>NC_083764.1:8193912-8558912 GCF_963514075.1 Conger conger
CCCTCCGTGCATCCTCTCTCTGATCAGCGCTGGAAAGTCCAGGGGTCAGAAAGTAAACGTCCCGCCATGCGCAGTTCCCGGCAAAAGTATTGGAACAGCGGGGCCATTTCCTTTGTTTTTTTGCAATACACTGAATACATTTGGGTTTGAGGTAAAAAGAGGAACGCGATAGCTTGCCAATGCAGGCGGCCTGAGAAACATGCCCTTTCGCACGTAGTGAATCTTAAAAAAAGCCTCCAAATTGCCCGACTAGGCCAATGATGTCGTGCACTTATGTGAATGATGTCATGCTTTCTTTTCTAGAACAGATTTGTGGCGGCTGGGAATGTTGTTCTTTAACGGCGGTTGTGTGTTCACCTCCCTGTCTGTTTGTCTAGATGTTTTGTGCAGCTTCTCTCTCTATGCATCAGCACTTGGTGAATGGACTGCTGATGGTAAGGTAGCTTCGGGTTTTGGATGGGAGGAGGGCGGGGGATCACAGGGTTGAACGCCGGGGGACCCAAATGTACATCTACTTCTGTAGTGTAATTATTGGTACAATTAAGTTGTCCCCTAGAGAGGGTGGGGTGGGTGGTGGGCAGAAGTCATTAGTGACAGTTGTTTCAAATCTCAAATGGCTCCAGTTTAGTCCCTTTACATGCACTCCAATCAGACCAAATATCGGCAACCAGAGCATTGAAAAGAGTGGGGTTTTGACTCACGTCTCACGTGTTTCAGGGTGGGAAAAGAGTGGGATTTGACTCACATGTTCCGGGGGGGGGGGAAAGAGTGGGGTTTGACTCACATATTCCAGGGGGTGAAAAGAGTTGGGTTTGACTCACATGTTTCAGGGGGTGAACAGAGTTGGGTTTGACTCACATGTTTCAGACGGTGAAAAGAGTGGGATTTGACTCACATGTTCCAGGGGGGAAAGCCGTTTCCCTGAGCCAGGCCTGGAGTCTGGTTCTTCAAAATGACGAGCATAGAGGCTGAAAAGGGAAGAGCGTGTTATAGTTAGCATGCTGCAAAAATGAAGAACATGGTAAAAGGTTGGCAGCCTTTATCCAAAGCGCTGTACAACTGATGCTTCTCATTCACCCATTCATACACACACTCACACACACTCATACACTCACACACACTCACACACCAACGTCGATTGGCTGCCACGCAAGGCGCCGACCAGCTCGTCAGGAGCATTTGGGGGTTAGGTGTCTTGCTGAGGGACACTTCGACACAGCGACACAGCGACACAGCCCGGGCGGGGGATCAAACCGACAACCCTCCGACTGCCAGACGACTGCTCTTACTGCCTGAGCCATGTCGCCCCTTATAATCACACTTTAACATATGAAACCTCACACGTGATGTATCCTAATATAAATGCTCTGATACTATTTAGCAGTACTTGTGAAATCAAGTATCTCAAATGTTATTAATGTTATTCAAATGTTTTGTGCCAAAAAAAAAATTTCCACTCCTTCAGAGCTAATTTCCTGTTGAACCCAAAACACAAAAAAAGAAAAGAAACATTATTTTTCAGAAGGCATTCATTACTTATGCCTATTGCATGAAGCAGATTATGTAGTCATGGAAAACATATCTTGACGGAAGGTGAGAACAGCATTTAGAAACCGAATGAGGGTTTTAAACAGTATTGCCATAAATAGACACTTCAGTTTCACTTCACACTCACTGTCTTGGTTATCTATAACTGAGAATAACTATAGCAAAAACGGCAGCTGTTCTTTCAGAAAGTACCCAGGATATGCTGGGGGCTGCAGAATATACGGCGCCGCCTCTCAACCTGGAGAGTGTCTTGTAACAAACACAACTGTCCAGAATTATCTGATTGCACTTGCTAGCTGTAAGATACTACCGCGTAACTATGCGGTGTGGCAAGGCACACAAAGACTCCGTTCCCTATTCTAGCCGCCAAGTTTAAGACTTATAATAGTAACTCTGCAGTTAAATGTCCCCACCTGAAAGCTGATGGAGGTCTGCCATCAGCGGTGCGAGACGATGACTGTCCGAACAGGTGCCTCTGGTCGTCCTTTGGCGTGAAGGGCCTGCGGGTGCTGACCACCCTGAGGGACCTCCGCGCTTCGTTTATAATCTCGGCGCTCGTCTTGCTTTTCGGACACGGGCTCAGGTAAAAAGGCTCGCGTTTGTCGCATTTTTTCTCCACAGAAGACATCGTATACGAGTTCCGAGGTCAGCAGAGTTGGACGACGTTAAACGTATCCCATGATTTCCCAACCAAAGCAGGCCCAAGTGTCTTCACTGCGTGTGAAGAATAACAGAAAACACAATCTGAGAAACGAAATTCATAAATGCGGTAACATCGTGTTCATTTTTTATTATTTAGGCCTACATGCTTCAAACCAGATGTCATAGACCGTCACTTAACTAGCTTTCGCAGGACAGACATGGCACGGTTTATTTTATAATACGGTCTTTCTTGGCATGGAATCGAATTGTACATGTTGGTTCAGCTAACTTATTGACAGTAAATATTACCTACAACTACAAGAACGCTATAAATGGCTCATTCGTTGGCAATAAAAAACACTTAATTTAGTTACATTACAAAAATATTTAATTGCAAACCTGCCATAGATCTTGTTCGACCACGTTATTAATAATCAAAAGCTTGCTTGTTACCAAAAGCTTTGCTGTTGAACGTAAGTTAGCATGCAAGTGAACGCCGTAAGATGATAAATAGGAGTAATTGTTTCAATAAACTACGTTAGCGTTAGCTAGAAAAGTGATTGTAGTTTTCAGTAGCTAAGTTAACATTATTCGATATTTTGCAGGTGCTGCATCTCCTCTTGACTGAAAGACAACTCGCCATATACAAATATTAGACCATTTCTCACTTGACCAGTACACAACAAAATATCAAGGTTATTTTTAATTGTTTTATGGCTAATGAGAATGATGGCTCTATTCTCGCTAATATACAAGCTAGCTATGAGAGTCTGCGCGTACACTTCCCGTCACCATGGTAACCAAGCACACCGGTTGCAAGTGCACGAATGGAGATGTCAACAAACCAGTACGATAACGGTACATGCAAAGCAATTTAGTTAGCAAGATACTTCCATTAATCTGAACCAACTTCACATGTAATTCTTGCGGAACATTATAGACGACTCAAGGCTATTTAGCTAAATGTGGGTGAGACGAAAGTAATCACCTAGCAAGGTAACTAACGCAATGAACAGCTAACCCTAACCATAGTTACTTACCACCGCTTGCGAGAAAATACGAAAGTGCCTAACTTCCGGTCCTAAAGAAAATGGGCAATTAAAAAACAAAATTCGCTAAAGTTAAGAAACCTGCTTGCTAGCAACAGCTCACAATTACTACGGGCGGTAGGGCTAGCTGCTAGTTTGCTAACAGTGACAGAGAGACGCACCTCCCACCCGAAAAGAAGGACTTTTGTCACGTGACGGACAATCGATTACATCAGAAGGGATAAACAATGATTTTGTGAGATATCTATAATTTTACATGTGTGGCATTGCCTTTGTGATAACCCTATAAAGACCAATTTGACTATGTTGATTAGATCCAATCAGATGGCAGCTAAACTGTTAATATGCTACTTTCTCAGCACAAAATAAAAAAACCCAACACAAAGCCAAATCTGTGCACAACATGAATGTGCAATTATTTAGATTACTGAAGATGTAGATGTAATTATTTTGATTACAGTAGATTTTCTAATACTTTAGTACTAGTAGCTTAGTTTCCCTAAAAAATAAAATCAATTAATTTTTGCATTTTAAATGGTTTTCTAACACTAAAAAGAAAACTGTTTTGTTTTATGTAATTGCTGACCTGTCACGAGTGAAACTGCAATTGTAGTAAGATGACAAAGCCTGCTCTTACATGAAACTCATGATTCAGATCACATCTGTTGCCAGAAACCCAAAATGCCACACCAAAGATGAGTGATCCTTTCGTATTTGTCATCAGAAAGTCTCCATGCTGTATATCGCTCTGTAGATATTGTCAGAATAAACGTCCGTCAAGGTTTACTGTAAAGCTGACTTTGTATTTAAATATTGCAGTCAATCAGTTATTATAGTAATTTCATATTCCTGTAGCAGGGAGAATTGGTGTCAGTGTATGTAGACCTAACTATGGTAATTTGATTACTTACATGCACGGGTAGGTTTATATGGCACTAACAACTTTTGTTGTTTTTATTTGCTGTTGAGTTTTTTTGCTACCTCTTAATTTTCTGTGTGGACTGTGCATGTTCTCCTTGTGTTCGCGTGGGCTTCCTCCTGGTGCTCCAGTTTCCTCCCACAACTAAAAAAGACGTCTGTCAGGTTTGTACCCGTATACTGCTGACATTGCCCTTGACCTAAGGGCCATTGCACTGACCTCTGAACTGGAGTTGGTCCCTGGGCACTACACTGTGGCTGCCCACCGCTTCTAAGTAAAAATGTAAACTTCAAGTAAGCGTGACTTTTTTGAAAAAATAGTTTATGTTATTATAATTACACAAGTTCTGAGGTACGAGTGTTTGTGGATCAGTTTCTCACCGAGCTAGTTAGGAGCGGAATGGAACGGCTGGCTTCTCCGTAGCAGAGGCGGGATTAAAAATCAGTGTTATCGCCTGCCTTTCGCGGCCCGTCTCCTCCTCTGCCGTGCCCTCGCACAGAGGCGCCGATGCCTTCGCATAGAGCCGCCGATGCCTTCGCACGTAATTAAGAGCAAAATGTCCTGCGCGGCTCGCACAAAGGAAAGCCGCGGATTAGTCACCGGGCGGCGTGAATGGAGCATTACAATGAAATTAATTGGACGTAATCAGAGGGTTCTCATGGATGTATTGGCCAATCAGTGTTCATTTCAAGAGCAAAATTAGAGTGGAAGTGGCTTTTGCACAAAAGGGGCCGTTTCTGAGCATGATGTGTGTTCTCCGTCAGGTGGTGCGCGTGACTGTATTCAGCGTCTCTCTGGCGTAGATTATTCTGCCTGGTATGTCAAATAAGGGATATATTAGAATTTCCCTTTAATCTTTCTGCAGACATGCAACACAAGATCCCTAAAATACACGGTTAAACAGTTTATATTGATCTTTTTTATATATATTTTTCAGGGCTTTTTCAGAGAGTATAGTGTAAGTGACAGGAAGATAGGCAATAAATGTCGGGCCGGATTCAAACCAACATCACTGCTCTTTGCCGACAGTTTTCTACAGGCTGTGCCAACGAGACGCCCCCAGCTTATATTTATATACTCGGTCTCAGTTTCCAACTGATTGGGCACATTCTTCTATATTATTTCTGGACAAACGCTTGACAAAGGGGGGCATTGTTTGGTGAGGTTGAGCGCGTTATCAAGGCCGGTGGAAGGTCTCTGTGGAGAGATTGTTTCAGTGTCACAGTTCCTTGTTCCTTCCTGGTCCTTCTGGAGACCATTTCCCATGATCCTTTCTGTGTTGTCACGGTGACAGCGTTTCTGTTTTCCCCCTCTCGGTTAGCTTTATAACAGTGATCCGGCGTCTTAGGCGTAGGGAGCAGAGTGCATAGGCAGCGGTTATAAATCTTGATACACAGAGGCCTTTTTGTTCCAGTCTACAATCTTAACTGTGCATTAAAACGCACGCAGTTCACAGTAAATTGTGTGTTTGCTTAGCAGACTCCCGGATTCCTAGTGGCTTTTGCTCTCCCTGTTCACATCAGGCTTTAAACCAGTTTAAACTGGAAACCATTTGGGTCACTTGGAGTGTAAGTCTCAAGGCAGTTGTAGGCTGGATGCCCTGGTACTCCTCAATCCGTGGGATCAAGGTCCTGAGCAGAGGAATTTCTCTCCTCATAATGACCAGGCACGACCAGGTATATCCAAGAAGAAAAGGGCTTATTTTTTTGCAGAAAGAGTCCAGTACTTACTCGCACAAGGTGGTCAAGCATGAACTGAAGAGACAGAGGTATCTCTGTCATTTAATCAAATGATAGAGATGCCAAAACGAATACATAGATTATCCTACCTCTGACCGGTGCACAGTTAATCCATAAGCATTTAGTAAAATATAACCAAGTCAGTGATTGGTGGGGTCTTATCATGTATCCTGCATTTCAGATTCGTGCACAGTGGCCTCTAGCCCTTAACATCTCACAAACTATTCCAAACCAAATCAGAGTCTCCCAGAGGTGTGTGTTTTCCAGGATTGAAGGTGAAGTGTCTCTCGCACGCTTTTTTTCTTCCTACGCCTGGTCAGGGTTCTAAACTTTTACTGTGGGCTTTTCGAGGTTGTGAATGCTTTCTGCATTGTTTGCTGTTTAACCGGTCTGTGGGCCATCCAGTGCAATTAGCTTCCTAGTCCTCTTTCCTCTTTGAAGACGGTATTGCACACCTGTATACACATGACAGTTTACATCAGCGTAGCATCGCTCCTGCTCAAGGTTACTACAGTGATGGCTCCTGGGATTGTAGTTTGTAAACTTAAAGGTTAAATACCTTTCCCAAGGGTACAATAGCCCCGCCTGGAAATGGATCCTGCAACCTTTTCCCCGTCATGCATCACTGCCAATCCCACGATGCATTGTGCATATTATGCCCTCGTTCACACTTGAACACTCCGCTAACCGTGCAGACAGATAGCCGTACAATTAATTCATTCTAATTTGAGTCTCAAAAACACATTTTTGCCTGAGCTCGGGGAAGTATGAATCTCCGCATTACAATACAAAGTACAGTATTGTCATAGAAGCTCTGGTTGCGGGAGACAAACAAGTGTGCTTCAACGCAGGGCTTTATGATTGCTGTGAACACTGATAAACGGTTGCGCTCTTTCCTCTGCAGACACACTAGTGTGTTTCTAGTGGCCTGTTCTCTCTCAGTTGTTTATCGTCCCTGAAATGACTGAAATGCTGCCGGGCGCACGTCCTCAGCCGAAAAGCGGGCTACACCCACACTGCGCGTTTGTGAACGACAAAGCCGACTGATCGTGGCTTTCTCAGTCCGTCCAGCGACCTTCGCTCAGACTGCGGGAACGTATCCTCGGCGACTGCGCCTTCTCAACGGAGAGCGGACACTTAAACTCGTAAGCCGCGGCTCTTAAAGCTGCTCTTTCCCTGGCGGCCCTTCATTTCATACAATGTGAAAATCGGCTCTGTTCATAAAGGAAACAAAATGGATGAATGTGGTTAGGTCTGGAGGTCGGAGTCAGAATCACCGTACATTGATTGTCCTTTGCACCGCATATATCATTACCCAGGAACGAATTCCTAGAAATTTAGGTGATGACTAATTCGATAAATTAAAACCGGGATAAATTACAGTATTTGTCTGACATTTTAAGTTTTAATTTCATGAGGGGCACTGACTGTGGTCTTTAAAACCGAATGGTGCTGAGAGTACTTTTGTGGGAAAGAGTACAATATGAATCTGTTCATGAGTGAATGTATGCTTATGTGACTGGTGGACAAAAAACACAAAAAAAAGAATGTTTTTTTTATGTATACTTTTTTTTAGAAAGGTAATTAGAGTCAGAATTAAATGGTAATACATTATATGACTTGTCAAAAGCGAGACTGACTAAACGGATTAATGAAAGCCCGGTTTAACCTGCGTGAAAAATAAGAGTGGCTGTGTGCTCACTCTCTCATCAGCTTTGTGTGGAGAGGTGCAGAACCGCACTGCAAACTGATTTTAAGTGCCCTGACGTGGGATAAATCTCTCCGACGTTCGGCTTTCCAACCGTCTGCCCGACTCACTGCAGTTTCTCATTGTGAGAAGACTGTTGACACACACACACACACACACTCACACACATGCACACAGCACACATGCACAGACACACACGCACACCCACACTCGCATGCACGCACACACACACACTGCACGTGTGTGATATACATGCCGTTTTATCACTATTCATAAACAACTTAGGACAGCCAAGATTCAGCAGGCATTAACAAATTCTGAACTGAAGATTTCAATCAACGGTTTATCTAAACTATAGGCGGTCCAACCGCTTCACAGCCTCAGTGAAAATTGACAAGATTTCTCTCTCAATCCCTTTTACTTATCAACCAACCCTCCTTTAATGTGAAATATACATACGAGCAATCGTGTGTTTCTACGGTAGGATTTAAATAGCTCTACATGCTTCATTCTCTTGGATACAGTGAACCCGATTGGTCCGCAAGCTCAGTTAGCCCTGCCCAATCAGAGGACATCACCAAGGTACTTCCCACCAATGGCTGCACGGATGGGCTTTCTGTAATTTCATTGTCACTAAGGGAGGGAAAACGTACAGCCAGGGCGGTTGGCTGTAACATGGAGCAACTGAGAGTCATAGAGGAAAAAGCCAGAGAGAGAGATTTAATGGCTGTGGATGTGTGCTCTCAATAAAAATAGATTTAAAATCACACTTCAGCGAATTGAGTACGGAGCGCGCGTCTTATATCACATTCTGCCTGGCGTCACGTGGACGTGCGCTCACACTTGTTATCGTTCTCCTTTAAGGTGCTGCGTCTCCCTGGCAACCGCCTTCCTTGTGGGCCGCCTCTGGACATAAGCTCATTGATGTTGCGAATAAAACTGTCATGGAGGTGGGGTGAGTGAGTGAGTGAGTGAGTGGAGGGGTGGATAGGCGGGGGTGCAGAATCTCTCTCCCCGGTTACACAGAAATCTGGCCATTCATGATTCCTCCAAATGGAAGGGGGGGGGGGGGGGGTGCTCGGGGGTGGGGGAGAAAGCCTTCCTGCGTCACACGCTCTCGTTTCATAACGTCTCGGCCTCCCTTCAGACGGAGAAACGGTTTCGCGGGGCAACTTTCGATCTCTCATGCACGGAGGATTTGTCCACACAATGGGCTCCTGGTGATGGGGGGGGGGGGGGGGGGGGCAGCGGAGAACCTATTCAGGGGTCCCTTTGTGCAAAACAAGCGCAAAGTGCTTGCTCCGTTCAGAATTGTGCAAGGGAAATGGAACAAAATGAGTCCAGAAGAACTTTCTAGACATATAAATGAGCAATAATGTTTTGGTAAATGGTTGGCATTTATATAGCGCCTTCATCCAAAGTGCTGTACAATTGATGCTTCTCATTCACCCATTCATACACACACAGACAGCGATTGGCTGCCATGTAAGGCACCGACCAGCTCGTCAGGAGCATTTGGGGGTTAGGTGTCTTGCTCAGGGACAATTCGACAATTCAACACTCCGACTGCCAGACGACTGCTCTTACTGCCTGAGCCATGTCACCCCCCCAAGTGTTCCAGCAATAATGAGGAAGAACAGTCAAAGCAATACTAATGAAAACATTTTTTGTATCATTAAAGACCGAGAATGTGTGTGGAAAACCCAGAACCCTTCTAAAACTGGAACATGGACTGATGTTAAAAAAAAACCTGATCTACATGACATTTTATTTAGCAGGCGATTTTATCCAAAGCCACGTGCAGGTTTTACCCTGTCGTGAGTTTATTAGGCTAACTCTGCAATCCTGCTTCATGACACATATCACCTGGTGATTGTGTGGTAAGCTAGAATAACAACAAAAAGGTCACTGATTTAGTACAGTTGGGACAGCAGTGTTTGGGATTGCAGCAGTGTTCAATGCTGCATCCTGTTATCAGGTCTCCAGAGCAGGTGCAGTTATCAGGCACCGCTGCCTATCAGTCCACAGTTTGCGGGTCAGGACATGCAGGTCATGTGCCAGACCTGCACGGTGACTGACCAATCAGAGCGGGGGGGTTCAACCCACCTGACTCAAACCTCTCCATTCATTGGGTCAGCCAGTCAGCTAGTAGCCCTGACAAGGATTTATTTATTTATTTATTAATAAAGGTTAATAAAGGTAAATGTGCAACCGTTCATTCAGAGATTTTTTCATTTTTGTGGTGTGCCATCTTATTTAATTGCTGTGTTATTTCCTTTACAGAATGTGCAAACTCATGACCAGCTCCGTCAGTCACCCAGCTCTTAATAACCCAGGTGTTGAGGCTGTTGCTCTTCCAAAATACCCTGCAGCTGGGACAGTGACTCACAGCTCAGGCCGCGCTCCGATTGGTCGGTTCTGCGATGCGTCGGGGATCCGCGTTGTCCTCGGCGTTTCGGCGCAGGCAGAAGGGCTTGCGTGCGCCGGGCTACGCCGGCGCGTCGATGGAGAGATCAGCGGATTCCGCTCCCGGATCCGGCGACGGGAACACAACTCGGTCGTCCCGGAGACGACCGACGCCACCTGTTTCTCCCGCGGTGTTGCCATGGCGACCGCGAAAGGAGGAGTTCGCACGTACTCCCACGGCCGCCAGCCAGCCAGCCAGCGAGCGAGCGAGTGAGGTCACCGGCGGGAATCGGAGAAAAATACCGCTCCGGAGCGGCGCTGAGACACGCTCACTGTGGGTCAAGTGAGATTTAAGTTCTGCCACCGCACACGCTCTTTTTCATTAAGACCGGGATAAAGTATTGATGACACGGGTTGATGGATCTCTTTAATTGAGCTGTGATCATTGCTGTTCCCGGTGCTTCCTTCTGCTCTCCTTACTCCGGTCAAGCACTTTGAGCCGCATTACTTTCAAAGACACTCCCCCACAAATTTAGCTTTTTCCTTCTGTGATTTTATTTGTATATATTTGTGGCTTCTTTCATCCGTACAGCCATCCGTCATCTAACCTGCTTATTGCCGGTCAGGGTCGTTGGGGGGCTGGAGCCTATCCCAGCATGCATTGGGCGAAAGGCAGGAATACACCCTGGACAGGTCGCCAGTCCATCGCAGTGCACACACACCATTCACTCACACACTCATATCCACGGGCGATTTAGACTCTCCAATCAGCCTAAGCTGCATGTCTTTGGACTGTGGGAGGAAACCGGAGTACCCGGAGGAAACCCAGGCAAAAACAGGGAGAACATGCAAACTCCACACAGAGAGGCCCCGGCCGACAGGGATTCGAACCCAGGACCTCCTTGCTGTGAGGCAGCAGTGCTACCCACTGCACCATCTGTGCCGCCTGGAACTGGAATAATGACTATAATTTATTTAGCTGATGCTTTTGCCCAAAGCGACGTACAGTTGATTAGACTAAGCAGGGAACAACCCCCCTGGAGCAATGCGGGGTTAAGGGCCTTGCTCAGGGGCCCAACAGCTGTGCGGATCTTATCGTGGCTACACAGGGGCTTCAACCACCAGCTGGGTCATTTCTCATTTCACATTTCTCCTTTAGCTGCTGTGCTATTATTTGATATTGAGTGTGTTAAAAACTCAAATTTTTTTTTTAAAACACAGTGTGTTCTGGCCCTCGTAGGCGTGGCTGCTTGGCGAGTCAGCATTAGCACAGGGAAAGCCTTTTCAGGCCACCCACACAATGCCATCGAGAGGAGCCAAATTTCAGCCGGAGAGTTTTGCAACAGGAGGAAGCTGAACGAGCGTTTGTGCACTAGAGGATCGATCGTTTGCACTCTGTAATTCTCTCTCCGGATCGGCACCACCACGTATCACTCATTCTACTTACATTATTTATTTACTCATCACCGTGAGGAAAAGACGAAACAAGAGTCCAACATGAACCACAAAAAAGTTCAATCTTGCCTTGGTTTTGCTAATGTTATTGTTTGCTACTATAAGAATGTCGGTTTATGTTTTTACTTTTTACTCATCGAGTATCCATTTATACAGCTGGATCTGCACCGGGGGGATTTGGGGAAAGGACTCGATGGCGCAACAGTGGCGTCTTACATGGGGACTGAATCAGCACAAGGCCGGTCCTCTAGCCATTATATTACACTCCTGGCATGCACTGACTGCTTTTGTTCATTACCTCTGGACCACGTTTTCACCCGGTAGTCCTTTTGAGCGCCACTGAGTGAAAACCCGCTTCAGCTGAAATGAGGATAAATGTTTATGTACAGAATAGGTCGTTACTCAAGTGTTCGGCGGCCCTTAAGTGTATATTCACAGGTTTACATCGAGAACCGCCGCCTGAAAAGAACAGTTGAAATGCCGGTGAATGCGGCGAGTGACCTTCCCGGCAGGCCTGGTGAACAGTGACTCAGCCGCGAGGCGCTGCGAAATCAGCTAAGCACCACTTCATCCCACGACCGCACCACATCGGCGATACAAAAATGCTAACGGGTATAGAAAATCCTTCTCGAATCGGAAAAAGGAGAAACAAAACAGAAATCGAATCCCCCCCCATTCAGGTGCGCACGGCTTCCTAGAAGGCGTTGAGATAAGTAGATGTTATTTATGTTTCTGCAATTAGAGATGTGGGCTCGGCAGCGGTTGGCGGTTGGATTCGCACGTACTCCACGGCTCTTGTGTAATTCAGGTGCTGCTCTGCATTCCCTCCGCACGTACGCCGGCGTATGAATAGGTGCTGTGTGAAAACCTTGGAAGTGGAGGTGGATAAGACTATCAGGAGAGTGGCGGCGGTGGTGTTTGTGTAGGGACACCTCGGTGTGAACCCCCGAAGAAGAATCACGCGTTTCGTGGTGATGCAACGAACGCGTGGAAAAGGAGAAATTCGACCTTCGGGGCAGCAGGACGAGGTACATACTTCACCCGTGACGGCTAATTTGAGCGAGGACAGCAGGCTTTGAGCTGTGGAGTACAGACTGCAGAGCTTAGCGGCGGGAGAAAGGGACCTCCGTGATCTCCATCTGTTCAACGACACGTGCCGCTCTGTAAGGAAGACTGCGAGGGAAGGGGAACGCAAACCTCTGATCATTACTATGAAATGTGAAATGTTTATAGTGATTTATGTTGCTGATGCTTTGGTCCAAAGCGACTTAGAGTTGATTAGACAAAGCAGGGGACAATCCCCCCCCCCCGGAGCAATGTGAGGTTAAGGGCCTTGCTCACTGTGCAGATCTTATCATGGCTACACCGGGGCTTGAACCACTAACCTTCCAGGTCCCAGTCACATACATACCTTGCCATTAGGCAACAGGTTAGTATACAGAATATAAATGTAATTATTACTAAAACAAACAAATGAGTAAAAAGTAAAAACATAAACAGACATTCCTATAGTAGCAAACAATAACATTAGCAAAACCAAGGCAAGATTGAACTTTTTTGTGGTTCATGTTGGACTCTTGTTTTGTCTTTTCCTCACGGTGATGAGTAAATAAATAATGTAAGTAGAATGAGTGATACGTGGTGGTGCCGATCCGGAGAGAGAATTACAGAGTGCAAACGATCGATCCTCTAGTGCACAAACGCTCGTTCAGCTTCCTCCTGTTGCAAAACTCTCCGGCTGAAACTTGGCTCCTCTCGATGGCATTGTGTGGGTGGCCTGAAAAGGCTTTCCCTGTGCTAATGCTGACTCGCCAAGCAGCCTCGCCTACGAGGGCCAGAACACACACCATCTCCTAGGGGCTCGATAGCGCAACCCGCTCTCAAAAAGGCAGCGTCTCGGTTGCAGATGTTGTTTTAAAAAACATTATTCGTGGCAAGGAATCTGATTACATTACGTTAATGCCATTTGGCAGACGATCTTATCCGGAGCGACGTACAGTTCGTTAGACTAAGCAGGAGACAATCCTCCCCTGGAGCAATGCAGGGTTACGGGCCTTGCTCAAGGGCTCAACGGCTGTGCGGATCTTATTGTGGGGGATTGAACCACCGACCTTGCGGGTCCAGGTCATGTACCTTAACCACTACGCTGCAGGTCGCCCTGATGACAAAGGGAAGAACTACAACCCCACACTTTGAAACAATAGTTAGGAATATGCTGGTTGTGCGTTTGTGTGGATGGTGGTAAATCGTTGGAACGGCGTGGTGATATTTGACACAAGGAGCGCAGTAATAGTTTTGTGTGGGTTTGTAGACTCTGCAGTGTACTCTTAACTCCGCACCGAGTCCCTTGAGACTTACGTTCAAATTTGTCTTTAATAAATCGGGCCTTGCATTAGAGTGCATGAAACATTGCGTGCTGAGTATACTCAGAGATAAAAAGTGCAATTTCCCAACCTACTGAGTGAGTAAGCATTGTTTTATAATCACCCTTAGTCTGATCTCTGTGTAAAGGGGAGGGTAAAGCCACGTGATTCAGATATCAGAAATATCTCCTGAACTGAAACTGCTGCTGACGTATATTTTTATTAATTCATGTGCTGAACTTGCAATGCCACATTTAGAACTACGTTTCAGCAGTCATGGTCTCACCAAAAAGATTTCTGGTATGCCTAAAACAGGGCATAATTTATCATTATTATTTGACTATACCTTTGAGCAAACTTGCACACGTGTTCTTTCCATTAATGTTACATAATTTCTTTGTTCTGGACAGATGAAGCTGAACACCGATACAATCACTCCGTCTGTAGATAAACCAGTCACACTTCACAATAAAGTTGAAAAATGAATTGGCATTAACTAGTAGTTATTAACATGAATGAATGATGTACAAGTGCATTAACAGCGCTGTACAGATCAGTTGCACGGCAATTCATGGAACCTGTGTGTTTCCGATAAACCGAGGGAATTTTTCTTATTTTTGTTTTAAACGCCTGTCTGTCAACATCAGCAAACCCAATCTGCTGTGGTCACATTGTTGGTCTCCTCCAACACGACTGACTTGCAAAAAAAAAAAGAAAAAAAAAGAAGCAAAATTACAAAAATGACTCACTTCCTGACAATGCAGTTCTGCAAGTACACTGCAACCCGGAGCACACAGCCCAAGCACCTGCAGATTTTTTTTTTCTTTTTTATTTGTCTTTGTGCAGTGTGTCACAAGGTCAGTGTCAGGTGAGCGTGTGTATTTTGATCCACATGGGCGTGGGCTGGATCGAGGCCCGTGGCTCTGTCTGCCGGTGCCTGTTGCCTGCCGCCCCCCCCTCCCTCCTGTCACTCATCGCTGTTGCACAACCGGTGAGAAACCGGCCAACTTCTTCACCAATACGTAATGCAGCGCTGCCCAACCCTGTTCCTGGAGATCTACTGCCCTGTAGGTCTTTACTCTTTACAACCCTAACAAAGCACACCTCACTCAACAGCTAGAGCTAGGGCTGCCCAACCCTGCTCCTGGAGATTTACATTTACATTTTTTAAATTTTTGTCATTTGGCAGACGCTTTTAATCCAAAGCGACTTACAAGTGCATAGGTTCTTCCACAAGTTACAGCATCACATCCATAACTAGTAAAATACACATGAAGTGTTGTTCTAAACATATAGTCATCATAAGCGCAATTTATTTGTGTATTTATTTATTTTTTGGGGTTAGACAAGAGGGATACGGATATCAGAAAGGGGGCGGGGGAAATCAGTAGGGAGGACTAAGCCTTGTAGGTTTTCACTCCAACCCTAATGTGGTACACCTGAGTGAACGAACTAGCAGCTTTATTAGGGCTGGAGGTAGGACAGCCATGACATAATAACTCTGTCCGTATATTGTCTCTGTCTGGATTCCAACACCCAATGATATTAATGGTTTGCCTCTTAAAGGCTCTCCATTTGGTGGAATCGTATTGCAGCACAGGGATCAGCTACTCTGGTTCTCCACCCTCCCTTTACCTGGGAGTCAGGAGTGTCCACCCTGCCTTTACCTGGGAGTCAGGTGTGTTCATCCTCCCTTTACCTGGGAGTCAGGTGTGAAGACAGTCTGGCCAGTCAGTAGCATGAATCACCCGGGAGAAAGGAAAACCAGGACTGGATTTGGGGGCCAGAGTTGGTGATCCCTGCTGTCGGGTGTGAGATCCTGTCTCTGCTGTATTTATATTAGCAGGCCCTTCGGGTGGACAGGAAATGGTGTTCTGGCTTGGGCTGAACTATCTTCACAATCTTATATGAAAGAGTTGGTTTTGAGAGCACCAGAGGAAATCCGTTCCTGGAGTTACATAATACACTTTGATGTTCAGTTGGAATTCTTTTATGGGATTCTTGTTTGCGTGAGAAACGTTTTAGATAGAACGATTCCTTTCACTGCAAAAAAACAAAAACGTCAGGATTGTTGTGCTTAAATCATGATGACTATGTGTTTTGGAAAGGAAACAGCAATGTGATTATAACATCACCTCACACTGATAAACTGTCACCTTTTTTGTACATCGTGTAGTAATTTATCCTTTAAATAACAAGAAAGCCCAGCCTGATGGACACTGTTTCTCACGCCCAGTTTAATGAGGTCAACCATCTTGGCACGATAGCATTTTAAGTCTGTATGTCTACACGAAGCAGTGCAGAATGGGTCATCAAAAGTATTTAATTGATTGAAAGATAGTGAAACAAGCATTGATTTCAGAAGAAATACCAGAAAACATCATCATCGTTGGGAATTAAATAATCATAACACAATTAAAGTTGCCTATATAGTCCAAAACATGACCATAGAGTGATATCATCTTCAGGGAGAGACTGCAATTTACTGACTGTATTTTCTGTTTATTTTTTCCCCCGATAGTAGTCCTCCTTCCTTGGTTACTAGTCAGCTCTGTGAACTAGTACTAGTGACCATTTTCCACGTTCTAGAACCCCACAGTAGTGATTGTGACATCAGCAGCATTAGAATGTCCAGTTAAGGACATCCGAATGACCTATTTGTGATCTCAGGCCTTAATGGACTACCTTCACGTCCTGTATCCTGGACCTCCGCTTCCTGTACCGACACCGCCTTGAATTATGCCAGACAGTAAACGTCTCCGCCCGCGCACACCTCCGGTGCCCTGTTCCACGCCGCGTGTCGGAATTTATGAGCCTGGCCCAGCTCCCCCCCCCCCCCCCCCCCCGAGTCTTTTGTTTACACGGAGCCACCTTGTCATCCGACACCTCCGGGGGCCGTGGACGCCCAGCCTGTGTACGTCTATCCGGGGGGTGAGTCAGTGTCCCGCTCACGGACCTTAAATAATGCACGGCAATCACATGAGCTCAGAACATGTGATCGCCTCATTCACGCCCTGGATCTCTCAACAATAAGGCCAGTCGCGCTGAAGGAAGGGTTAATGGGGTATAAAATGCTCACACCCACACCAGTCAGCGTGTCGGGGAGGACGCCTACAGCTCTCCATGGGCTTAAAGCCACTCTAATCACCGCTCTCAGCCGTAATGCTATTATAACATTATGAAAATCTTATAATGATATTTAATATACATTTTTATTTGTTTGTTGTTTTGTTCACGGCAAGAGTTTGTTTAAGCAAAATCATGAGGTCACTACCATTTACAAGATTATTCTTTTTGTGTTATTCATATAAATAAATGCTTGTGCTTGTGCGTGTGGGAATGCCGAACGCTATTAAATGTGTGACCCTAATAAAAAGCACGCTAGGTAAATTGAATGCTTTGTATTAACCGAGCATGCCTGGGCTTGCCCTCTTCATGTTGGCACGCCCCCGTTTCGTTGATTAGCATGTAGCGTTTAGCACGCCCTTGAAAGACCGCAACTCGCATGAGTTGGCGCTCGGTCAAGCCCTGCGGCATTTTCTACCGATTTAGGCGTGCGCCAGTCTACAGTCTGATTATGCAGCGTATCTGGTGTAGGCCTCTCGTAATTCCCATGAACGGGGCCTGGAAGTCTCGACTGAGGAAAAAAAAAACCAAACGCATTGAGGGGAGAAAAAAAAAAAAAAACAACATAATTTTCACCTTCTTTACAGGCTACACCAGATCTCTTCGATGATTTAGGTCCTCCTCTCTCTCCCCCCCGCTCGTTGCCTGGCCATGATGGCCGTTTACCCCCTGGTTTTTTGCGCGGGGGGGGGGGGGGGGATCGGGCCCCGGGGGCTTAATGACACGGGGCGTGATTTACACGGGGGGAGGGGGGGGTGGGGTGGCGGTGTCTCTGCGCCTGACGACCTCGCCCCGAGACGGCGGCGATGGCGGTGTTGATATACGGACCCGTAACGGCGACCTTGACGTTTAATTTCCGTCCGGGAGACGCGCCGGTGGAGCGCGACGGGGGACTCGTCCGGCGGGTCCTTTCGTAAAACAAAAAGGCCCAGATATCCGGGGAGCCCTCTCCCGCAGGTGGGAATAATTTACGGCCCGGGTTTAGAAATAAGCGTCCGTGCGCTTAGTGACAAACGGAGAGGTGAGCTGTATGCTGGATCACCGGCCCGCTCGTGAGTCACCGAGGGCCCCAGGGCGGCAGGTTAGTCATGACGCTGCCCGCCCAGGGCAAAGATAGCCTCTGCTGGTCTCCACCTGACAAATCGGGCTTCCGAAGAGTCACGGAAAGCCCACGATTTCGTATTAAATGCTGCTGTATTTCTGACCTGGCGCGTGTCGCGCTTTTATACTTGCGAGAGATTGTGAGGGGTTTGTGAAGTGCAGCACCAAGTCCACCGAGTTGGTCTGATTTTATTTAATGTCAAACTGGTTCTAGACGTTCACATTAGCCGCGGCACGCCACAGTCATCTCCAGTATTTGAATTATTTCAGAGCTCTGGGTAATAATTATAGCACCTCCTCCCAATCCGCCAGCACTCGTTTAATGGTGACGTTTAATTATGAACCCAGCCGTGGAGATGACAAAGATGGGCGTGAATTTGAATCTGCGGGAAGAATGTTCCAGAAGAATAGGCTGCTGCCGCCTCTGTCCGATCCTTTCGCACAACCTTTCCCCTTTTCTCCCAATTTGGTAGCCAATTGTATTCTACCTAATCCAATTAGTGTTAGCTGGGGATACACCGCCTTCGTCCCCGTCCCCCGGCGGCCCAGATGGATCTAGCGATTCTGAGAGTGACACGCCTTCTTCAAGCCGTCTCGTGTCATAGCCCGTGACCGTGATTCCAAGGCGACCGGGGTGCTGTCGTACGCACCGATCCTACTAGTCCCTGCTGAGTCCCTCCCGCTCCACGAGAGCCGGCCAAACTCAGCTTTTGACAGGACCGGGAATCGAACCTCGGTCCTTGGTGTGCAACTCCAACATTACATTACATGGCATTTAGCAGACGCTCTTATCCATTACATTACATTACATTACATTACATTACATTATTGGCATTTGGCAGACGCTCTTATCCAGAGCAACATACAGTTGATTAGACTAGGCAGGAGACAATCCTCCCCTGGAGCAATGCAGGGTTAAGGGCCCTTGCTCAAGTGCCCAACGGCTGTGCGGATCTTATAGTGGCTACACCGGGATTAGAACCACTGACCTTCCGTGTCCCAGTCCTTTACCTTAACCGCTACGCTACAGGCCACCCAGATCCAGAGCGACGTACAAAGAAGTGCAGATCAAACACAAGTACAAGGCCGAAGAGGACCTGAGAGGACGGTACAGTTCCGAGTCCAACAAACTGATGCCTGCATCAAGGTCCGTTACTTTGGCTGTACTCCACCACCGCCCCCCTTACCCTTATGCTGCTTCATGGAGAAGATGGAAAACGTATATATAAAATTTGAGTGTGTATATCCGGGTAATGCGCCATACAATTACGACTGAACTTCTGATGTAGTTTGTGTTCCAGGGGGGCAGTTCATTCACGGATGGGTCCGCCCTTTGGTCGTTCAGCTGTAGCAATGAGGCCTTTTCTGCCCTGGTTCGGACTCATTCAGTACGGGCAGGACAGGCTGGACATGGCCCCCCCTTGAACAGCGGGTCTGTAGACCAGTGGAGTATTCCCGAAAGCGTTGGGCTTTGCTGTCTTTTTAAATAAAATGAGCTCACACCTTGTTTTTCTGATGAAATTAAACGGGGAAACTGGGCAAACCAGTTCCGATGCAGAGGGTACTTTTCCTGTGTTAGTCATGTCCCCTGATTCCAACAATGGCATGGGCGTGTGTGTTGTGACACGGCAGCGCTTTTTCAACGACCGATTAGCAGTCCCAGGGTTCCTTTGTGCTCCTTTTCAGCCCCTGTCGATTGCACTCTACCTCCAGCCCCGTTAACCAATTGTTTTCTTACAAACTCAAGAGTTCCGAACCCTCATCCTGGAGATCTACCGGCCTGTAGATTTTCGAGTCAACCCAATTTGGCCACTCCTGATTCTAGCTGTTCGCAGCTCAGTGAGATCTCTAGCTGTTGAGTGAGGTGTGCTTTGTTAGGGTTGGAGTGAAAACCTACAGGGCGGTAGATCTCCAGAGACATGGTTTGGCAGCCCTCCTCTAGCTGCTGAATGAGGTGTGCTATGATACGGTTGGAGTGAAAACCTACAGGACGGTACATCTCCAGGTGCAGAGCTGAGAACCACCGCTTTAACTTAACTTATACTATGCAAAGTAGTCCATTCCAATTTGTGTGAAAAATGTATTTTCTTTTCAACTTGCGAAACCGAACACATTTTAAAACCAAATTGTCAGTGTGTTAGTGAAGCCTGCAATAAATAAAGTAAAGGTTGGACTTTGAATGCAAGCAAAAAATGACATGAGTCATAAGTAGAATCAATCTTTGCCAACGCTGGAGAATAAGGCTTGTTGTCCTTGCCCACCCACATTTTCATATTATGCTGCAGTAGTGAAACAGGGCTGTAGTTGCGAAAGTGTTTCACGAACTAGAGTGGATTACTCACATTCAAATTCCAGTACGATATGTTGCCAGGCTTACAAAGGTCTTTGAGAATTTCTGAATAGTGTGAAGGGCACAGACTGAAGAGATGAATCTTGGATTGGAAGCTGCAGTGACTGGCCTGTAGCCACTCCACGTTTCTCAGAGCGTTCCTGCACACGTCCCAGCGCAGAAAGTCTTTTAAAACAACCACTTCCTGGGAAGAGTTAACACAACTTTAACATTCTGCCTGTTACCCTTTGATTTGGTTGGGTTTTGTTTGTCCTGCGAACAATTTGCATTCATTATAGACAACACGGCGTTACCGCAATCGGAACAACATGAGCAAACAAAGGAGGGATTCTGCCAAGGATTGTTCCCCCCACCACCACTTCACATGTGACAGCAGCACAAAGCCTGCTTCCACTTACCAAAAAGCAGAAATAGTTTCATTTTGACATCTTCAAATATGATATCTACAAGATGATATTTATTTTAATGTCAAAACATGTCGCCATTCTTAGTCTCTTACGAAACATGTCCATCGGGGTAATGTTGATTAATGTGATTTACGGTGAATATTCCATCCATCCATCCATTATCTGAACCCGCTTATCCTGATCAGGGTCGCAGGGGGGCTGGAGCCTATCCCAGCATACATTGGGCGAAAGGCAGGAATACACCCTGGACAGGTCGCCAGTCCATCGCAGGGCACACACACCATTCACTCACACACTCATGCCTACGGGCAATTTAGATTCTCCAATCAGCCTAACCTGCATGTCTTTGGACTGTGGGAGGAAACCGGAGTACCCGGAGGAAACCCACGCAGACACGGGGAGAACATGCAAACTCCGCACAGAGAGGCCCCGGCCGACAGGGATTCGAACCCAGGACCTCCTTGCTGTGAGGCGGCAGTGCTACCCACTGCACCATCCGTGCCACCACGGTGAATATTGCGGACTGTCGTTTTTTCATTAAGTTATGAAATGTTTCAGAGATATGAAAGCGGCAACCGAGATATGAAGGTTGGTTTTAAATTAAAAAATAAATAAATAAATTAAAATAAATTAATACATCCCCTGCATTATTTGCATATGGATCTTTTTTCTCATAAAGGTAATATGTGTATGTGTGCATATGGACCACAGGATAAAGAATGTCAAGTGGGGGGGGTGTCTCGGTGGCGCAGCCTGTAGAGCACTGACCGCATGCTCATTGCGAGCCGCGACGTCGGCAGGTTCGAATCCGACCGTCCGACATTTGTCGCATGTCTTCCCCTCTCTCTCGCTCCCATTCTTCCTGTCTCTCTATACTATATATACTGTCCAATAAAGCTGAAAAAGGCCTAAAAAATATCTTTAAAAAAAGAATGTCAAGTGGAATAAAGGTTAACTTGGCAGTGTAACAGCACCCGAGTGAATGGAGTCATAGACTCAGAGTAAAATCAAAACATGGCAGAGTACATTTAACTCTGCTGGTGTTGAATTACCAATTAAGATTTTCTTATGCAGGTCAGGAGTCGAAGACGGTGAAACGCCTCCATGACTGAGCTCACTGCATTGTAACATGCCGACACAACAACCGAGGAACTACAAGCCGAGGTTCACTTGCATTCGTTTACACATGAGAATTGTGTAGGATCGCAGATCAGCGCGTGTATACCCTGCGCTGGCCCACTAAATAGCATTTCTGCTGTCCCTCAGAAGGTCAAAAATAACCAGGGCGCATCGCAGAAACCGAAGCGGAAACCAAACCGGAGGATCGTGTCGCTGAGTGGGAGACATCATTGACTGCATGGGAAATGTGACTCCGTTTATTGGTTTAAATGTTTTAAAGCACACGGCGAAACTCTCACCTTGGAGTAGGAGACACGAAAGCGTAGAGAAGTACAGGAACCTCGTGAAGGACACCTATATCGACGATTTAACTGTACTGCACTGAAAAATATTCAATACGCAAATATGTAATCAGTCAATCATGTGGTAGCAACTAAATGCATAAAAGCATGCAGACATCGTCAAGAGGTTCCGCTATTTTTCGGGCCAAATGTCAGAATGGGGAAGCAATCTGATCTAAGATACTTGTTTCTGCCATCCTGGGTGGTTTTAATATCTCAGAAATTGCTGATGACCCGGGATTTTCATGCACAATAGTCTCAAGAGTTTGCAGAATATGGTGTGAAAAACTAAAAAAACATTCACAAGTTCTGAAGACAAAAATGTGTTGTTAATAAGAGAGGTCTGTGGAGAAGGACCAGACCGGTCAAAGCTGACAGGAAGGAGACAGTGACACAAATAACCACACATTACAACAGTGGTATGCAGATGAGCGTCTCTGAACACAGAACACGAGGCCTTTTCTTTAAAGCTTAAAAAAAAAGGGCACGTGTGAGAGTAGCTTCTGACGGATTTACGGCAACGGGTACGTGACGTGTCATTTCCTGCCCCCGAGCACAGATCACACTCTCCGTCCTAACAGAGCGGATGTTGGCGGATGTTGGGAAGCAGGTGGGCAGTAAGGTTTATTGACGTCCACAGTCACCTGCCACCACAGTGAAGGTGACCTGCATTGAGATAGTGTGCTGATGCTGTTTGTTAATCAATGTGTAATGTTTTTTTTTGGGTACATTTCACGTGGAGAGCCTGCATGAGTGGCTGTGTTTCAGGGCTTCTTGGGGTGATGACATCACTGTTCCTGCATACAGAGGGGGTGTCTGTTATGGTCTTCCAAGCCCTCGAGCTTTGCAGAACAGATCCTGTCTAGTGGTAGCACTTTCGTGGGAAATGGCGTTAAGTGTGACGTCGTCTGAGACGGGACCAGACTTCGCGGCTTGCGCTGAATTTTGAAAAAGATGCAAAAAGGGCAGCCATCTTCAACAACCCAAGCACAAATCTATCTTTTTTACCCCCCAATGCACTGACGACATAGAGGCTCCAGCCCAACGGCTGCACTTGTTTTCACGTGGTACGCCTGTAGATGGAGGAATTTACTGTAACCTGTGATTATGGCTAATGTTGTGACAAGAAGGGCCGTCAGGACACGGCAATCAAGAAATTCCGCGGAAATTACAGCGTCCGGGCGAGGCCGAAAAAGCCAACGGGAACGACAGACTAACGGGAATGACAGACTAATGGGAATGACAGACTAACGGGAACGACAGACTAACGGGAATGACAGACTAACGGGAATGACACACTTCCTTTTTCACGGAAAAATCACAATCGAGTTTCCGCTGTGTTCCTAGGTCACAGAAACCAAAAATAAACAATGCAGGCCATGACAATCACTTCCTCTCTTCACCCATCAGTCGAGCCGCACGCTGGAAAGTCCCGCAACCCCAAAGGTAAGTGACCGGGGGCCAAAGGGTCTGTCCAGACACGGCTGACCTTTTAATGAGCTGAGGCTGGGTCTGGGGCTCGGGGCCCCGGGCCCCCGGGGGACCACTGATGCGGGAGCCGGGGGCTGACCTCTCCCGACCCACAATCCCCTCTGATACAATCCCCACCGCTGGGCTCTGGGCCAGCTCGATAAACGCACTCGAGATTGGGAAGCAGCCTCGTAGCAAAGGCCCTGCCTTGCTTTGACCACACCACTGCTTCGGGGGGAAAGTACAATCAAAGCAAGCAGGAAGGGGGAGACTGGACCCAGAGAACCAAAGGAGCCAAACCTGGAGCGACTTTGACTTCGACACTGACTGTCACAGATAAATGTGGCATTAACTAGACTTGATAAATACTGTGTGTGTTTTTTGCATACGTGTGCAAGCGTATGTGGGCATGTATGTGCATGTGTATGTGCATGTGTATGTGCGTGTGTCGGCATATGTGTGCCTGTGTATGCATGTGAATGTGTGCATGTGCGTGTGATCACTCTTTGCTCTCTCTTGCTCAGGTCTGGGGGTTTGTGATTGGCTATGTGATGTACGCACCCCAGGCCTTGTTTTGCCTTTCACACACATTTCTCAGCGAATGAAAGCCCTTTCCTCCCGAGGTCTTAGTGTTCTCAGTCTGATAGGGCCACAGACCTGCGTTTCACTCGCAGGGTAAACAAACACTACAGCCCTCTGGGAACATCCCCACACAGCCGGGGAGACCCAGCACTGCAGAATAGCACTGCCTCTGTGTGTGTGTGTGTGTGTGTGTTTCTGTTTCTGTGTGTGTGTGTGTGTGTGTGTCTGTGTGTCTGTGTGTGTGACAGGGGAGCACGGAGATGTACCCATGTAGAGCATCCAATCAGCAGCTAGCTAAATGTGTGTCAGAGTGGGCTTTGACTCCGGGGCCAGTGAAGAGAGAGGGAGAGAGGAGAGAGAGGGAGATGGGGGGGAGGAGGGAAGGAGAGAGAGAGGGAGAGGGAGAGGGAGAGAGCCAGCACATCACATACTGTACAGTAACAGGGCAGAAATAAGTTGGACTGACTGTAGTCGCTGTGCTTAATTTCTGATGCTGTGCAAATGAGTGCGCTCAGCTGTGACTGAGGTGTACAGCGAGGAGAGATAACATGTGCGAGCATGCAGACAGACACACAGGTGCAAACACACGCATACGCACCAGTGCAACCATGCAGACAGACACACAGGTGCATACACGCACGCACACACACAAACACAAGTGACTCACACACATGCACGCATATGCGTACGCACACACGGGCACACAAACAGGTGCACACACATGCACACGCCCACACTAGGTGCATGCATTTTAACCGCTGAACACTGCCACCATTTTATCCAAGGAAGTCACAATATTAGGTCTGTTGTCTATTCCTCTCACTTTTAAGACGGCAACAGCAGCAGAGTCTGTGTCAGTGCCTGTGTATTTTGTAGTGTAATTTTTTTTTATTCCGTGCCTGGTCAAAACAATCACAGATGAATTGTGGTGACGCACGCCCCTGGTTTGTCTTTGCTTTCATTGCAATGTGTGGAGCATGTGGCCCCATGTGTCAGTCTTTCTACACTGCGAATGACTCACCAGTACCCAGAAGATATTTTGATCGAGTGTGTGTGTGTGTGTGTGTGTGTGTGTGTGTGTGTTGTGTGTGTGTCAGCGTCTGGGTGTGTTTGTGTGTGAGTTTGTGGGTGTGTCTGTGTGCATGTGTGTGTCTACTTTTGCATGTGTTTGCGTGTGTGTGTGTGTGTGTGTGTATGAATGCGCGTCTCCCTTCATTGTGGTGAATTAGGCCCATATTTCTCGGCAAGGCCGAGCTGTCCGTCTTCATAAGCAGAGGCGCGAGCCGTGAGGTCATCAGCTGGGGCTCAGCGATGCGTAGGGGATCCATGCCGCGTAAGACCTACGGAGTTATCGGTAAAGAGCTTTAGAGCGGATTATTCTCCTCACCGGGAGACCGCATAGTCGGGAACAGTGCCGTTTAATGCTACGGCTATTTAAACACGCGCTATTTAAACACACGCCGTTTAAACGCGCAGGGCTGCAGTACGGGTTAACCGCTCGGCGAAGTCGGGAGCAGCGGGAGAGAAACGCGTTCGGTATCCGACGCGCTGGATCAGCTGCAGGGTCGCGCTAGGACATCCAACAGAAAACCGCCCGGAGGAGAGCGCCTCGGCTTAGCGCACTGGACCACTGAATCTGGGGCAACGCTGAAGCTCTCTCGTCTACGCTGCGTTTCCCAGCAATGTTGTTTTCGCAACCAGAGCGCTCGAAAGCGGTCAAATACCCCCTGACATCTACATTCGGATTTCAGATCTCACGTTTTTCATAATTCATATTCCCTTTTGTCTTGTTGCTTTAAGGTTTTACATTTATTAGGAAAAGTCAGTCAGTTTATTCAGAGGATTTGAAAAGACGAGGCCAGAAAGAATGTTCTGTGACCTGTTCGGAGGCCATTACAATAGTTTGACTTTCATTATTATATACATGTATTATTATATGTATTATATACAAAAGCCTTTGACTTTGACGACACAAGTAGCTCACTGAAAATGTGACTGCACAGATTAATCCGTAAAGTCTTCATAATCCGATGACACGCAGTAAAAAGAGGAACAGAGAGGAGAGATTGTGAGTAGATTAGCTTGTGTCAGGTGTCTCTTGAGGTGAGTGACTCATTTCCAGACTTACCAACGACGTTAAAAAGTCCCACTTGTCAAACAAACAGTAACTTGTTAGTAGCAAACAAATATTTTCTGCTTGAAATAAACAAGATATTAAGTCTCGTTACAAGCCGAAAACATTGCTAAAACAGTGTTTTTTTGTTTTTTTTAGCAGTGTACTTTCCTCTTTTTTTCTTTTTTTTTTTTGCATTGTCAGCACGTTTAGACCTCAGAAAAGCGTCATTAACCCTTAACCAAGTTGGCCAACCTGTTACAACATCACTTCAAGCTTCTTCAAGATCATATTCATTCTGCTCCTGAAAAGATTATTATTTTTTAGTAACTCACTTTTTAAATAAACTTCCATCAACTTTAGTTTCACTTCATCCTTCACCAATACCAAGGCAGGACAGGATGGGATGGAATCCAATGAAAAAAAATTGGATATAAAAGAATATTGGATATAAAAGAATATTGGATATAAAAGCCTTAAAATATGTATATTATAGCTAGGCATTACAAATCACATTACATAATAAGTTATATTTATTTAAGTGACTTCATACAGCAAGAATATTTTAGCATAGCACAGCAACAGATTCATTATAGGTAAATGGGGTTTGCTGTTTGTCACTCCCGTAGAAATTATTTTGATGTCTGTGTTTATTCCTGACTGACTGCAAACAGCCGCCGCAGAGGGTGCTGGGTAAATAGCCTGCCCTAACGGCGAGACATTTTGAAAGCGCTTAACGGAAGATCTAGCTCAGGAGATGTACGTGGACGTGGCGAGCGAATTATTGTCCAATTGCAGCGCATCATACACACCTCTCTGTTCCTGCTCTGGGGGATGACCCGCTACTGTGTGTGCGACGCTGTTTATAAACGAAGGTAAAGGTCACAGTGAACTTTGTGCGGTTCAAAACATTGCAGCGAGTAAATAAAGTATTGGGTACACGATCGTGATGACCGAGGCTGACCCTGTCAATTCTGTTCAGCTCGCTAACGATCTCCCATGCCCGGCTATCTTTAGTATCGCAAACAACACACGCGTTAATGATCGGTAACTAGAAAACTTTCGTCTTTTTTCCAGCTTGCCTCCGTTTCCAAGGAATATGTTATTGGCTTCGAGGGAAAAGGGCCAGCACTGGTTTTTAAGATAAGATAATTTAGACACTCTTGCTCAAGCTTGCATGTACCCACGGTATTGAACTTGTTCGTGGATGGTTTTTTAGCATTACCTAACACACTCGACCTTTATAGCAGTCACGGTCAGGGTGGAGATTGGACTGAATGGCAGACGTGACTGGAAGCAGCTACTGTTTTGATTGCAGGAGGAAACGTTTGGGCTGCTAGTAGGGTCAGGACCAGCCCAAAGAGAACCACCTCAAGGCGTGGGACAGGAACGTGGCCCCTTAATAGACATGAGATGTACTGCAATTTAATGTACATATGAGCACGTCTTATATTTCAATTTGTTGAAATGAAGCCACAAAGTCATCCAATGGTTTAACTGTCCAAACATTTAAAAAAAGGGTCACATTTTACAATAAGGTATGTGAATTGGCATTACCTAATGTTGTTGCTAGCGAGTTAGTTGATGTACAAATGCATTCATTTGGCATGAACTTTTCTATGGTTAATGTATTTAACAACTAACGAATGTATTAATTAAATTAATATGTATACATTAGCAAACTATAAGATAAACGTATTAGTTAACCATTAACAAATACATGAACAGTTTTTTTCCATTCCAGTATGAACTGGCATGAACTAATGTAGTTCCTAACATGATGCAAGTGACCTTATTGTAAAGTGTTACCAAAGCAAATATTATTCGATATAACTATACATTGACCAGAAAACAAAGTAAAAACGTAGAGAAGAACTGAGGCAGAGTCTGACAGTAGAGCTTCACTGAGCTTTATGTACATGCTCACCAGTTCTTATACAAACTAGATTACAATTCATAGTGGAGTACACAGGAAAGTACATACTAACATTGAGTAGAGAAGCAAGTACTACAGGAGATTAAAGAGAGTGGGGGGGGTGGGGTTGGGGTGGGCTGGGCTAGGGTTTTAGATCTAAAGTTCAACAGACAGTCCCTTTATTAAGGTAGTAGCATATTCTTTGATTTTCGTGCGAGTGCGTGACGTCTGGTAGCACCACCGGGCAATGACTTTTAAACCCGTAATGTACAGTAACGAGTGGTTCGGCTGTTGAGCACCAGGGTCGAGGCGTAGTTTTGCACCCAGAGCTCCGATTCTGAGCGGCGAACGTACGACTACAGGGGGGCGGGTCTGAATCAATCCGGCCGTGTGATTGACGCGTAAACGGCCCAATGGGAAGCTTCCGATAAGACTGGCCCCGCCTCCTTTCAGCAAGACGCTTTCTTTTTTTTTTTTTTTTGTTGGTTAAGATATCTGGCTTCTGCGAGTTGCAGTATGACACCCACACACACACACACACACACACACACACAAGTGGCTAGACCGCTTGCCCACACTTTCTGTTTGTACCTCAGATACGTTTATCGCGCCGCAATAAGAATCTGAAGATGTTTATCGTTTTTTTCCCTGTGATCGATTCTGCATCGACGGGGGCCCACGATTGAAGAGCCAGGGCTTTCCAGGGGCATCAGCGGAATCAATGGCACTTCACAGAGGGGCTCTGGAGACGCTTTAACTCGGCCATTAAAGAAAAAAGAACGGAAGAGGGAGATGTTCTCTGACGATTACGTGACGCGAGTTATGTCGCCGGCCTCTTCTGTGAACTGAAAAAGAGAAAGGAGGGTAGAGAGAGAGAGAGAGTGAGAGAGAGAGAAAGGGAGAGAGAGAGCTAGAGAAAGGAGGAGAAAGCCGTGTATGGCGCTGTGCCTGCTGAATGCAGTCTTGTAGTGCGCTTATCAGGCAGCGGTCCAGGGATGCTGCTCCCTCACTGGCCAGATTCGGGGGCGCTGTCCTGGGGCGGGCGGGGCGGGAGAGGGGGGGGGGGGGTTGTATTTCACTCCTGGCCTGTGCCAAATCGAATCGCCCCTCTCTGCGCCTGCTTTGAGGCTGCCCAGAAAACTTTCATTTCGGACAATAAATAAGAGCTTGCATCACCCCCCCCCCCCCGCCCCCTGCAACCATAGTTTCCCCTTCAGCGCCGATTCAGCAGTAATTTAAGGAGGCACCGCGCAATGTCAAAGCGTTTCTCAGTCATTCCCAGTTTCCCCAGTGTCTGTACAAGAGGAATTTCTGTATAGTACTACCTTAATAAGAGACGAGGACCAAAAAAAAAAAAAAAAGGGAAAAAGGTATTCACCATTGTAATGCCTTAAACAGTTGAAATGCTATTATTTCTACCCACACACTTTTCACAAAGAGAAACACATTCAGTCAGTGAATGGCATTCTGAGAACGGGGAGAAATAGCATTGGTTTGAGAGTTTGAGGTGGTGAGGGGCAGGGTGGGAACTTGCACTTAAAAGTAGAACAGGTGGTCAAGGTTACAACAGCTCTCTACGGAAGATCTGACACACTTGTATATGCTGCTCCAAAGCTGTTGACTCCGGGGTGTGGACAAAGTGTGTGTGTGTGTGTGTGTGTGTGTGTGTGGCCAGACTGCAGAAGGATCATGCATTGAGCTTCAGGTCGCACTGCTGGATGCATTAAACCTACCAGCCATGCATAATAACGTCTTCCTCCGCTCCATGTTAAAAGTACACAATGCATCGCACTATCTTACAAAACGGGAAAACCTCCACTATCTTCGCCCCCCAGAGGAAAACTCGAGTTGAAACTGCTCAGATTACAGATACAGCCGTTCTTACGGCCGAAGAGGCTAAGCAGCCAGTTTGAATCGGCTTTCCCAGTCCTCAGCTTTCCCACTGTAGTCTTTAGTTACTGCGCAGTGCCGTCATCACAGATGAAGGATAAGCACTATATGAATGCACAAGGAAGGACGTGTGTGTGTGTGTGTGTGTGAGTATATATACATATATATATTCAAGCAATGCATTGGCTTGTATGCATAAATGCATGTATACGTACAGTACAGGAACATGTAGGTGCTACGGAGAACGACAGTCGATATTAACGTACGTACATTTGGAGAGAAAAACATGAGGAGGAGCATCGGGCTTAGCGCTTCTGCGCGTGCTAACGAGATCGGCGGTCAAAAACGCCCAAGGTAAAAGCAAAAAAAAAAAAAAAAAACTCATAAAAATCACAAAAAGCCGATTCATGTACTCTTCTCCTCAAAGACCGCGGCTGAGTTAACACCAGTGTCTTACAGGTACAAAATAAAAAACGCCAGGTTTGTGAAATATAATCCACCTCTGATGTCACGCGGGGCCTTCTCGAACCCTGAACAGTGGTCAGTTGCATATATGAAATTCCCTCATTTCCAGCCACTGCAAACAGCCTGAGCTAAGCTAATTTCCCTGTTTACGTTGTACGTTTTTTGTTTTCTTTTCTTTCTTTTTTTTTTTGGCTGCCAGCATCTCTCACATGTTCAAGTAGTTTGGCAATGTACAAGATAGCTTATTGTTTTCTCAATAAAATGGCGTTCAGGTGGGCAACCCACCTGGAGTCCTGCCATATCTCCGTTACTGTACTATTAATGTTATTTATTTTTTTAAATCACAAACTACTTTTCTCTGTTAACTGGAAAACGCAAGAAGCCTGCAAAGACAGACCGAACACTGTTTAATTAGCACCCGTTATGGCGTAGAAGTGTACACAACGCTAAAACATATTTTGGCTACATATACTTTAGTCCTCATAAACCTTTGCCACGGGGACCGTTCCTCAGCACTTCATGTTTACCACATAGAGCCTTGACAGATGTTTATTATTTTTTCTTCTTTTTTTTTTCTTCCATTTTACAGTTACGTAATACACAAACAGTTACAAGCTCTCCTATAATTGTAGATTGGATTATGCTTCTTTTTTTTGTGGGGTGGGGGGGGTGGGGGGCAATAATACGATTTTAAAATTGGATGTGGGGGGTAAAAGCAAGAAATTGAAAAAAAAAAAAAAAAAAAGTATGTAAGGCTATGGAAAAGAGCTAACAACAAACAGAAGTGCACCAAATTACATACAATTTATACCCCTGGCCTTGGGTTCCAGCCTAGAGACTGGAGAAGCGGTATCTCACTGGTTACTCCGAACCGAGGCTATTCTGCTTTCTCTACTCTCATCCGGCTGCTGGCAAGAAACAACAAAACTGTGGCAGCAGGATGGTAGTGGGGCCGGGGGCAGGGGCAGGGGCAGGGCCGGGCGGGGGGGTAAGTAATAAGTTCAAAGGTCAAAGGTTAAACAGTGACAACTTACAGGAACATTAAAACATTAAAAGCGTGGAGGAAAAAAGAGGAAGATATTCGAATGAAAACATCCCAGAAAGCACTGAATGAGAGAAGACCACATCACTTCTTACAGAAACTACTGCACTGTAAAAGGCTACACTATACTCACAAGCTCTTTTTTTTTTTTTTCCTCTTATTTTTTTTTTTTTTAAAGAACACTATATCTTTCTATGCATGGTTTATTACATGTTATTTCTCGGAAAACAAGATTGCATAATTTTACTTTTTTTTTTTTTTTTAAAACAAGTTCATCCTTTCTCTTGTCTTTTTTATTTGTTTATTTTTTTTTAAATGTTTTGTTTTGCTGCTGCTGTTGTAGGGAACTCCACGAAAAAAGCTGAAGCGACTGTTCTTGAATCTGTGCCGGTTGGGGTTTTTTGTGTGCGGCGTGGTGGGTGGTTTTCCGGGAGGATTCCTGCTGTAAACGGGGCCTTTCGTCCGCCCGTCATGCTGCTCGCTGGTTTGGCAAAAGGGTGGTTGTGGTGGGTCTTGCATCACGGTCGGGATCTGTAAAGTCGAGAAGAAAAGACATAACAAATCTATTCGGAGACGCTTTCAAAAACGTTTTCCAGATCCGCCGTGGGACTAGGTCCAGAGTCGGCTGAAGAGATGTGCTGTCTGTGTTCCTGCCTGGTCGGACTGCTGCTCCCGTAACAGGATTCAAACAATTTTCGGTTTATGAACAATTGAGGGCAATTTCAACCTAAGGTACAGACAGTCTACCATCTTCCTTAACACTGCTGTGTGTATGTGTATGAATGTATGTATGTATGTATGTATGTATGTATGTATGTATATATAAATATATGAGAATATTCAAATAGGTGTGTATATGTAGGTATAAATAAATTATATATAGCTATCATAATATATAGTAAGCATACAGCGCATTTGGAATTGATTATTGAAATTATGATTAATGAAATAAGGGGGTAGGAGTAAATAAGTCTTTACTTCTTCCTACTCCTTTTTGGACACAGGGGATGAGAAATGATCGCACTTTTATTTATTTTGTTTTTTTTATTTTTTATTTTTCATTAAATATAGTTTGTGGCCTTCATTATGTTTTATTTTGTTTTAATATATGTAAGTTCAAAATAAAGATTATCAAATCAAATTAAAAAAAAACACTGCTATGCCTCTGATAAAATTGAGCTGGTCAAGCTGGTCATATGCTGGTGTAGCTGGGTATGAGCTGGTCAACCAGCATGTCTAAGCTGGTCATGAAGCTGGTCTGAACTGGTCAACCAGTTACCAGCTAGTCAAACCTAACTTGAGCTGTTTTCTTTTTTTTCTTTTCAGCAGGGGTATGACCACAAATATGTGATTACAATGTTCTGGACTGAACATTCTAATGCTGATGTCACAATCACTACCGGTGACTGAAAGCAATGGAGTTCCAGAACACTGACTTGGAATTTTGAAAAAGCATTCCAAAAAAGGGTTTAAAGAAGCATCATCTTTGATTCTGCTAGGCATGCAGGTACAAGGCAAAACCTGAGAGTGGGAGTCTAATCTTCACGCACGGCTCTAACTAATTTGCGGGTGTTATAATTGGGCGTGTTCATGCCGACAGGAGACGTGACCCAACGCCCTTTCCACGCAGCTGTTCACACATCCGGTGTTGTCACGCTAACACAATCGGACAGGTGTGGCGTACATTCAGGATTTATTAAGGATATTCAACCCCCCCCCCCCATACGAAAGGTCACCTTCCTGCTTTTCTCAGCCACTGCGGGTGTTTGTGTCTAAAGGTGGGCTCGCACGAAGGCGCCATACCTCAAGCACAGTGTGCCCGTCTTCAGACCTGTGTTCATAAAGGCCAATGAGGGTCATTAACCCTCTAAGGTGTGAGATGACAAATCTGTGCTGCTTAGAATGTTCTTGAATGAACATTCTACTGCTGATGTCACAATGACGACTGGTGACTGAATGGAGCAATGGAGTTTGAAAAACATTCCAAAAAAGATCTACTCTTCAAAGGGTTAAAGCACGGCTCACGTCCTATAAAACCTGCTCTGAAGACACAACTGCCAGTGCTCCGCCAAATGATAGCGTGTCGTGGCATCGGAATGCATGTAAATTGCGTGTAAAAGAGGACCTGAATCATGGTAATGACATGCAAATGGCGACTAAGCTCCGTCGGACCCTATAACTGCAATGCTCAGTCCGGGTTCAGTTTCCCAGGAGACATCCAATAAGGTTCAGCAAAAAAACAAAAAAGGGGGGAAAATGGCGATTCGTTTATAACTGTAAAAACTACACACTTTACCTGACGATATCAAATACAACTCAGATATATTCAGCAATGGTCCTTAACTTTGAATAAATGAAGTCAGGGTATGGAATGTCAGTTTTGGGGGCTTGCTGAACTCAAACTCCTTGCTGTAAATAAATAAATACATGAAAAGGTTGCTTTTTAAAATGTGACTCCAGTACACAAATAATTAGTACTGGTACTAATGATAACAGTAATAAGTAATAAAAGTACTCGTGATAATAATAATAATAATAATAATAATAATAATAATGTCAGCACTGTGAGTGTTCACCCTTCAGCTCATTGACCTCTGACCTCAGGAAGTAGATGTGTTTGCATTGTGGGTTGGGTGAGCTGTCACTGCCTCGGCCCCCTCAGTCACCCGCTGCCCGCGGCCCGCGTCGGCGGTTGTTGACAAAACTCCGCCAACTTTGTCAAAGCTTCCTGAGGCTTCCCACTCTGCACCGGTACCAGGTTAAATGAAAATGAGTGTACACTGTGTGTGTGTGTGTGTGTGTGTGTGTGTGTGTGTCTTTACTCCCTCTATCTGAGTTGAGAGTGATGAGGCACACTGGCAGCTTCGCCAGCACTTAGCAATGCTGCACAGCTTAGTCGGTAGGTTAAGCACAGGCAACTAATATTACAGGTATATAAGATGTCCAGAAAACACAATTGATAAATACATACGAAACATTTTAGTCTGACGTCATATATTCATACGTAGGTAAGACATAATTATGCGATGAATCTTTTCATTCATATCTCTTTAAAGTAACAATTTTCATTTGTCGTCCACCTGAATGACGTGAATTTGGATGTTTATATAAGCATCGGTGGCTTATGAAGACAAAAACGCGTTTGAAACTTTCCAGCGCCTCAGCATTTAAATTTGAGGTGTTCTGCGGATGATCTTATGGGCAGCAGGTTACAGAGTTTGCATGTCCCTGTTTTGCATACAATCCATTTATAGAGCAGGATATTTTACTGAGCCCATTCGGATTGAGGACCTGTGCTCGAGGGCACAACGGCGGGCCCCACCTGGGACCCGAAACTACGAGTTACGAGCTATTACCCAACTGCCTGAAGTTCAACTCATCTTCTATGCTAACGCCCTATACGTATTCTCTTTATCTGTAGCCCCTCTGTGATGGTGCTTCCTTAGCATTGCCCTAGCTCACCGGTGTCAAACTCCAGTCCTGGAGGGCTGCAGTGTCCGCTGGTTTTCGTTGTTACTCTGCACTTAACTATAATCAACTGCTCTAATTGATTAATTAACTCACGTCATCTGATTACCGGGGTCTCAACAGGGTGCTGATTTTAAGATGAAAACCAAAAACCAGCAGACCCAGTAGCTCTCCAGGACCAGGGCTGGAGACCCTTGGGCTAAAGTATCCACATACCTTGTTCTCAAGGCCTTCATTGACAGCTGACTGGAAGGAAACCCCAAAAAGCCCCCTGGGAATTCAATTTGACACCCCCCTGCCCTAGTTCATACTGTGTGCTTTGCGGGTTGCGTAAGATAAACTTCATTCAATTTTGTCCTTTTTGCAATTGACCGATCCTAGTTACTTAGGAGCTGTAGGGGGCCACAGTGCGGAGCCCAGGGTCCAACTGCAGGTCTGAGGCCAGTGCCTCGGTCAAGGGCAGCGTCAGGACAGGTGTATACCTCACCTGGCGTGCGTGTCTTTTGTGTTCAGCCAGGCTGCTGCGCTTGACCTGGGCCGCTAACCCCTGGCATTTAAAAAAGGCCCGGTCCAAACACCCGGCTGTGTGGGTGAGCGGTGGCCATAGCAACGAGCTCTAGAGGTCAACATTTACCTGCAGGTCTTATAGACTGGATACCGTGCCAAAGGTGTCTTTGCCTGAGGCCAAATGGCATTCCTTAGGCCCGGTTAAAAATTAATTTACACATGACACAGAGACCCCCCCCCAAAACACACACATACAAAGTGTGCTGGTTTACCTTGCAGAGTGTATGATAGTGCTATTTTTTTGTTCAGGCTTGCTCTTTACACACGCACGCACGCCCGTAGAATAAGAAACGCGGATGAAAAAATCGGTACATAAATGTTGTATTATCTTACAATATGCGAGACTCTTGCTAGCAAGCGTGAAATGACCACAGTGCTTTTGACGCAGTACCTATGCAGTATTCTTCATTAAAACTCTTGAGCTTTAAGACCTGGAACACTCCCAGGCTCCTGTCCTTGAATCGCATGCAAATGAGTTTTCCGTTTTTAGAAGAACCGCTGTGAAAGGTGCTCGAGCCTCACCTGCCTCGCCCCTCCCGCTCCGTGCGCCCCCTCCCCGTCCCCGCTCAGCCGGGCACCCAGCTCTGGGAGGCCTGCTTGGCGCTGGCGAAGCTGCCCACGTTGAGGTTGACCACGTTCTGCGCGGAGACGAGGGAGTCGAAGTTGAAGTCCAGCCCGTCGGCGTCCATGAGCTCGTTGCGTATGATGGAGTCCATGTCGCATTCCAGGCTCCCGTTGAACATGTCCAGGTCCAGGTCGGCGGGGAACCGGTCCTGGCTCCCGTTGAGGCCCGGGTACAGCGAGGAGTCCGAGGAGCTGACCTGCATGCCCGAGTTCCCGCCGGTCGAGTGCAGCTGGCTCTTGACGGAGACCAGGTTGTTGGTGTCGTTGGCCAGGCCCACGGCCCCGTTGATGGACGTCGAGAGTCCGGTCCTCCCCCCGGACAGCAGGGAGTTCTGGGACTGCGCCAGGAGCAGGCTCCCGTGGCCGGGGCTGCCCTGGTTGGACTGGGCGGCGGTGAAGGACATCATGGGGTCGTTGCGGAGGATGAGGTTCCGCCGGGAGTTCTGGGACGAGACGGAGGCGCTGGCCTGCGACATGAGTGGGTCCGACTGCGTCATCATGACGTCGGCGTGGCTGGGCGCCTCCGAGTTGAGCAGGTCCTGCAGGGTCTGGTTGCCGAAGTGGGAGATGCAGGAGAAGGTGGCCTGCTTGTTCTCCTGGATGGTCTGCATGGGCGACTGGCGCATGCCGGTCAGCGACGGCGGCCCGAAGATGGAGTTACTGTAGCTGCTGGAGTTGGAGCCCAGCCCCCCGGACTTGGAGCCGAAAGTGAAGCTGGAGCTCCTCTGCATGGGGCCCCCGGCCGCCCCGGCCGCGGCCCCGGCCCCGGCCCCGGCGCCCCCCCCAGGGGACGGTTGCGGGGGGGACGGCGTCAGGTTGATGTTGTCGAGCAGGTCGTCCATGAGGTTGTCAGAGAGCCCGTCGTTGAGGTTCATGGTGCCGGCGAGGTCGGCCAGGCGGGGCAGCTCGGGGGGGCAGGGCTTGCCCCCCGAGGGCGACAGGCTGTTGGGGCTGGAGTAGAGCATGGGGGAGAGGGGCGGCTCGTCGTCCGGCACCTCGTCCAGCTCCGGGTTGGCCAGGATGGGCGAGAGGCGGCTGCTGATGGTGCTGGCGTTGGAGTTGGTGCGCGAGCGGAAGTCGGTCCAGGCGTCGAGCTCGTCGCTGCTGCGGGACGTGGGGCTCCCGGGCCACTTCGACAGGCCCGACGGGCTCTCCGCGCCCCCCTCCTGGGCGGCCTGCAGGGCGGCCTTCTTCTTGGCCGCCCGGCCCCGGCTCTTGGCGTACTTGTTGCTGTTGTCCATGGAGACGGCCCGTCGCCGAGGGGCCTTCCCGCCCTTACCGCCGTCGGGGTTGATCATCCACCAGGAGCTCTTCCCCGTTCCCTCGTTCTGCACGCGGATGAACCGGCTGTGGAGGGAGAGGTTGTGCCGGATGGAGTTCTGCAAAAAGACAGAAAGGAGAAAAAGAGGTGTTACATCTCGCGTATACATTTCCCACCGGTCGGAGGAGGATGTACAGCAGCTGCTACACTCAATCAGTGACATCGTCTAACTGTATACACTGGCGGAATAATTTTTTGGTCTCGCACGTCCTTTTCTGAAGCGTTTACGTAACCAGGGGAGGTGCGCCGAGAACACGGACGCCCTGGGAGAAATGCCAGAGAGGACAGTCGCAAGTGGGGAGAGCGAGGGAGTTAAAACCCTGGAGTGCTTCTTCCTTTTTTTCCATTTAGGGACCCCGACTTCATTTCTCCTGACGCAGTTCAACGCCCGAATGTGCCGGCGGGGCTCCAACCAGCGACGCCCACTGCCGCCAGTCAAGCAACATCCCGCGAGGCTAACCTTGCCTTCCCCTCTCGATCCCTTCACAAACGCCCACATCCCCCGTGAAATTCGATGCGTTCGTGTTTTCACCCACTTCGAGCCAAGATGGCTGACATGCAGGGAGGGAGGCGGACTTTGGTTACATTACAACGAGCCCCTTGTTACCAAGGTTACCCAGCAGAGTTATTACGGTTCGTATAAAAACTAATGTCATAATGGAGCGTATTAATGATGGGAAATGAAAAGTGAACACCCTGCGCCGGGTTACATAACTCTGACAATGGGGAATCCTTTTTTTCAATTGGTGTCACGGAAACGAGGTGGGTTTCCGTGTCTCCAGATAAATATCACCCATTGTTTATACAAGTACCGGTGAAGAGCTCCATACGTTATGAACAAAAAAAATAATAGGTCTATGAAAGTTGGAAACACACGCTGTCTCCAACCAACCTCTTTTCTGTTACTAGGTTCAAAACGGCATGATATGGAATCCACAGTTCCGTATGTAATCATCTGATGTGATCCTTTAGCAATACCAGTGCCTATCTACAAATGGCAAATACTTTAGCTGGTCCAGATATCGTACATTCACAAGAAAGCAAAGTACTTTTAATTCACTATCTGGAATACAGATCTTATTGCTAGGTCTAGCCAGGGTTTGAGCAGTGCTAACCAACCCTGTTCCAGGAGGTTTTCACTCCAACCCTAACAATGCGCACCTCATTCAACATATAGAGATCTCCTTGATTAGTAGAGTCAAATTTGGGTTGAAATGAAAACCTGCAGAATGGTAGACCTGCAGGATCAGGGCTGGTTACCACTGGTCTGGCAGCAATAACTGTCCTTTCCAATTATTATTTGTCATCAAAAAGCATTAAAACATGAATTATTTTGATGACTTGATGTGAAAGTGCTGATATGACCAGGGGAGGCCCCTTCTCATCCATGCACGGACTCATTTCTCTGAACAGCCATTGTTTATTAGTGATCATTTTGCTGAGAGATCAGAATATTTATGACGACTGCCTGCTGGAACTATAGCCATTGGACATCCATCTTGTAGCGTGTTTAAGTAAAAAAAAAGAAGGTTTTAGAGCCTTTAAATTACCGGCAGAGCGTTGGGAAAACACAACGTACGCCCCCCTTGCGGGTGTGAAAAAGTTAAAATAATAATAGCAGAGGGAACATTTCTTGGACAGTGCGGTGGATTTTAGAGGAGCGGGAGCTGTTGAATCGAGTGTTTTTTTTTTTTTTTTACGAGCGGAGCGCTAGGGTGATCCGTGCGCTAACGGCACTGCTGAAGCTAACGCCAAGGTCTGATTCAGACCGACCACTTCGGCCCACTGCGAGAGTCGCGTGACAGTGGAGTAGAGGCCTGTTTGTTGCTGAGGTCATTCTTGAATGTTGATTAAGTGAAGGGGGGGGGGGGGGTAAAAACCAAACAAACCAGATCAAGAAGCCAGAAACTGTTCCTTTTCTTTTCTAAGAATCAAGTCTTTTTATTTTTTTATTTCATTTTAACTGAACTGAATATCTCATTTCCTGTTAAATGAAAACAAATGAGTAAAATGTTCACACCTAACTGCACATAAACACATTACATCCATTTTTTTATTATAGAATTGATGAGCTGTTAATCTTGGCACATTTGGCCGCAGCTGTTGACCAGAGAACTCATCTCCGTCACAACAGGACTCCCCCATGATGTCAAACGAGTCCTTGCTTATGCTTACTGTAACACATTTTATCCGTGGACCTGTTATCAGTCATTCACCTCTCCTTAGCTGCTATGCTAACTCATTTGGGGATGAAGCCACTGGGACAAGGAAACAAACTAGCCACAGTGGCTGAAGCATCCTAAATTCACCAGCCAGTTTCACCGTTCTACCAGAACGGGACCTCCCAGTGACGGGGGCTGGAACACTAGATAACATTTTCCAGCCTTTGGTTAGTGGCTGATGTTAATTTCCCACCCTAGAAAACCGTGAAAATCAGCTTCCAGGTCTTTGTGTAACGTTGTATAAGCCGCGCAGCCCGTGGCAGAAAGGAACACTGCGCCGAACGGGGGCTATTGAATCATCCCGTTATGTGGGACGAAGCATTAGAATATTGCGGCCCACAGTTTTACCGCCATTAATTACAGCCGCTCGTCTCCCGACAGGAATGACATCATCATGCGCGCACGCCGCGCGCACGGCCATCTGCAGGCTCGAGACTCAGCACTCAGACGGTCCCGTTAGCATCGTCCTAGTTACGGGACGGGACGGGACGGGACGGGGGGGGGGATCCGGCGTGCCAGAAACAGAGCCGGCTGATTCAGATTAAAGACCAGAGCAATAAAAGCAATATTAAAACCGTAGCGGTTCAAGACGAGGGCGGGTTCCCGACGCTCGCGTGGGCCCTGGCTTTGTGAACGCACCCGGGACGGTCCTTTTAGGCTCAAACTGGTGCGGTATCCTCTGTGAGGTTTTTTTTCGGGAACCCCACCCCCAACCCCCCCCTCCTCATTTTGGCCTGAAATTGCTTCGAGGTTCCTCTGCATTGGGGTTGCCTTTGAAGGAAAACTCTTTAAGACGGAGGGCTTTAGACGGCATTTTCCAACGGGACGCACATTTCTTCCCGCCCACATCACATCTTCATAAACAAAAGAAACAAGGGGGAAAAAAACGAAGCATTCTTCGATTTCGAGCATGAACACATTCTCACCCATTCATTTATTACCTGTCTCACCCATTAATTTATTACCCCCAGCCCCCCCCCGCCCCCCCCCCCCCCCCCTCCCTTCCAGCGATCGACGTCGAGCCGAGCAGCCGGCGTTTAGCGCTTCTGTGCGGACCGCACGCGCGTGTCCTGAACACTTTGTACAGAACGTCTACTGTACACGCGTTTTCTCGAACACAGTGGTTTTTCTGCTGCGCGGGGAGAGGAGGAGTGAGTCACGGCACGGCAAGCCAGCGCCGAACGCCCTCGCGGGCGGAAAGTTAATGGCTCTCCAGTAAGAACAGAACAGAACATAACGTTTAAGAAAAAAAAACAAACAAACCACACAACAGAAGAGCCGAAGGAAGGAACAGCGCTTCCCGTCCTTTGCGTCCCGGTTGTAGTGTACACACAGGGGGCACGAGACCGGACCCAGGCCTGAAAAAAGGGCCCATATCATCAAGGGCCCTGACATCTGTGCGGAGTAGGAGGTAGAGCGGGTGTTGCGGCAGAATTGGGGTCATGACCCCCATGTGGGGGTCACCTGATTTACAGATGTGGTTTGAGGTTCATTTGAGGGGATTTTTTTTTTTTTTAAGTTTCAGTTTTTAAAAAATCAGTTTGGATTTTAAAAACATTGTCTCTCCATATCACGTGACTATATCGAACATTTGCATATGATGTGTAACTGCGTTGCAATGTTTCTGGGTTTATGCTCACATGCTATCGCATCGCTATATCAAACATTTGCATACAGTATCTGACTATGTTGCAGTGTTTCGGGGGTTTGCAGTATGTTCCAAGTTCCTCCGTTAAACTGCATCCAGAGGAGAGTATGTGCTTCTGTAACGCGTGCCTGAATGTGGCCGAATATACGTGCAGGAAGTAGGCAGTCCAGTCCACCCATGCCTTCAGTGCATTGTGTTTATCTCTGGTTTGTGCACATGAGTATGACAGGGGTGGTTTGCCACAAAAGTGTGAGGACCCCTGAGGTAGAGGTACAAGTGTGGCCCTTTGCACAGAACAATGGCCCAGTTTCATTCCTGATATTGCATCATCAAAATATGTCCAGCTTCATTAAAATGTAAAATCAACTATGGTACATTGAGTACATTTTACTTCATTGAGTACATTCCCCTCAGAAGCTCTGTCAGCCTTAAAATAACACAAGGTTTGTACTGTGTACACACTGGAACAATACACACAACTGTCTCTTTTGATTTACTGCGCCGTTCAACCAGTGACATTTCTAGTTGTTCTTGTTTTCTTTTTCTTTTTTTCTCCCCAAAAACACTGTGTTCTGTTCAATCGCCACCTAAATGTTCCGCTGTTTTCAGACAAGAGGGCCGGACCGGAGAAACGCGACACCGTTTCGAAGAAGGAGGAGGAGGTGGAGGAGGAGGGGGAGGCGGGCTCCTGCGGTCGCTAACGCGGACGCCAGCCCCCCGGGACACCTCCTGTGACCTCCCGTGACCTCCGGCGCACGTGTACCGCACGTTCCGCACGATAGCGGAGCGCGACGTCGAGGGGAACCGCCGTTTACACGAGCGGGCGTCTCTCGAGGAATGACGTCGGGCATTTTATGGACGACTGTGACAAACACCGCTCGAAAAAACACACTTAAGTGTTCCCAGCTGCCGCTGTTGTTTTTTCCCGAAAAATAAACAACGCCGCTAATGCTACGGGCCTGCGTCCAGTTTATCGGCGCGCTCTAAGGCACAAGTGCAGGGCAGACTGATGTGTTCGCGAAAACGGTTGAAAACACTCGAGCAGACGACGAATATCGTATCAGCAGGGCCTGAAGCCTCCCTCCAACGGCCGTGATGAATTGCGCACCTGTGCACTAGCGTACGTGTGAAAAACGCCTGCGCGTACGTGAAAAAAAGCCCCAGCATGCAGCGCGGGGTATATTTACTGTGCTGGCTCCTCTCCTGCATATTCTCCAGCCCATTAAGAAAAAAAAACCCAGCAGGCCTGAGCCAGGAGCTCTGATTCATAAACCCTGCATTTCTCCGTACAGCTACCGCCCCATCCCCCTCCTGCCCTGGGATCGCAAAATCGTTATTCCTCTTCCCCTGGCCAGCAGCTGATGTGCTAACTGACAGGCCTTTCACTGCGCTTGCCTATTTAGTCTTTTTCTTTTTACTTTGCGTGCTATTGACTCTGCTCGTGTATCAAGACACCAAAACACTTTTTTAACCTCAGTCTCTCTCTCTCTCTCTCTGCTCTCTCTCTACCTCTCTCTTTCTCTGCTCTCTCGCTCTCTCTCTCCCTGCTCTCTCTCTCTCACCATTAGGCAGGAACACCAGCTGCAAACGGCCTACACAAGAATACAGAGCTCTTTCTGTCTGACAGCAACATGTGGTAACAATTAATCACTGTCAGCTACGCTAGCAGGAATCCACTGGCTTTCTTTTCCTTTCCTTTTTTTGGGATGGGGGGGTGAGGGGTGGGAAGGCAGGGGGGCAGGGGGGTGGGGGGTGGCGGAGGTGAGGGGCGGGGGGGGGCAGAGTTGTGTAACTGGACGCTACATTGCGGCCCTCGGACGGCTCTTGGATTTGGCAGGACAGGCAGCAGCTGCCTCTCTCAGCCAACATCCTCCACCAAAAAAACCCCCCCCTCAAAAAAACCAACTTTGAAAGAATCGGCTCTTCCTTTCAGAAAGCCCACTCCTCCCACCAGCACCCAGAGGACCAATCAGCTGAAAAGGAGGCCCCCCCCCCCCCCCAACACTCTACCAGGCAGCTTCAGGGACCTCCGCAGTGCCAGAACGGCCTTCTGCCCACAGTGAGCCACTCACACCTGTCAAAAACCTCCTTCCGATTCCACTCCTTTATTGCCTCTGTAGTCGCAGATCAAGGCCTCCGTATTCCCGGTCCGGAGCGCACGGATCGATATTTGGCGGCGTCGGTATTGCGTTGACGTGCGAGTTCAGCGGAGGGTCAGAACTCATATCTTCCTTCGCATTAAAAATGGAGAGAAAGGAGCCCACGACCCGCCACCAGGGGGTGGCCTAGCCCGTCCACGGCGCCCCCCCGCCCGGCGCCCTGCCCTCTGCGCTGCACCTGTGCGAAGCGGCCCGGACTCTGGGGGCATTCCTGAGGCCCTAAAAGCGGCCCACCGGTTATGCAACCGTAAACACGGAGCCCTCCCCCCTCACGCCGGGGGAAGGGCGGGGCGGGGGTGAGGAGGGCGTGAGGGGGGTAGGGGATTCGGGGTGGGTGGCGGAACGACGGGTCAAAACAAGCCTCGGGTCGTTTGTCTTCCTCTCTCTCTCACTCTCTCTCTCTCTCTCAGACTGGTTGAGAAAAGGGTGTCACTTTCACCCCCCACCACCCCCCCCGGGGGAAGCTCCACTGGCTGAATTCTCTCGCTCCGCAGTCAAAATGGCCGCCAGTTGCACCTGCATGGGGAGCTAAATCTGGAGTAGGGAGAATCCGCCATAATCCCAGACCTCGTATTATGATGCTTCCACTCTATTTCGTCGACTACAGGTTGAGACTGTTTCAATGTTTTCATTTATTTTCCCAGAATGCACATGGGGCCCTCACCTGCCAGAGAGAAGGGACCCCTAAGCTACAGCATAAAATCGATATGGCCGCTTTATCTACAAAGTTCCCCTCCTGCTCCCTGCACAAAAATCACATTTCTGCAGCTCGCCGAATGCAAACATTTCATTACATAACATCAATCCTCCATAACCTGTGTGTAAAATATCAATATTTACTGCTTGCAGGGAAGCACGTCTCCTGATTTCCTTTTCAACTAAATGTCTAAATATAAACCCAATCTTGTTCTCAGTAAATAAGACAGAAGAGTAAACAGGAGCTCACCAAACAGACTTCTAGAGATACAGTACAGTTCATGGACTGGATCCTGGTTGTTTAAGTATCATTCTTTGCTTAATTGATTCAATAACTTCCAGTATATCAGGGATTTGCTTTTGTACTTTTTTTACTGTAACAGCTGAAGAATATTTTGGAGACTTCTGCAGTTGCAGTAAATGTATGCGCTAATTAATTGACTCAACTAATTAAAGGGAACAGAGAAAAACAGGGAATTGTTTGAACAATTTAATTCGCTAATTGGCACACACAGAGAAACACACGCACCTGCAGACACACACACACACACACACACACACACACACAAATGTTTTACACCTGCATAGCAGATTCTGAATTTGAGTGCCTATCAAGAGCTGAGAGGCGGGGCTGGATTGTTTGTTGCCAAGTGACACCAACAAAGCATTACATCATGCTGCTTGAGTGACATCACAGAGGCAGACACGCCAACACCCCCCCCCCCCCACCACCACCCTCACCACCCCAATCCAAACCAGCCCCCTGGCTTCCTACAATGGCCTTCAACAGACACAGAGAGCCACAGATCCACTTCTTCGACTCGGGATAAAAAAACGCTAGCTAGCTTCGCTGGGGTCCAGTAGAACCAGCAGCTGCCCTCCCTCCCGTCTCCATTAGCTACGGCTCAGCGGTGCTAACCGCCCGTTAGCCGCGCACCGCGCCGTCTTACGCAGATGGAAAAGTACAGGTCTCTGTGCGGCCGAGACAGCCCCGCGGGAGCAGACACGGGGAGATTCCTCTCGTCGCCGTCGAGAAAACAGGCCTATTTACAAACAGGGCCGCTCCGTGTAGCGAGAGCAGGAGGGCAAACGAAAGAGGGAAGCGGCACGCCGGCTCGTCTGCGAGCGTTTAAAGACCGTGTGCGCGCACGCCACCAAAGGCCTTGGTTTAGAGAGAGAGAGAGAGAGAGAGAGAGAGAGAGGGAGAGATAGAGAGAGAGAGAGAGAGAGCGAAAAGAGGAAGTTATGACCGCAGTAAACTGAAAAAGCCTTTTCTGGAACTTTTTAAGGAATGGTTTCTGTGCGTGAAGTTCGTCAGGCAGGCCCCAGTGAGGAAAAAGGAGGGGGGGGGGAAACTAAATCTGATGACGGGAAGCAGTCTCGAGCTTTAATCGGACCAGGGTTTTTTTGTTATTTTTTTACAAGCGAAAGGAGCCAACGTTCACCTCGCAGGGCTGGATGCGGCTCAACCTGACGTACGGTCCGTACCTGTGCGCAGGGCCCCGGACGCGGGGGGGTATAGATATTTAAAGAAACGCTTTGGGACACAGAGCAGGCCGCCCCGGCGTGACGCGGGGTGTATAAATAGCCGCGGAGGGAGGCGGCGGGGGCGAGGGGGCGGCGCGAGGGGGCGAGGTTATTTTTACGCCCGCCCGGCGCTCCCTCCTCATTCCCAGCTGTTGCGACTTTTGGAGCGGCGGAGAGAACATTCCATTCCCTGCAACCGAAATGCGCCTTTCCGGCCGAGGGCCGGGCGTCAGTCCGCCATTCCCGCGCGGGGACCGGGGAGGAGGGGAGGGGAATTGGGCACTCTTGGCCATGGCCTTCTCCCAGGAATCCACCACAACCCCCCCCCCAGCTGACCCACACGTGGGAATGTTACTCTCTGCTGCATTCCACTGCTGTGCTTGTTGACAAACACAGACACACACAAACACACACGCGCTCAGACATAGACAGACAGACACACTCACTCACTCACACACATACAGACACACACTCACTCACTCACTCACACACTAACTCACACACGCACACACACACACACACACAGAGGCACACAGACAGACAGACACACTCACTCACTCACTCACACACATACAGACACACACACACTCACACACTCACTCACTCACACACACACACACACACAGACACACACACACACACACAGACAGAGGCACACAGACAGACACACACACACACACACAGACAGAGGCACACAGACAGACACACACACACAGACATACACACACACAGCCAGAGACACACACACACAGGCCTGGAGATCCAGTAAACCAGCCCCAGACGCAGGCACTGACAGCAGTAAGCCCTCCTCGTTGATGCTAATGCCCCCCGTGGAGAAAGTAGAGAGCAGTTATCCCGCGCTGTCCTCACCGCTAACGTGGAAAAACCTTTCACCGCTCTCAACGCCCTCACACTTTCGCTCCCCACCTTACGGGAAACGCTCCGGCTCGTAATCCAACACACACACACACACACACACGCGTGTGCAGTTATTTACCCAACGCCTGACACCTGTTTATCTCCTGGACTTGGCGCGGGGCAGTGCAGAAACGCGGCGGGGAGTGGCGAAACGCCACGCAGCCAGCCGTGGGCGAGAGGAACACGCCGTACGGGACGGCTTAATCCCGCTGCTCCGGGCCGGAATGTCCGCGCTCCGCCTGACGCCAACCGACGCTCCCCGCCCCGAAACTAAACCCAACGCTCACTTTCATTTTAAAGGAAAAAAAGCTTGTTTTTTGGTCAAACGAGAACTATAATGGTTTTGGCACATCCATTTATAGCCTTAGACTGACATTATGAGAACTCCTGGTGACTGGTCAGCATTTATATAGCGCCTTTATCCAAAGCGCTGTACAATTCACCCATTCATACACACTGACACCAACAGCAGTTGGCTGCCATGCAAGGCACCAACCAGCTCGTCAGGAGCTTTTGGTGGTTAAGAGACTTGCTCAGGGACACTTCGACACACCCAGGGCAGAATCAAACCTGCAACCCTCTGACTGCCAGATGACTGCTCTTACCGCCTGAGCCAATGTCACCCCCAAACTATTTTCATAAATATTCCCTGTGTCATTGTGTAGCCACACAACCCCTCAAAGACCCAGCATATTTAATATGGAGGCCCTAGATATTATCTTACACACGGGAAAACACAGCCTTCACGCTAAGACAGCCGAGGAAGGTTCTCCAGTGTGTGTGTGTGTGTGTGTGTGTAGAGCAGGGCCTTGGCCTGTGTGTCCTGGCCCACAATGCACTGCTTTACGCCTTGCTCTGCCCACGTTTCACTCATAAATCTACAGCAAACATTTCAGCCTTCAGTCCGGCTGCATGACAAAGAGTTCTCTCTCATAGTGGGGGATTCCACTCTCAGCTACAGGAGGGGGGCGGCAGGGCCCACATCACTGCCATGCAGCATATTTCACACATCTTACTGATGTACATTATTATTATTAATGTTATAATTATTATGAATAGTAGCATTAGTATCCATTCATATCCTCAGCACACTGTATCCCCAGTAAGCATAAATAAGCTACCATGGACAGAAAGTACACAGGCATATGCATTATTATTATTATTATTATGAATTGTACTTTTAGGATCAATTTGTATCCTCAGCACACAGTATTCACAGTAAGCAGAAATAAGCTGCTATGGACAATAAGTACACCAACATATACATTATTATTATTAATAATAATAATACCACTACTACTACTACTACTATTACTACTACTACTACTACTACTACTACTACTACTACTACTACTACTAATAATAATAATAATAATAATAATAATAACCACATTAACGTTGTCAGTGTTTGCTGGCGATAACAGCTCATTTCTGCGCTGTGGAATAATGTCATGCACACAGCTTAAGTCTCTCCCTCGCTCTGCGCCGCAGAGAGTAAAAAACGCAAAAACAACGGCGGTGACCTACATTCCATCACATCAAATATTAATTTCGCACTCGCGGGTGGGTTTGTCAGACCTTTCCCCCACGCGCGTTAGGAGCCGCGGGCAGGCTGCGAGAGTGCGCGCGCTCCGTCAGACGCGTTTCAATAGACGCGCTAGCATAGACGCGCTCCGACGCACGCGTTCGGTTACGCGCACAGAACAGAACAACTTATACGGGTACTTTCTCCCAACGTCGCGATCCTGGGGGCAGCACGAAAACTGGCCATATGTGCAATAAAACAAATGCATATCTAATATGAAGCTGACCCTGAAAGTAAATTTGTATTCGATTTCATTCCTGCTTTATTTACCTTTTTACATTAGACTATTACTCAGAGAATATTAACTGTAACAGTAAAAACTTACTATCACAGGACAGGATATTGCTAAAAACCCACCCACACAATGCAGCACAGAGAATACATTTCACATTTTCCAGAGTGGGCTTCCTGTATACGGTAACTAGTGAATGATTATTTAGGGTGTTTTTCACACTCGTAAAATTACTCATCCTTCAGATAGTGTAAACTGCAGCGTTATTTTAATTTCTCTTGTGAGTATGAAGCAGATAGCGTATGGTAAACACATTTTTTAAATGTAACAGAAAAAAGTTACTTGTACTGCTGGTTACTTGCTACGGCGTTTATTACATTTGATTCTCCCCCTGCTCCTCCAAAACAAACATCACATTACAGTTATTTAGCTGACGCTTTTATCCAAAGAGACTTACAGTTGATTAGACTAAGCAGGGGGGGCAATCCCTCCTGAAGCAATGTGGGGTCAAGGGTCCAAAGGCTGTGCAGATCTTATTGTGGCTACAGCGGGGATCAAACCACCGACCTTGCTTGGTCCCAGTCATGTACCGTAACCGCTACGCTACAGGCCGCCGGTTTATCAGAACAGATCTGAATACCATAAGACTGTTCGAACCCTTCACACTGATAGAGCACTCGACCGCGAGACCCGCACCGCCTTCTGGAGCGAAGCTTAAATTGCGCTTTAAAACACGAGACGCCGCCGCACGGATCTTATCGCGGCCCCGCCGGGGGCTTGAACCACCGATGTCACGGCTCCCAATCGCGCACGTTAGCCACGAGGCTACGTGCTGCCCCCCCCCCCCCCCCCCCCAACTGAAGGAAGTCCTGCAGCAGCACGGCGCGGTCCGTAAACCTGTCCCCCAGAACGAAAGCCGAAAGCCTGGGCCTCAGCTCCAGGAAGGGGAGACGTCAGACGAATCTGCTGACTCAGCCGGACGCGTCAGCTGCAGGAACATCGGCGTTCCGTGGAACTTTTTCTATAAGCAGGGTGGCGGAGACATGGGGGGTAGGGGTGCTGAGTAAGGCTGGGACATTTTCCTCTCTGAAGCAGCGTTTTCCACGGCCGGCAGCGCACCTCCGCCGGCCCTTTCTGATGTGTCACCGGCCTGAGAAGTCATGCAGGTCCCCAACTGCGCTAAATATACCAGTCTCTGGATATGCTTATCTCTGGATATCTTGTTATTGTTGCAACTTAGGGGGAAATGTTGCACATGCACACACACTTATAAACACACACACTCACACACACACACAAACTCTCTCTCTCACACACACACTCTCACACACACACACACTCACACACACACACACACACACACAAACTCTCTCACACACACACTCTCACACACACACACACTCTCTCTCACACACACACACACACACACTCTCTCTCTCACACACACACTTAGACTCGCTCTCTCTCACACACACACACACACTCACTCTCTCTCTCACACACACACTCAGACTCGCTCACTCTCACACACACACACACACACACACACACACACACACACACTCACTCTCTCACACACACACACACACACACACACTCACTCTCTCTCACACACACACACACACACACACACACTCACTCTCTCTCACACACACACACACACACACTCTCTCTCACACACACACACACACACACACTCTCTCTCTCTCACACACACACACACACACACACACACACTCTCTCTCTCTCTCACACACTCACACACACACACACACACACACACACACAGCAGCACAATGACCCTTGTCTGGCTCTCCGCAGTGCGGCAGTACCAGCCGACGTGGGCTGTGGAATTTGACTGGGATCCTGACAGTAGCGGCGCTCTGTGCAGAGAGAGTACGCGCCCACGCCGGGTCGCGACCCCTGACCCCCGCTGCTGTCCAGCCCCCCACATTGACGCCTCCGCTCCGACATCGCCCGACGGTGGGCGTGGGGAGAAAAACTAAAGTTGCTCTTTGTCCGCCTAGCGGAACTCTTTCGGAGGGGGGTGTGTGTCTGTGTGTCTGTGTATCTAGAGTTCAAGTCAAGTTTAATCCCAGATAAAAAGACGCCTATGAACACCCAGCTCGCGTCGACGCCAATACACACCCTGCTAATGCCCGCGGAACTTCGCCGGAGCGGAGAACGTGTTTGTTAAAAAGAGCGCAGAAGTCGTTCGTTCCCTCGCGCGACGCGGGCAGGACTGGGCGAGTGATTAAAACGCGCGGCGGCTGTCTGGAGCGCGTCAGCTCGTTCAGACGGCCGTCTCCCCCGGGAAACTGCAGGTGACACAGCGCAGTCCCTACCCTCAGGTTCAGTACACGGCTTTTTTGCATTTCTGTTTTTTATTGGACCGTTTCCCAGTCGCTGTTGTGGTCCTCGCGGCTTTGAGGGTAACGGCACACGCAACACCGGCGGTTTCACTCTCCGTAACAAACATTAATTACACTGCGATATATTTTAATTGGTTTAGATATTTGTTGAAAAAGTAATGGTCGTGTCCTTTGCTGTTTTTCCTATTCGGAGAGAAAGATAAATAGATAAATATATAGACTTTCAAGGGATTAAAATAAATGACTAGATTATCTGCAATTATTAACACAATGGCATCTATAATGCTAATACTTGGGACTTCTGTAAGCTGCTATTTTCACATTACAGGCTTATCTATTTATAGTTACCAGCTTCGGTTTTTGGGGTAAGGAGTTTCAGTAGCCACGGTATCCCACAATTCCCCCGGCGGGACAGGGGTGGCTGTGAATCTGGGCGTTCCTCTCGTCTTCACAAGATTAACGATCCCGCAACTGCACATCTGGCTTCTAATGCTAGCGTGCGTAAGAAAGGGGCAGCGTTTTAGGAACGGTTTAGGAGGTACCGGGGGGGAGTTTTACTACCCCGCCCATGCGCCTTCAAAGCTTTCCGACTTCTGAAAACACCCCTTTTTCAGAAAGCACCCAAGTCTCACTTTTTTTTTGCACTTGTGTGGGTTTTTCCCTTCACAAAACACCTCCCAACCCCCTCTCTCCCACCCCTGCTGCCCTCCCCTCCTCCTCCCCCCCCTCCCCCCCTAGCCTTTCCCACCCTGCCCCCCCACAGAGCCCCACCGGGGACGTGTGGATTTACGAGCGGGGGCCTGACGTTCGTCCCTGGCCTTGGCCGTGGCCCCCCCCCCCACGCCAGCCGGCGCATACCTCTGGGTCCCGGGGCGTGAAACCTGGGGCCCCCCCGGGGCCCTCCCCCCACGCCTCGCCACGCCGGGGGGCTCTGCCAGCGCAGGGGATCCAGGCCGCAAAGCCCTCGCACAAAAGACGCATTCAGCACATAATGCCCAGGCCCTGGGTGGGCACTCCCCAGGAGAGAGAGAGAGAGAGACGAGGGGGCAGAGGAAAGGAGGGATGAAAGGATGAACAGATCCCTCTTTCTCACAGGGCCTTCCAGCCTTTTCTCTCTCTCTTTTCTTTTCTGAAATGTTATTTCTCCTTGAACTCGCCGTACGAACCGCGGTGAGACGCGGTTGACGCCTACTTGCGCTTTCCTTCGTTTTAAATCTTTACGTCGCTCGCTTAGTGCCGTCGTTCCAGCTCAGACCCGCGGACGTATGGAAGCCCGGTGAGGGCAACGGAGCGGATTCCTGACGGCCGGGGGAGTTCTCGGAAAAGCTTTAAAATGGAGGCTAATAATATGAGCATCTTTATAACTCGCGCACCACCCTCAGCCCGCCCTCCACCCTCCGCCCGCCCTCCACCTCCCCAAGATTCAGGGGATTTTTTAATTTCAGTTTTTAATTGGCGTCTCCAATCCCACCCAATTTCGGAATTTCCAATTGGTGATCCGTGTACAAGCGTGCTAATGTGCACGCCCTGCTGCCAGCTCGGGAGAGTTAAGACAGCTTGCCCGTCTCCTCCAGGACACACACTGCCCGCCAGCCGCTGCTTTGCACACCGTGTGGTGGTGGAGGAGGCCCGGTCATACACGCACACAGGAAGCACGTCACGGATGCCCAATCAGCCAACGGGGGTAGCTCCACCAATGAACACCGCCTCCTGAACGCCTCACATATATCACATATACATGGGGGCGACATGGCTCAGGCAGTAAGAGCGGTCGTCTGGCAGTCGGAGGGTTGCCGGTTCGATCCCCCGCCCGGGCTGTGTCGAAGTGTCCCTGAGCAAGACGCCGAACCCCCGAATGCTCCTGACGAGCCGGTCGGCGCCTTGCATGGCAGCCAATCGCCATTGGTGTGAGTGTGTGAGTGTGTGAGTGTGTGAGTGTGTGAGTGTGTGAGTGAGTGAGTGAGTGTGTGTGTGTGTGAATGGGTGAATGAGAAGCATCAATTGTACAGCGCTTTGGATAAAGGCGCTATATAAATGCCAACCATTTACCATTCATCCCTTGGGCGATGCGCTGCCAATTCTGTGCCACTCCTGAAGGTCCCCGTTGGCACTGGCACGGGCCGGATTCCATCGCCACGGCGTTCACCCGTACCGTGTGCGCCACCCAGCAGCCCCAGACCCCGAGGAATTCAGTTAAGATCATAAATAATGAACGGAATCGCAGCGGGAGGCGATGCCCGGAATGCGCTGAAGGGTTCGTTGACCTTTCCCCGTCCCTGTCGGAACACTCGCCCGTTGTGATGTCATAAGCGCAGCGAGGCGTCGGCGGAAAAAAAGGCGCGGTCTCTAATCCGCCGTTTCCACAACACGCGCTCCTCGGCGCTCCTCCGCCCGAGAGCCTCCCGGAGCGCACCTGCAGACGGAGGTGATTAGCGCTACGTCAGCTCAGCACAGAGCGGGCACAGCGGGCGCTGGCGTGATGCCGCTCAGCAGCGCTAGCGTAGCATTTCACACGCGGGGCGTTTGCACTCGCTGTGGCTCAGGTGCTACCGCGCTGTGGTCTTCTGTTGCAAAACTTCAGAACAGGAACATCATGTCAAAACCACTCTTTTTAAGCTGCGTAGAAATTAGACAATATATCCAGGCAGACAAGTTTCCATGTATGTGGCAGCCTGTAGCCTCCTGGCTAAAGTGCATGACTGGGAAAGTTGGTGGTCCAAGCCCTGGTGTAGCCACGATAAGGTCCGCACAGCTGTGGGTCAGCACAGCTCAAGGCCCCTAACCCTGCATTGCTCCAGGGTGGATTGTACCCTGCTTAGTCTAATCAACTGCAAGTCACCATTAATGAAGTACCCAACTGACTAACATTCTTTTCTTTTTTTTTCGGCCAGTAACAGGCGGAACGCTCCTTTGTAGCAAAATGACCCGTCATACATACCGTGGCCATTCACAACGACTGGAAAGTTTGCTAACTGCTGCTACCATTCCTTTCTACAAGTGTCACGGCAGATGCTAGCACCTGACGTATCTCTAATCGGCGGCCTGTAGCGTAGCGGTTAAGGTAAATGACTGGGACGGTGGTTCTAATCCCGGTGCGGCCACAATAAGATCCGCACAGCCGCTGGGCCCTTGAGCGAGGCCCTTAACCCTGCACTGCTCCGTGGGAGGATCGTCTCCCGCTTAGTCTAATCAACCGTACGTGGCTCTGGAGAAGAGCGTCTGCCAAAATGCCATTAATGTAATGTAATGTAATGGAAGTGTGAGCCAAGCGGCCCAGCAGTGCGTAAACTCTGCGGCGCTCAGACAACTTTCTGTTCTGCCGGGGGGGGTGGGGGGGGCTCCAGACGAGGCCAGGAACCGCTCGCCCACGAGGCGCTTCAGAGCACCATACCGCCGCCCCTCGCTGGCACGCGGCCAGCAGACGGTTTCGGTATCAGCGCTGATAACGCCCGCACCTTTCCGCCGTTGGACAGCGCTAGGCGGCGTTATCTTCGCCATCGAGTCGAAAGGCTTTCTCTGGTCAAGCGCCCCCCCCCCCCCCCCTTCGCCCTCCTCTCCGACTCCCGGCTAATCTCACCGTGACATCTGCGCGTTGGCAGGAGCCGGTTCCTCCCTTTACACAACAACGGGCGGCTAGATTTCTGCCTTTTTCTTTTTTTTTTGGCGAGCTCGCGAGGCGAACCGGGCAGAATTACTGTCAGGAACGCCCTGCCGCTGCCAACCGCACAGAGACAAATTGATCAATCTTCCAATAAGGGTCCTCGGTCGGGTGAGTATCGCCGGAATGGAAACGGCGGGGCAGAAAGCGCACGGAACGAGAGGGCGGTAATGGAACAGGTGGAGGCAGGGCGGTGCTGAGTGGGTGCGACAGAAAAGCCAAAAAAGACAGAAATGGAGAACGCTGAGGAACGCTCGGAACACTGCGGTTCCACTAAACCCAGGGTTCTACACAGTCGCTGTGGACACCGTTCCACACAGACACAGAGTTCCACACAGTCACTTTGGACACAGAGTTCCACAAAATCAGTCTGAACAGAGTTCCACACAAGTCACTATGGACACAGAGTTCCACACAAGTCACTATGGACACAGAGTTCCACACAAGTCACTATGGACACAGAGTTCCACAAAATCGGTCTGAACAGAGTTCCACACTATCAGTGCTCACGCAGGCTCTTGGCTGTGACACTGTATCCGTCCAATCGGCTGAACAATACAGCCCTACATCCCCCCTCTAGTCAAAACAACAGCTGAACGGCCCGGACAAGTGATTAATGTAATCACCCCAATGCTGATTTCACACTATTCTCATACAGGCCTGCTGATTCCAGCACTTTATCTGTATTGTGTGAGAGAGCATGGAACAGATCCACAATCTTGGTTAAAACAATGTGCGCCCACACACTCATACGCACACACTCACACACACATACTCTTACCCACACACACTCACATATACACTCGTGCACACACACGCACAAGCTCTCTCCCTCATACACACACTCACACACACACATACTCTTACCCACACACACTCACATATACACTCATGCACACACACGCACAAGCTCTCTCTCTCATACACACACTCACACACACACATACTCTTACCCACACACACTCACATATGCACTCATGCACACACACGCACACGCTCTCTCTCTCATATACACACTCACACACACACACACACACATGAACTTGCATGCACACGCACTCACATATACACTCGTACGCACACTGACACACACACACACACACACACACACACACACACAGTTCCATCCCCTTCTTCCCCGCACGTTTACAGTGCGTCAGACTAAAATCTCCCAGACTGCCTGAAGGCCTCAGGCTTCAGCCCAGGCTGTGGGGAGAGAGACCGCTGACGGTAAGAGGCAGGACTCAGCTCCCAGCAGGACACCCTCCACACATCATTCCGGGAGGGGGGGGTGGGACCGCCTGAACGGGACATCTGCCACTCAGACACGGACACACGTACGGAGAGGCGTTTCAGGAGAGGAGAAAACGCCGTGGATAAGAGCCTAACACACAACCGCGACCTCTTTTTGCACTCTTTCTGTTTTTAAACTGACCGAACGGCACGTTCCCGGAGCCTGACACGCGAGACACTGCGGCCGTGTTAGTTTAACCGTGACAGAGCTTAGACACAGGTTCACCAGGGATCAAAATGCACTCCGCCAAAAGAGTTCATTTAACACTAAGCAGCACATGTGCTTTCGGTGGTGGGGGTTTTCTAGGAAAAGCGGGAGTTCAGGAAAGGGCACCACTTTCCAGAAACTTCTCCAGGCTACAGGCTACAGAAAGAGGAAAAAAAAGGAGGGGGAAAAAAAAAACGTTTCCTCTCAAGACGTGGCAGCGGCCGTGGAATTCGAGCGGCCCTGGGTTGTGTAAAAATCGGAGGGGGCCCCCTGACCGCGTTCTCGTGCCGCGGATTTGGGCGTCCCCGCCCCTCGTGGGAGCACGTCTAGTGAAGCGTGTCTGACGGAGCGCGCGCACTCTCGCGGCCTGTAGCGTAGCGGTTAAGGTAAACGACCGGGACCCGCAAGGTCGGTGGTTCTAATCCCGGTTGTAGCCGCAATAAGATCCGCACAGCCGTCGGGCCCTTGAGCGAGGCCCTTAACCCTGCATCGCTCCAGGGGAGGATTGTCTCCTGCTTAGTCTAATCAACTGCACGTCGCTCTGGATGAGAGCGTCTGCCAAATGCCAATAAAGTAAAGTAAAAAGCCTGCCCGCGGCTCCTAACGCGCATGGGGGAAAGGTCTGACGTACGCTGGGGCGCGGGCGGTACGTACTCGGGGGCTCAGGCGGTACGTACGCGGGGGATACGTACGCGCGGGCGCTAGCGCTAGCTCCCTCACATTCCGGCCGGCCGCGGCCCACATCTGGGACGGATTAGAGACGGGGGCCCTTCATAGAACATTTCTGCATTTACGGCTTTAAAAATAAACTGCCAGCGAGAGTTCTTTGGTGTAAGGGTGGGGGTTTGGGGGGGGGGTGGGGGTGGGGGTGGGGGGGCGGACTCTGAAAGCCTAATCCTGACTGCCGGAACGGAATAAAAACAGTGGACGTCTTAAGAAGTTTCTTCGACAGTTCTTGGAGATTAGGGGCTGGCGCGGGGGGTGAAAGGGGTATTTGATTTGACGTGTTTTCTGTCCGCGTACAGAGGCGGTTGCGTGCGCGACTCCAGCGCTGGAAACGGGGCCCTGGGAGCCAGGAGGCCGACCCGGTCTCGACCGTTCCGTGGCACGGACCAGCGACCGTGCTCGCCAGAACCGTTCATTACAGGAAATGGTTGAAATACAAACCGTGCAAAAGAAATCAGCTTCTTATTGTCCACAGAGGCCTCTCTCTCTCTCTCTCTCTCTCTCTCTCTCTCGCCACTTAAAGACACCAATGGCGTGCATGAAAACATCTTGAGAACATATTAACGGAAAGAAGGGCTGCACGATATATTGTATATTTATCGGCGATTTTTCTTTGTTTATTCAGTGGGCATGGGCTATGTTAGCAGTGCACCTAAAGCAGACAGACATCAGAACTGTGCACATTTCGATATCGTCGTGGCAATATTCAACGTTATCGAAAATATCACATACTTTCCTCATATGGCACAGCCCTGACGGAAAGATCAACAAGAAGAACTGAAAACGTGGCCTGCAGAATTAAGGCAGAGGCCCAGAGAGACTCCTAAATCCAGCAGATCAAGGAGGAGCCAATCAGGAATCAGCCAGGACCAATCGGAATTCAGCCAGGACCAATCAAAACGTCGCATATGGTCACAGCCCTTTAAGGGGACTGGGCGAGTCAGTAATCTGACTTCCCCTTGAACGCTCCGGCTGCAGGTTAGGATCCGGCCGAGTAGTATTCTAGCACAGACTCCCTCTCACTGAGCGGGGGAAGAGGGAGGTGTGTAGTGCAACATTAAAGAATAAGAGTAACAGAGGGACCCCAAAAGAGAGGGGGGAGAACTGGTCCTCAAAATGGTAGAGGTAACGATGAATCACTCTTTAAAGAAAACAAATAAAGATGGAGCTCAGAAGAAGGGTGGTGGGCGTTGTGGGAAGGGGGGGGGGGGTATGTTTGGGGAAGTTTGCCAGCATCCCGGCCAGCTGCATGCGACCCCCCCCCACGCTCCTCTGCGATCAGGAAGCAGGGTTCAGCAGCCCCTCCCACCCGGGCTGAAAATCATACTGTCTTTTTTGATAATGTAACAGCTGTGCCTCGTTGTTTCCCGCACCGGTCTTCCGGTGCGGAGAGGAAGCGCACGCGTCGGAAAGGAGAGAGAGAAAGCAGGGCTGTCACACTGTTTACCCTTTCACCTGGGGGGGGGGGGGGCCCTCGGGGAAACAAACTGGGGGCCGCTACTCTGCAAATGGTAAATTGTTAATGGTTGGCATTTATATAGCGCCTTCATCCACAGCGCTGTACAATTGATGCTTCTCATTCACCCAGTCATACACACACTCACACACCGACGGCGATTGGCTGCCATGCAAGGCACCGACCAGCTCGTCAGGAGCATTTGGGTGTTAGGTGTCTTGCTCAGGGACACTTCGACACAGCCCGGGCGGGGGATCGAACCGGCAACCTCTCCTGCTGCCAGACGACGGCTCTTACCGCCCGAGCCAAACGGTGTAAACTCACGTGACCCAACATCAGGTGTAGCGTGCTAACGCTAGCGCCTGATGATCTTAGATGGGGGACTGCAGATAAGGTAAACTCCAAAAGGGAGGTGTGTGTTGTTCACACAGAGGTGTGTTGTTCACACAAGCGTGTTCCTCTGCTAACAGACTGTGGCACGTCTCGGACAGGCTGTGCTCTGCAGCTGCACACAGTAAAAAAATAACGAAAACAGACTTTATCCCCACTTTAGAGAAGCGTGGCATTATCTGTCTGAGCTAACTTTATAGCGGTGTAATCGCTGATAGAGCGGGCGTCCGTGCGGAGGACAGGGAAGCGTTTATCGAGAGCGATGTACGTTTTACGAGCGCTCCGTTTATACGGAATGTACTGATGTGGCAAGTCGAAGTTGCGTAACTTCGGAAGAGACAACAGGTGCACCCAGGTCTCAAACCTGCAACTTGTAGCGTTTCCAAAATGAGGGTCGCGATCCCACGAGGGGGTCGGCTGATTTGAGGATGGGGTCAAAGTGTCATTTTTTTTATATCTGAATGTAGGAGACTACATGTTGAACACCGCAACTACCACAACTAATTATAATTCAGCAGTGTGATTAATATAGTCACGGCTATAGGCCCAAGTTGTGTATGAGCGTGGGGTTTTGAGGTCACATAATTTGGGTCACATAATCAGAATAAGGTTTGGGAACCACTGCTCCGGTGAGTCTGGTCTCCTGAGCGTCAGTCACTCTGCGCCCACACGGCTTCCCCTGCGTAGAGGGCCGGTGTCTTTATCTACGGGGCGGCCTGTAGCATAGCGGTTAAGGTAAAGGACTGGCACACGCAAGGTCGGTGGTTCTAATCCCGGTGTAGCCGCAATAAGATCCGCACACCCTGCATTGCTCCAGGGGAGGATTGTCTCCTGCTTCGTCTAATCAACTGTACGTCACGCTGGATAAGAGCGTCTGCCAAATGCCAATAATGTAATGTAATGTAATCTGTCGATGCCCCACCCTCTGTCTAGCTGGAGTGGAGCACGGCGGCTCTGGAGGCGAAGGCCGCCGGCGACGGGAAGGAAATGTCACTCGTTTTTGAGGCTTTCTCCTCGATGCCGGATTTCGAAACAAAAGTCGCAGCGTGCGTCAAAAACCCGCAGCTAACCGTTTCACCGCGACTAACGCCGGCTCTCGTCTCTCAGAGAGGTGAACCCGCCGACCCCACAATGCGCGGCTCGGTTCAGTGTTCCGAGAAAGGCAGATTGTTTTTACTACTTTTAGACGACGGAGCCCTCCTCGTTTTGAGAATGAGGACCCGTTAGAGTGAGTAACCGGAGAGGGAGAGAGAGAGAGAGAGAGAGAGAGAGAGAGGGAGGGAGAGGGAGAGAGAGAGAGAGAGAGAGAGAGAGAGAGTGTGGTTTCAGAAGTGTTCTAAATGTGAGGGTCAGCCCTGACTTTACTGGCTACTGGGAAACGCTCCAATCGAACGGAGAGGAGCCGCTCACACCCTTCCCAGAGGGCCGAGCGTGTGGTCCTTCCCGCCGGTAGGTGTGGGTGGGGGCGGGGCCACGGGCGGGGCTCAGGGGTCATTCTCGGGCCGGGGGGGGAGGGGGGAGGAGGGGGGCCGGTGGTGGGGGAAACTGGCTCTCTGGAGTGTGTGACCCGTAAAACCCCCCCCCACCCCGCCCGGTACGAGCGAGCGGGCAGTTCCAGGAACCCGGCCGCCTGGAAGTCCCCGTGTGCCGTCCCCGGAGCGCCGACCGCCCACTCTCCCTCTCTCACCGCCGTATTTATACTCCGGCTCTTTACATGCCGCCGCCGCCTTGTGACCTGGCATCTGCTGCCTGCTCCGTCCACGGCGGACATCTTAGAGCCGCGCCAGACACCCGGAGGGCTGAGGCCCAGCAGCTAGGATTACACCTCCACCTCCCCACCCAAAATGGTGATTACACCCCCCCCCCCGCCCGAATAAAGGTGTTCAGGTCGGCTTTCCACCTTCTCACCGAAGCGACTTCTCATACAAAGTATGACACACCAAAATGCATTTATACACCACTTTTCAGTCGTTGTCAGCCTTATTCAATATTTGGATATTTAATACTTCGGTTATTTCCCCATCCTGTGCCATGGACCAAGTTTCAGCAACAGGAAATGGCCAAGGACTACTGCTACACTCCCAGTTAAATTACCAGTTAAGTCCCATCGCTGTAAAAACAGGTTGGGTGACCGTGGATGTTCGCTTCCTCTGATTGGCTAAGCCGGGCAGTACGGACGCACACACCTCACCGTCAACACAACTGGTTTCACAAGCATCGACCAGCCAGCCGCTGCCCAAACGCCATTCGCACCTTCCGTAGCCACCCGACTTCCTCATTGGCTGTTGCTAGTCACGTGACGTGCCCTTTGCCACAGTGACCCTGCGGGTTTTTCGGCAGCGCCCTGAAAACACTCGGCCGTCCGCTCCCCGGCGACTCGGACGCGTTTCAGGAAGCCGGCCCCGAGACGGCAGGGGGGAGAAGTCCCCGGCTCTGCCTGCTGAGCTCAGCGATTTCACCTCCCTGCCCTCCCCTGGCCCTGAAACCAGGCGGCAGAACAAGGTTTTGTTTCTAATTTTAAACCCCTGTGTTCGCGAGCGTGACTGTGCGCAGACGTTCGGAGGTTTTTTTTTGTTTTTTTTTTAAACCCCCGGCTACCGCTAGCCCAACACAGTCATTTGTGCAAACCTCAGTTTTCTAAAACAACTTTGGTTTGCAGAAAAGAGAGGCGAGTCACTCTCAGCCCCAGCTGAGCTGAGGAAGTGGCGTTTCTGCCTTCCACCTTAAACACGGGTCAGGCCTAATCTCTAGGACTTTCTGTGGAAGTTGGAACGCCGTTCCATCGCGTAGATGCGCTCGCCGAGATAAGACAATGCGTCTGCGTAGTTCAAAGCTCAATTCTTCTCTTTTTTTTCATAAAGCGTGCATTCCTCCGTTGTTTTCGTGACCTATTTTTCCACAGCTGAGAGATCTGTAGGGTTCCCCAGAGATCTCCCCAACCATACAACCCCTTTACAAATTTAACCCTTTGCAGTGTGGGGTCACGAATAAATGTGGTTGAGACTGTTCTCAACAGAACCTTCTCACGCCGATGTAACAGTCACTACCGGTAATTGAAAAGCAATGTTTTCAAATTACCAGTTAAGTTCTAGAACACTGACGTATAAGGTTTGAATGTTGAAAATACAGTCAGACAATAAACACTCTTCAAAGGCGTAAGAGCTTCTACAAGTCTTTAGCAAGTCTTCGACAGAAAGCTGAGCTGCGAGGCACGATCTTGCGTTTAATTCAAACCACTCCGCGGTGAGAGAATGCCCACTACAACAGCCCCCCTTGAACGTGTGTCATTGGTAGTAGACGCATGCTTTTGTCATACTCTAAGGACAGGGGAGTTTTGCAGGACACGTGTGTTTCCATGGCTATTTCGCCAATTTTTTTGATCCAGTGAAAATTTGTGAATGTGGAAACAATTTAGGTGGCAGTTATGTAGCATTTATAAAGCCTATATATGCATTAATATGCATTATCTGAGGGGTCGAAGTAATTTTCAGATGCAAATGTCCACATCGACGCAAGTTGTACTTGTGCTTATGAACAAACCCAAGGACACAGTTTACACCTCCAGAATACAAAACCAGTCTTCAGTTTTGAGTGTAAATGTAATTTCGTTGAGAGAAAAAAACAGTCTGGTCTGTCCAGTAAGCTATGATATTGAAGTCACATCTTATGGATGGACAGGACACATTTAAAAAATATCTAATAAATTCACATTCTTCAAAGTAATCTGTCTGCAGTCGCAGTCGTAGAAGTCGACGGCAACAACAATAACGAAAAACAAATGTCATTTCGCACGCCCACGTGCGCCGAAAGCAACCGCTCGCGCACTAACGATTTAAGACGGAGGGTGCCAGCTTCTGTTTGCACACGACACTCGTTCCCCGTTCCTCGGCCTTTGAAACGCGGTCTGAGAGTGGCTCGGGACTCGACTAAAACCCAACGCCTTGAGACCGTTAATCACGTCCGTATGACACCAGACAAGGTGAGGCGGGGGCCTGCGTCGCGCTAAGTCAGCTTATTTCTGCTACGCCGCGGTACGGGGGGCCCTAACCCCGCCGAGAATCCACCGCCGGGCTTCAATCAAAACAACAGCCCGACCGGCTAGCGTCGAACGGCTCCGTTCGCACGTCCGAGGCGTTTCCCGATTTACGCTGGCGGTAAACTGCCGAGACGCATTCGCTCAAGTTGATGCGAATGAAAAGGCGTACGGCGGAGGCATATTTCCGTGAGACGACGGGGCCCTGTTTGCGCCGCGGCGCTGCGTAGGTACAGCGTGTCGGGGTGAGGAACGGCTGTGAAAGACGATGTGTACACGCAGAAGGGTTTTTTGTGCCGTGTGCTCATCCTTGAGAAATGATTACATTTTTCACCTTGGTCCTCGGTGGCTGTACCAGCGGGCTTTCCGTGCCCGTTATAGCTTGTTCCTGTTACTCTGGCAGGGGCAAACAACCATCATTTATTTTGGGGAAGGGAGGGGGGGGGGGGGGGCGAAGAGGCGCTTGTTTTACTCCTCTGAGTGCTGGTGCTGTGTAATATTTTGAAACCTTGGCTTCACTGCAATTCATTTTGTTGCTGCTACCATTGAATAGGGTACCTGATAGCCCATTCCAGACTGAGCGTGTACACACACACACACACACACACAAGCGCACACACAGACACACACACACCTCCACACACCCCCACAGGCACACACCCCTCCACGCACATACACATACACACACCCACCCACACACACGCCCACACCTCCACACACCCCTACAGGCACACGCTCCCCTACGCATACACACGCCCCACACACACACACAAAGCCTCACACGCACACACGGACTGAAGACTCCCTCCGCGTGAACAAATGGCGTCTGCGGAGGTGTTATCTTTGGCATTCTTCCGGCCCTCCGCGTCTCCATCAGACGCTAATCTCCACTTGTCACCGTGCTTTCAGAAGGAGCAGGGCAGCGTTCAGCCGAGTGGAGAGGCCCAGGAGCGGGAGTGGGAGTGCAGGGGGGGGCAGCAGACACATTCAGGCATCACCAGGACTGAGGCCCCCCCCCCCCCCCCCGAACAATCCACACCCACACAAAATGGCCACCGGGGCCCATACTGGTCTTAAGAGCTCCAGAACCTTATGGCCAACAGGCAGAAACTGACCCCGCATCAGGGCCTGGGTTTCTGAGGCAAGGGCTGTCACACAAAACTCACAGGGGGCCCCAGCGTCTGCAGGGTTTTTTTGGGGGGGGGGGGGGGTTTTGGTTCCTCTTTCAGTCAGCTGCCAGTCGAGGCATTGAGAAGTGTGGTTTCGTTGGCCAGTCAACGACTCCAATCCCTGTTCCTGAAATCACGGCCCTCAAGCACAGGTCCTCAGACTGCTGGTTCTCCACCCTCCCTTTACCTGGGAGTCAGGTGTGCCCACCCTCCCTTTACCTGGGAGTCAGGTGTGTTCACCCTCCCTTTACCTGGGAGTCAGGTGTGTCCACCCTCCCTTTACCTGGGAGTCAGGTGTGTTCACCCTCCCTTTACCTGGGAGTCAGGTGTGTTCACCCTCCCTTTACCTGGGAGTCAGGTGTGTTCACCCTCCCGTTACCTGGGAGTCAGGTGTGTCCACCCTCCCTTTACCTGGGAGTCAGGTGTGTCCACCCTCCCTTTACCTGGGAGTCAGGTGTGTTCACCCTCCCTTTACCTGGGAGTCAGGTGTGTCCACCCTCCCTTTACCTGGGAGGCAGGTGTGTCCACCCTCCCTTTACCTGGGAGTCAGGTGTGTCCACCCTCCCTTTACCTGGGAGGCAGGTGTGAAGACAGTCTGGCCAATTGGTTGCACTAGGTGTTCAGTTAACTACCTGGGAGAAAAGAAAACCAGGACTGGATTTGGATTTGAGTTCAACGAACCACCCAGAGAAGCAGCTGCGGCCCTCCAGGACCGGAGTCTGACCCCTGTGGCCGGAAGGTTCTCGGAAACCAGGACTACCGCTCGAGGACGAAGTGTCCACTTCCCCTGTCCTTATCCTTTACGTGCAATAAAGCAAAACCGATCTTAACATCAGCACTCCTTATCCTGAGATCCCTTCTGAGAACGGGCCCGGATCCCCCCCCCACCTCCCCCCTCCTGTAGCTGCCGTGATAAATCGGGAGCGTTTGATAAAAGTGTGTCACCGTTTCATCTGGGACAGCCCCGCAGCCCCGGGCCGAGGAGAACCTGCGCGATTAGCCAGCGCTGGCTCATCCGCACGGGACGTCCCGGCCGCCTCGCTGACTCAGACCCCAGCCGTGGCAGCGACCCCGGGCAGCCAGTAAATCAATCAGGGCCCCGTGAGTCTCCATTACATCACGGCGGCCAATCGCAAGCGGCCGGAGCAGGACACTACAAACAAACAAACAAACAAACAAACAACAACAACAACAACAACCGAAATAGCTAATCACATGCGAGACGTTTTCCGCCGGAGCTGCCAAGGACCTGGGTGCTCTCGGGCTACCGCGAGTGCCGAACACGGGAGGGGGGGGGGGGCGTCTTAAGACAACGGCTCCATTCAAGTCACCGGGACGTGATCCCGTTTGAACCCCCCTGTCGCAACGCCGTTGAAAACCTCCGGTAAACACCTTGAGGTAAAGACCGCGTGTGTGTGTGTGTGTGTGTGTGTGTGTGTGTGGAGTGTGGGAACGCAGAACGAGGTCGACCCGGCACAGCGAGGCCGGGTCAGATGCTGCGTTCGCTCTCTCATGTGACGCGGTGACGCCCTCTCGGCCTTCGTGCGGCTCCGTTTCGTGGAAACCGCGGGGAGGGAGAGGGGCCGGGCCGCGGCCGGTGCCGACCCTGCAGGTACCCAGGCCCTAACCTCTCAGGCGCGCCTCCTGAAAGCGGCCATTTTATTTACGTTTAGTCTCTCTAACAACGGGATGAATGTGAGCTGGCCAAGGGGCGGCCGGTTGCCTCGTGGTTAAGGCGCACGACCAGAACCTGGACGGCTGGAAGGTGGTTCAGGCACCAGTGTAGCCACGATAAGATCTGCACTGCTGTTGGGCCCCTGAACAAGGCCCTTAACCCTGCATTGTTCTCGAGCGGGGATCGTCCCCCCTACTCAGTCTAATCAACTGTCCCTTCGGATGAGCTAATTAACAAATTATTACAGACGTTCTCCGAGTCTCTATCTCGCTCTCTGTGTTTTTCAGAGTTTGTTGTTTTCCGCCGTACCTCTGAGCCCTCTTTAGCGGAACGGCTCACGTAGCGACGCTCGCCGCTAAGGCTAAGCCGCTAACTGGACTTACCCGGGGCGGAATTACCCATCAGCCCCTGCGGGGCGAGTGGAGCGACCGGCTGACTGTACCGGGTCGCCGGGACCGGCGCGGTGACATCACAAGCCTTCCAGTCACCTCTTGTCTCGAGCCCATTACGGGATTAAAACCACAGGCTTATTTCCGCGGGCCCTGGAACACGCCCCGCTCCGCTCTGAACTTGGCTAAGACCTTCGGGACGGGACGCGCGGCTGTTTTTCATTCCCATCGGATCGGATTGCAGCGGAGGCGAGATTGATTGGACCGGAATTTGTTACGGCTCCCCGCCCAGCCAATGGGATTAGTTTCAGGTCGGAGGACAACCAATCACAGAAGCTGCGGAGGAGGAATGGTGTTCATGTGCTGTTGGGTTGTATGCGTGGATGTATTCGTGGGCGCTCGAAAAGCAAGACAGTGTTTTATGTGCATTTTGATATTTTCGTCTTGGAACATGCACATTTAAGTTTATAATCAAAAAGTCTTTTTATTCCTGTACAGCTGTCCATAATTGGACATTTGATTGACAACTAACTACACAGCATGCAAGAGCCAGCAAAGAAAATGACCCACTTTGAATATTTTTCTGACAATTAAGCAATAAATGTCACATCTACCATTTGTCATTATGTAGACATGAGAGTCTTTAGACTTTCCTTTCTACAAACAAGCTGCATCGAACTCCATCCTAAAGACTATGGTGTGTTTTTAATTATTAAGCCATTCCAGAACCAAAAGGTTTTAAATATTTTGGTAGCTAGCTCCCTGTCGGCTGTTGCCACAGGTCGATATATTCTCAACAAACGTTATTTTCGCTTGGCAGCGACGTTATCCGCAGGCGTTCGGGCTAATCCCCCAGCGTGGCCTACATTACCGTAAACTCCCAATGAACTTCTGTTCTGTGTACACTTTTCATGTTGCGACACGATCTCCGCACGAGTGCGGCAGCAACGTTCAGTTCGGCAGCGAAATGACACAGCGAATACGAGGAAATATTCACGCGTATGAAAGAGAGCCCCACAACAAGTCTGACTGAACATGAGAGCGTAATGTTCGGGGTGGAGGTGGAGGTGGGGGGGGGATAATCCATAATCATTATGTAAATGTGAAATAACTCACTGCAGAAATCATTCACTACTGCCTTCTCAACTACCACCTCCACCCCCCATCCCTCCCTCCTGCCTCCTCCCCCCCCCCCCCCCCCCCCCCCCCCCCCCCCCACCACCTTTTGAAAGGTCTTTTCTCTGTGAGATCATATAACAAAGCCTGGCAGTATATTGTGCAAGTGCTGTTGGCCGCCTGCCAGCCCAGCTCACTGTTCACAGGGTTAGTGCAGCTCTGACAATGCAGAGCCTATCCCTGCCCACTGCTGCCCCCCCAGCCCCCCGCCCCACAGCGCGAGTGGGGCTGTCCCGCACGGACCCCCCCCCCACACCCGCCCCCCCGGCAAACAATGGGACCCAGAAATCATTTATAAATCTCCACGACACCTGCAAGGCAGGAAATAAATAAAGAGAGCGAGCGCAGAGAAATTTACTGTGAACGGAGCGTCCACCACCCACTCCTCACACCCCCTCCTACACACGCGCTGTTATCGACCTGATGCCACACGCCCGCACACACACACACACAGCCACACACGCACACAGCCATGCACGCACACACACACACACACACAGCCACACACAGCTACATACACACGCACACAGCCATGCACGCACACACACACACACACACAGCCACTCACACACCGCACACAGCCATGCACGCACACACACACAGCCATGCACGCACATACACACAGCCACGCACACACACACGACACACAGCCACACGCGCACACAGCCATGCACGCACGCACACACACACACACACGCACACACACACAACACACACAGCCACACACAGCTACACACACACGCACACAGCCATGCACGCACACACACACAGCCACACACGCACACAGCCATGCACGCACATACACACAGCCACGCACACACACACACACCACAGCCACACACGCACACAGCATGCACGCACATACACACACACACAGCCACACAGCCATGCACACACATACACACAGCCATGCACGCACATACACACAGCCACGCACACACAACACACAGCCACACACGCACACAGCTATGCACGCACATACACACAGCCACGCACACACACACGCCCGCACACACACACACAGCCATGCACGCACATACACAGCGACACACACAAACAGCCACACACAGCTACACACCCACAGCCACACACGCACACAGCTCCATGCACACAGCCACACACAGCTACACACACACACACACACAGCCTTCATGTACACTGCTGAGCACATATAAACAAAGGCGCTGTTTAGTCTGACTGGCGTGAGTAAGATTTGCAGTGTAAGTTGTGCACACATAGCTACTGTAAATCTGTTTCCCCTCTGACGTGTAACACTATCACACGACATCACACCCCTCGAACCCTCTAACGACCAACCCCTGGGTCCCTGCAGGCCCCAGTGTCAAATTTCCAGCATGTCAGAACACCGAAGGGCCCCCCCCCGACAGTACGGTTCTGATTCACGGAGCGCAAACGGTCCGGTCCGACAGAACCGTGGCGCTGCGGGTCATGTAGCGTAACCGCCAAATAGACGGACGCGGTCTGGAGGAGAGGCCTTGGGCTGTCTTCCTGACTCCCGGCTAATGAATCGCAACAACGGGCTTCTGCCACGGCACTGAGTTTCACAGAAAACACGCACAGTACATCGCTCATGGCCGCTGACCTGAAACGTCTATATCCGCTTGGATGGGACAAAGAACACCGCTAACATGTAAAACTATAAAATGCACCCTGCTGAAAAATTCAGCTATGTCAGCTTGACCAGCTTGAAAACCGAGCTGGTCAAGCTAGTTGTAAACTGGTCTAGCTGGGTATGAGCTGGTCAACCAGCATGGCCAAGTTGGTCATAAAGCTGGTCTAGCTGGGTATGAGCGTATGAGCTGGTCAACCAGCATGGCCAAGCTGGTCCTTAAAGCTGGTCTAGCTGGTTATGAGCTGGTTAACCAGCATGGTCAAGTTAGTCATAAAGCTGGTCTAGCTGGGTATGAGCTGGTCAACCAGTGCTGGTAGCTGAGCAGTTTCAAAACATAGCTTCAGCTGTTCCATTTCAGCAATCATTTTGATCTGAGCGCTTCGTGTTTTTTTTAGCGGGTTCATTGAAAAGACGAGAGTCTTCAGGGGTGGCGTGTGGACGACTAGACTGCGTACAAAAACGGCCCGCTGACACGCTGAAGTGCTTTTCGGAAGCCCGAGGGGTTTCGCGCTTCCATGCCAAACCCCGGACCAGCCAAACCGGTGCTGCAGCTGTGTCTGTCGAAGCGTTTTTTTTTAAACGAGCAACGTCCCGAGTTTCAACAGCCCGCATTACCGCGCCGGCGCCACTCCCCCAGCCACGGAAGATGACATCTGCGTCCTCCGGCTGAGAACAGGGGCCGAGAAGAATGTGTGCGCGACGCAGGCACGTCGTTTTTTAAATGCCAGCTCATATCAGAGGTTTACAGCAGTGCGGTGTGTGTGTGTGCGTGTGTGTGCGCGTTTATGTATGTGCCTGTGTGCGTGTGTATGTGTGTGCATGGATGTATGAGTGCATGTAAATGGTCGGTGTTTATATAGCGCCTTTATCCAAAGCGCTGTACAATTGATGCTTCTCGTTCACCCGTTCATACACACACTCACACACCAACGGCGATTGGCTGCCATGCAAGGGGGGAGGATTTGGGGGTTAGGTGTCTTGCTCAGGGACACCTCGACACAGCCCAGGCGGGGGATCGAACCGGCAACCCTCCGACTGCCAGACGACTGTTCTTACTGCCTGAGCCATGTCGCCCCCATTCACTGTAATGGAGGATATGAGTTCACATGCACATGTGTGTTCATGTGTGTGTGTGAGTATATGTGTGTGCGTATATGTATGCGTATGTATGTGCATGTGTGCGTGTGTATGTGTGTGTGTATGTGTGAATGCGTGCGTGTGCAGGGGCATCGTAGTGGGGGGTAATAGTGGAACTGCCTACCCAGGACCCAGCCAGGGAGGGGGGTGGACTGAAAAAAATCTGGACTGAAAAGCAGAAGGAGCCCACAGAGACGGCATTTGCACAAGGCCCAGAATTTCACACTGCACCCATGTGTGTGTGTGTGTGTGTGTGTGTGTGTGTGTGTGTGTGTGAGAGAGAGTGTGTGTGTGTGTACACTTGTGAGGGATATGGGAATCCCTGACATGGAATTCCACAACCACAATCAACCACACACGTATTCATTAACACTGGACTTACTTTTTTTCTTTTCTTTTTTGTTTAAAAAAACAAGAAACACACTGACACACGAAATCCAACAAGTCTGTCAGCCGTACGCTGGGTCGCCAAGCTGAGTTAAACCACTGGGCAGCCATAAACACTCGAATTCAAAGGCTCAACGGTTTTTTCCCCCCGACGTTCAGGTATAAAGAGAAGACTTAACAGCCCTTCGCCGCGCTGAGACTGGGTATTGACACAGCCCCTGCAAATTCAAAGACTCCTGTTTATTCAGTAATCTGTATTCTCCACCGTTCCGCTCGCTCGCAAAATGTCAGAATTCTTACAGGAACGGGGAGTTTCCCTAGAGACCAGCCGGTCCACTTCTATCCGTGTGCGTCTTTATCTCAGCGCACGAACAAAGTAGCCTAGCTGGCGAGAAAAAAAAAAAATGAACACCCCTCACATTTTTTTGTGAATAATGATCGATTTGGGAAGTGTCTGCCAAACCCCCCACCCCAACTCGACCCAGTGACGAACAAATAGCACAATTAATACAAAGCCCGAAAATATGTAACATATGACTTTCCGAGAAACGATCCTTCATTTCCTACGTCACGTTCTTTATCCTCCCCCTCTGAAAAGAAAACATTGAAACTCATGACAAGAGACGGAACATTTAGAGAAAAAGAAAGAGGGGTCGGTGCGGGGGGGGGGGGTGATTGCAGCTGTCAGCCAATCGGGAGCCGTCATGACAGCTATAAAGTAACTGGCTTTGGGGGGGAGGACAGAGGTTATCGGGACAATATGATATAATTTTTAACTGCAGGCAGCGAGTCTTTAATTTGCAAGGAAATCGCGCACCAGGGGAACGCAACTTGGGAGTCAGACAGAAGACGTTAACCCCTCCCCCCGTCTCCATTCCCCAGCAACGCCGCTCACTCGCTCGCCCGCGTTCTCTCTCTCTCTCTCTCTCTCGCTTTCCGAGCAGTTAACAGTGACTGGAAATCTGCCAATTTACACAACGCCGGTTCAGAGAGTGAGAGAGCAGCGAGCCCGCTTTCACATTGCTACACACTGACCTACATACGCTCGCAGTCAGCTGATTGATTCCTCTGCCGCGGCTGGCGGCCAATCGGGTGCGGGGGTGGAGTGCGAGGCAGCCAATGGCAGCAGCCGCCGTCGGACCGAAGCGCACAGTTTCCATACAGTTTTCAATAATCGCCAGGAACCGCACAGTCAAATGAGCTCAAGAGCCGTATAGCTTAGCCAGGGGAGGGGAGGGGAGGGGAGGGGAGGGGGGATCGGGTAAGCTAAATTGATAGTTCCTTTCCTGGTGAAAAAAGGACACATACCGCTGGAAAAGGATGGTTAAATATTGCCTGCAATCAGCTGCATTAAACAGCTAGTTTTGCTGCTGCCGTTTCTCAGCCATTGCAGTGGCTGTGCTTTTGTGTGTACACACACACACACACACACACACACACATTCTAGCCTGTCCCACGGCAGCTTGGCTCATGCAAATGGTAGTAACTGTCTACAAATTTTTCAGGCAGCATTTAAAAGTGCCCTGATTGCCTAGTTCTGTTTGATAAAAAAAAGAAAAGAAAAAAAAAATTATTCATTTTAATTTCAGTTCTCAGGACAGACTGGAGGTAAAGTTACTGAGGATAATTTGTCTCGTTTGCCTTGAATATTGGCCTCAAGGATAACCATTAGACTCTACACTACCTATACACAGGCTTGGTGAGTTGAGAAAAAAACAAAACACTATTTTTCCATAAAGGCTCTGCCAACCTTTCCACAGCCATTGTCCAATTCCAGTCTGCACCTTACTGTGTGTCATGGTCACAGCCATTATGACATTTATCCTGAGCTGTTGGATTAGGTACACTTCACCTCTGACTCACTCCTGCACCGTCAAAGACACACCACCCCTGACGACACACCTACACGACAGCTGTCAATACCACATCAGAGCATCTGCAAGGTTTTCTGCATTTACTGCGTGTCTGTAGCCTACTTAGAGTGGCAGTGTAGCAACTATCAGCCCCTTAATGTAAGGAAACAAAATGGCGGCTCGAACCCTGTGAGGAACAACCTTCCCTTGATCACGAGAGAATTTCAATTCAATGTCTTTGGCTGGTTTTTTTTGTCATCAAGACGCTTTGCAGAAGTAGCAGAAGGACATTTGTCAGATCAGCAGAGAATGCTTAGCACCTCTACAACACAGTCTCCAATTAAACCTCACATTTATTGTTTCCTTTCTAATCCAACGTGCTGCGCTACAGAGCCAGGAGAACAGAAGTTCGCGTCAACCGTCCAAATACATACGGACTGCACTGCGCGCTTAATTACAGTCTACCGTGCATTGCACCAGTAAGGCCAAAACAACAAACAGAGAGCAGTTTTAAGGCTTTTAATTGAACGCGCTTGTTTATACCTGGAACTGCGCGCTTCCTTTCGGTAAAATAAAATAACAGGCAATTTTCGGCTTTTCTTTTTCTCGGGCAGCTCCGGGCCAATGAAAACAGGCCGAGCCTCGGTTTCACATCGCAGCGGGCGCAGCTCCTACGGTCAGGCCCAGCCGGGGTCGTGTGAGGATGGCGTGCAGAGGGAGCCCGGAGAACGCGGCCTCAAAACCCCCCCCCGGTCCAAACGGCGGTTCCCAAACGGCGGTGCGGACGAACCCGCGCGAGCGTAAACACGCCCTTCGGCCAGCGGGCCCTCCCCTCCCGCCAGAACGAAAAGAGCTAAACTCCCGTTTTTACAAAGCATTCCGATTAGCCCCGGAAAAAATTCCCGCGTCGGGGCTAACGCGGAGGGAAATTCGAAACCCCCCCCGGACCGGCCCGCTCCGGTTCTGGCGGGCCGTTACGGAGGGGGGGCGCCGCCAAAGGCCCGGCGGAATGTCCGCCGTGAGGCGCCTTCCGCGTAATTTTCGGGAGCGGCGGTCGAGGAGAGAGAGAGAGAGAGAGAGAGAGAGTCGGGCCGAACGCAGTCAAAGCCGAGGCCGAGACAAAAGGAGGAGAATGAGGGAGGGACGGACTGCTGTTACCCCCCCTGGAGGGGGGTGGGGATTGCCCGCGGTCAGCCGGCCCTGACCGAGAGTCCCTCTCCCTCTGGAGCTACACCGCTTCTGACACCCTGTGCGCCGCTGGCTCTTAAGCTCCTTAATGTCGGGACACAAATTAGAAATGTACCAGCTTCCAGAGACCTGTGGAACAGCCGTACTAGCAGGGCCGTCACCGGTGGGGTGAAAGGTGGTGCTGATTCGACGGGACCTCAGCTTTGGGGGGCCCACAGCAGGAGAGGACCAGAGTTTTATTTCTCCAGGGGAGGCCTAGAACTCCACGCTACGCTAACGCTTCTGTATGCTAGCGTAGCCTAGTGGACTATGACACCCCCCCATTTTGGGTCCCAACCCGTAGTTTAAGAAACACTCTTACACACACACACAGACACACGCAGACACACACACACACACACACACACACACACACACAGTCCCAGCCAAACGGCACAGGAAGCAGCACGGCCTCTCCGATCTGAAACCTGTCCCCTGACCTTCCTGTCCCCTTGTCTCTGCTCGCATCTGCTCTAGCTCTCGTCGGGTTTTTTAATTTTAGTTTTTAACAGACGTGCCTCGCGTAGCGTTCGCGAGGGCCGGCACAGCCGAGCCGGGAAGACGAATCCCAGCATGCTCAGCGGATGAAATGGCTGACAAGGACAAAGGCTGGTGAAGCGAAAATCTGTTCCTTGACCACCCCCTTCCCCCCCCCCCCACGCCACACCCCACCCCGCCCCGCCCCGCCCCAGAGCCCCCCCCCACCCCCCCCCCCTCGCGTTATCGACGCGACGGGTACCAGCATATTCAGAAATGTCTGAATTATGCATGACACCCATTTGGTAAATAAAATATTAACTGCCGTGTGATTAAATTGATTCATGGAGGTGTCATTACTTATGGCGGTCACCAGTAGGAAATCTGAGGTATGGGCAGCAAGTTTCCACACACACACGCGCATACGCACATGCACACGCACACGCACTCACACACACACACTCACACACACACGCAGACACACACGCACACACACACACACCAAATCAAAGTACCCCAGATAAGGACTGAAAAATTATGACGGAGTGCCCACCACAGCCCACTCCATACCTCATTACGGGTGAATATAACAATAAAAATATTAACAGCGTTTTTTTATGTAGCTCAGCACATTTCAGACCATTAACGCAGAAAAAGGTTACCTACGGGTCACGTTAGCGCAGACTGTGGTCAATCAATGGCCTTACTGCTGACCCACACAGCCCTGTTTCTGCGCAGATAAAACGAACAAAGAGTTCCCTAATGGCTCTCTCTTTCCCTGTGTATCTCTCTCTATCTCTCTCAGTCTCTCTCTCAGTCTCTCTCTATCTCTCGCACTCGCTCTCAATTCAATGTGCTTTACTGGCATGAAAGACATGCAGTAAATATTGCCAAAGCATTACATATAAACCACATACAAATACAGCAATTCCAAATAGAAGGGGTATATGTGTGTATATATATATATATATGAAAAATCTCTATCTCTCTCTCTCTCTCTCTCCCTCTCTCTCCCTCCTCAGACGTGATAGGTGTCAGGAGCCACCATTACCCCGAGGACAAAGGCAGCGGTGAAACGGGCGTTCGCCCAAAGCCGTGCGAAGCCGCACATGAAACCGGATTCCGGGGCGAGAACGTTCAGTTTTGAGCGCGCCTTAATAGTGTGAAACGGATCCCCCCCCCCCCCCCCCCCCCGTAAACAAACCGGACCGGCCCGGTTCTCTCTGCGGAGAACGTGCAGTACAGCAATGTGCGGCTGAAGCCAACCCAGCCAGAACATTATACTTTTTTATTTTTTTATTTATTTAATCTATTCTCAGCGATGTTTTCTGTTGGTCAAAGGACATTAAAATATAGACTTTTATATAGGCTAGTAATATACGCTCACAACTAAGGCCTAATTCCCAAACTGAAGCATTAGTGAGTCCACATTAGCTCAGAGGATGAAAGGAAATACAACACTCAAATCTCTGGCACACACACACACACACACACACACACACACACAGGCTAGTGTCTGTATGCATTATGAAATAAGGAACTCAACTGGAGAGTCACAGCCATGCAGGGAACAGAGCCGTGCTTAAGAGAGAAAATATGTTAAAGAAAAGACACGAAATAAGCCAAGATAGAAAGTCCACTCAGGCTTAACACAGACTATTCCCCCACCAGACCCATTACAATGTAACAGAACCAGACCCGATACAGAGCAATAGAACCAGACTAATCCAGAACCAGGCCGATTACAGTGCAACAGAACCAGACTATTCCAGCTGCAGAACCATTAGTGGAATATAACCAGACTATTCCACCCCCAGACCCATTAGTGTAATATAACCATGTACTTGAACCAGCACTGAAATCAACTCCCTAAAGGGCAGTATTCTGGTAGTAAAGAAAACATCACCCTCCCCCCCCCTACTCTACTCCAAGGAATGAAATCAATTCATTCAGGCACACTTGACAACAAACGATAAAAAAGGCCACGTGTATCTCCAGAAACGGCGTAAATGTATTGGTGGAAATACATATGTGCGTTTATGAAAACAACAGTGTTGTTCTGCAGGACTGCTCCTTACTGTATCATCACTATACATAGGGGCCTCCCGATGCCGAACACACATTCGTAGCTGTTTCTCACACGATGAAGAAGACACTGAAGTTGTCCTCCATGACCAAAAAAGAAGATCTTATATTTGAACAGCAGCAGAATTTCTTTGGGGGGAAAAAACGCTGAATTCAGCAGCAGCCTGGTGTGACTTTTCGTTGGAGGAAACAGCACACCGCACCATTTTCTAGCGGACGTGAACTTGAATTTTCACACCCGCGATTCTCGATTCGGGGACAGGACAGCGAGCCGCAGAGAGAGGGCTGTGTGGGACACGCAAAGAGAGCAACGCTCGCTGTTTATTTTCAGAGAGCCACAACTCCCCACCGTAGATTAATCAGGCTAAAAGCCTTTCTGTGTTTCTGTGATGTCACCACTGAGAAATAATCAACAATCTGGCCCCACTGGGACCAATGATATGATGGCACTTTGCAGGGCGGACCAGTGGCAGGCTAAAACCTTTCTGGGGGGGGGGGGTGGAGGGGGGGGGGGGGGGGGGGGTTAGAGAGAAGGAAGGCCCCCCATGAATTATGTATTGTTTTACTAAAGTGCTTGCATGACAATTATGTCGGACCATTACTGACCTATCCGCTCCAGAATATCACTTATGCTAAGTAGCTCCTTAGAATAGACGAAAATCATCACATTACCACCGAAAAAAAAAAAAAAAGGTTAAAGTATAAAGTATCGTAATTTTCTTGTCAAAACGGATGATTAATCACAAGAGTCTGCTTGTCGGTGGAGGCAGAGAGGGCAGGAGGCAGAGAGGGCAGGAGGCAGAGAGGCTGCTTCAGTCGTGGCGTGACTGTAACGGACCTCGAATGTGACAACGTGCGTTTAAACATGCTTTTCATTCACACGGCCTGAAGCACACGCGGCACACAGCTACACGAGCAAAGCTTCATTTCCCAGCGCTCAATCCTGCCTTCTGCCAGGAAAATAACAGCATAACTTAACCCCCCCCCTTCACAACAGCCAAAGATACACTCACACACGCACACACACACCGCGCACACACGCACACGCACACACACACGCACACACACACGGCGCACACACGTACACACACACACACACACACGCACACATACGCTTGGCTCTTGCTCTTGAAGAGTGACACAGACAAACTTTCTTGTTTGTTTTTTTTGATAATATCAGAGCAACTGGAGTTCCGGGTCGGACCGAGCCTTCAGAACCAGCTCCAAAGCGGTGCCACGTCCGGGGTGAACAGCCCAGCGGCATGCTGGGAAACGGCGCCGAGGGCCCGTCTGGTAACCAGGGCGGCGTCGCCGACGACGACGACATGCAAACGAAGACGGGTCCCTCAAACAAACGTGCAAACAACCAGCGAGACCGGCAGGCGTCTTGTGACACAGATATATCCCTAGAAAGCCTCCCTACAAAATAAACAAACAAGGAAACACAGAGAAATTATCTCCGCTCTGCCCGCGTCTAGAGGGAGCGGACGTAATGCATTCAGGACTGTCGTTAACGTACAGCGTTGTCCCGCTGTAACCTGCATTTACATACTGGTTTGACGCACAAAGCGTGTTCCTAAAGCCGCCACAACCCTTCCCGTTTCGTCATCTCCCCCCTCCCCCCCCCCCTTTTACGAGAGGGGGGCCCCCACCACTGTCAGCTCGTGTCACTGGGAGCTCTGTCTTCAGACGGGGAGAAAGAAAGAGAGAGAGAGAGAGAGAGAGAGAGAGGGGGGAGAGAGAGAGTGAGAGAGGGAGAGAGAGAGAGAGAGGGACAGAGGGAGAGCGAGAGAGGGACAGAGAGAGAGAGGGAGAGAGAGAGAGGGGCAGAGAGAGAGAGGGAGAGAGAGAGAGAGAGTGAGAGGGACAGAGAGAGAGAGAGAGGGGGAGAGAGAGAGAGGGACAGAGAGAGGAGGGAATCTGCGGTGGCCGCCTACCCTACTCCCGTTCCACACTCCCCACTGTCTGAAGCGTGTCGCTGTGCGGTGGGGAGGGCCCGCCCCGCCCCGGCCCCTGGCCCCCGGTCCCCGGCCCCCGGCCCAAGCCGACCGCAGCTCCACCATGTGTGCGTCAGATGGGCCCTCATTCACGGCCGAAAAAACAAAACCCGACACAAAACTCTCCGAGCCAGGGGCCCCCTCCGCCCCCACAACACGGGGGCGAGTTAGCGCCAAGAATGAGGTGAAACCTTACCTCTCTCCGCGTGCGTGTGTGTGTGTGTGTGTGAGCGGACAAAACCCTTTACTTCAGGCCCAGGTCACACGAACGGGAGGCTACGCTGGGGGCTCCTCGGGGCTCAATGGGTCCCACAAAAAAAATGCAGTAGATTAGCCGCTTTTTCATCCGCCTCTGAATACAAGTAATTTTAGCACCACAACAGCGCTAAAAACCGCCATTATGTACCTATCATTACAGATTCAGTAACTAATCCCTTTTTTTTTCCCGTCCACCCAATGATCGCTGGAGTTCACATGGTTTTACACGGTTTGTCGAGCAAGTGAAAAACAGATTCGGGCGAGTCATTCGAAATGTTTTAATTATATTCCCCCCCATTAGGGGGCGGGAGCAGCGGTCTGAGAATGTTAAAATGAGCCGCGCAGTGCGGGAGGTCCGGAGCGACTCGTGAGCGCTACGGTATCGCCATTTATCAATCTTATGAGCCTTCTGCCCGCTCGTTTTGCTGAGGTGAAGCTCTGCGATTAAGGCCGTGTATCTTCCGTGGTGCCTGTAGCTGTGATATTGGGGTCTGGTAACCCCCACGCACCCCCCCCCACGGGGCGAGCCGCGAGGTTGATCTGACCTTTCGTCGCCGCGGACACCCTGGGAGCCGCTGGCCCTGTCCAAACACGTTTAAACTGGACTTTCGCCGGGAGCCAATCGGCAGCCAAGGACCTTGGTGGGCAGAACGGGGGTCTTTAAAAGGCTTGTGTGTGTGTGTGTGTGTGTGTGTGCGTGCCTCTGTGTATGTGTGTGTGTGTGTGTGTGTGTGTGTGTGTGTGAGAGAGTGTGTACTGTATGGGCTTGTGAGTGTGTGTGTGAGTGTGTGTGTGTGTGTGTGTGAGTGTGTGTATGTGTGTGTGTGTGTGTGGGTGTGTGTGCATGTGTGTGTGTGTGGGTGTGTGTGTGTGTGTGTGTGTGTGTGTGTGTGTGAGAGAGTGTGTACTGTATGGGCTTGTGAGTGTGTGTGTGTGTGTGTGTGTGTGTGCGTGTGTGTGTGTGAGAGAGTGTGTACTGTATGGGCTTGTGAGTGTGTGTGTGTGTGTGTGTCTGTGAGTATGTGCGCGTGTGTGTGCGTGTGTGTGTGCGTGTGTGTGAGTGTGTGTGTGTGTGTGTGAGTGTGTGTGTGTGTGTGTGAGTGTGTGTGAGGGGAGGGGGATACGGCGGGGGGTGAGAAACTCCACCGAGCGTCGCGTTACAAAACACGCCTCTCAATTTCATCAGCTGAACTCCTCGCTCATACCGCCTCCCCCCGAACATCCCCGCCTCCCCCCCTCCCCCCCGAACATCCCCGCCTCCCCCCCTCCCCCCCCCGCTTCCCCTGCTACAGAGGAGGGCTGCTGATTTGGAAGGACGAGGTTGAACAGTGCAGATAAAAAGGGACGCCTGTGATTGGTCAGAGCAGCCTGCTGTCGGGGGAGTCTACACCAATCAGGAGACTCCGTTCGGTCCCCAGGTCTCCTGGCGACCGTGTTGGACTTCGGCAATGCAGGCTGTCTTTGCAGAGCAAATGATATCGAAACCCGGTATTCCACAGAATAACACAGAGGTACACACTCCTAGAATAAGGGTATAAAAAGTGGCTAGAAAGGTACAAATGCTTGTAGCTGGGGTTGTACCCCAATAGATAGATGAAATCGTAGCTCTAGCCAGCAATAATTCATTTGTACCATTTTTGTGTCTAAAGCATACTCATTTGGACCCAAAGAGAACATCACTGTACTTCCAGGGTACATTTGGGAAATTTGATCCTAGAAGAACGAAAATATACCTCCACTGTCACTTCATTTCTGAGAGTGTACCTCACCCCCCCCCCAACCCCCTACGAAAACAACACAACACCCTACACCAGCCCCCCCCTTCGTTCCATCGTCCCAACCAAAGAAAGAACGCGGCACAATGCATCTTGTGTGGAGGCTAATTTCATTTAGGCACAAACAGCTTTACGAGGGCCGCTCTGCGTTGCGTGGGACCGCTCGGCGAACAATCGGACCTTTCTGCCGGCGCCGGCGTAGACGCTGCGCGAGCTGTGGACGTCGGGTCCCTGCTGCGGCCGCTGCGCTGGGGGCCGGCACAGCCCAACACCGCCTCACGCCCCGCGCTCAGACTTCTCAACCGGAGACAGAGACTGAGCCAGGGGCCGCAACCCCCAGGACGGTGAGACGGGCCTCAGAAACAGGCCTTAGAAACTGGCCTCAGAAACAGGCCTCAGAAACAGGCCTCAGAAACAGGCCTTAGAGGCTGGCCTCAGAAACAGGGCGATGAGGCTGGCCTCAGAAACAGGCCTCAGAAACAGGCCTCAGAAACAGGGCGATGAGGCTGGCCTCAGAAACAGGCCTCAGAAACAGGCCTTAGAAACAGGTCTTAGAGACTGGCCTCAGAAACAGGGAGATGAGGTTGGCCTCAGAAACAGGCCTCAGAAACAGGCCTTAGAGACTGGCCTCAGAAACAGGCCTCAGAAACAGGCCTTAGAGACTGGCCTTAGAAACAGGTCTTAGAGACTGGCCTCAGAAACAGGGCGATGAGGTTGGCCTCAGAAACAGGCCTCAGAAACAGGCCTCAGAAACAGGCCTTAGAGACTGGCCTCAGAAACAGGCCTTAGAGACTGGCCTCAGAAACAGGCCTCAGAAACAGGCCTCAGAAACAGGCCTTAGAGACTGGCCTCAGAAACAGGCCTTAGAGACTGGCCTCAGAAACAGGCCTTAGAGACTGGCCTCAGAAACAGGCCTCAGAAACAGGCCTCAGAAACAGGCCTTAGAGGCTGGCCTTAGAAACAGGGCGATGAGGCTGGCCTTAGAAACAGGGCAGAGGCTGGCTCAGGCAGACAGAGCACACGCTGGGTTTGGGGGTACGGAGCGCAGTGCAGTGGAGCAGGATGCCTCAGTGCACTGGAGCGATTTCATGCCCTCATAAGCACCGCACACACACACCGCACACACACACGCACACACACCGCACACACACCGCACACACACAGCACACACGCGCGCACACACACTCTCTCACACACACACACACACACACACACACACACACACACACTCACACTCACACAAACACACACACTCACACACTCACACAAACACACACACTCACCCACACACTCACAAGCCCATACAGTACACACACTCTCACACACACACACACACACGCACACACACATACAGTACCCACTCACACACATACATACAGTGCCAAGTGTGCAAACACTGGTACCACACCAGGAGGTATATGCAACCCCTCCCATCCATTACACAGGTAACGTTGCGCAGGTGTAGAAGCTGATAGTACCTTTCACAGATACCGTAGCTTGTAATAATACAATGACGCATGCCAATGTCTTAAGCTTGCGAAGCCTATTTATTTCTTAATTAAAGACTCACTGTTTCTACAGTGTGTGCAGGTCAGACCTAGCACAGAACGTGCGGGCCGCCGAGGTACCTGTAGCTCAAGGTGAGAGACAGGCACGTCATTATAATCTGGCCGACCCCTCCCGTGGCGTAAAGAGCGGTGCCACGGGAGACCTACTGCGAGCTGGCAACCCTCCCGATACCCTGGGCAGCTTTTCAACTCTATAAAGAGAACGGATTACCAATGAAAGCCACTGCTGTATCTCTCCCCCTCTCTCTCTCTCTCTCTCTCTCTCACTCTCCCTCGCCCTCTCACCTGTCCTGAGCCAATGAGCTCCACCGGGGGCCACTCAATCCACTCCCAGCCCGGGGCCCTTCTCGGCAGAAACCAGCCCGCTCTCATTTGCCGAAAGTTAGCAGTTAGCCCAAAAGTTGAAAGGGACCCGGCGGGGGCCTCCCCTCTGTCCCGGCGTTACCTGGCTGCCGGCCTTACGGGCGGCGCACCTGGACTTCGATTGGCGTTGGACCCCGTGGGCCTGTTTAGTTTTTCCGCTCCTGGAGGCAGGTTGGCCGGTCTCTTGAAGCGCGGTCCACACAACGTCTACATTTCAGTTCATTAGAGAGAACCGCAGTCTGTAGGGCTTGCACCAACGTTAGCAGTGCTGACGCTATCAGCACGCTTAAGTCTGTTATTCTCGTTGAATGGTTTTCAGAGAGAACTCCTATTAAGTACAGTGGAATGGCAGCAACCGTGTGCTGTGTGAACTATGCTGTGCTCATTGAAATTGCTGGTAAATCTTTTAAAAATTTTCCTGGCTGGGGTTTCTGTAGAGGAACATCTGTGACCACAGTGACCCGGGGACTGTTTTCATTAATAAAGAAAGGAAGTGAATGTATTCCTTCCTGTATTACCGTTAAAAATGAGTCATAACGATGTAAAACCAAACAGTAACTGAATAATGATCCACTTTTACTTTTGCGCGCAAGGACATTTTCCGTGAAGGTGTCTATTTTTTCCCCCCTGAATCGCTACAGTGCCTCGTCATCTTGAATCATCGCTACGTCCCGTATCCAGCATTCTGACACGGAAAGCTAGCTTTATTTTAGTCAATTAAAATTTAATCAAGGGCGATTTAGCTAGAGAGCCGTGCAAGACTGCCTGGCATAACTGGAAGAGACAACTTTTCGGGAAGGGGAAAAATAAAAAAATAAAAAAATAATTAAAGGTTTTAAAAAGGCAGGTCAAAATGGCGGCTGACCTGGCGGCGTCAGGGCCTAGCCTCCCCTCCCGCGGCGCGCGGCGGCCGTGTCTTCGGCCGGGCGTGCGGACGTGCGCGATGGGGCCCGGGTGAACCGCGAGGGCGTTTATCAGGCGACGCCCAGCGCCCGCGCCCGTTATCTGAGCCCCGGGACTCCCCGGCAGAAGGGGGCGGCGCTTTTATCCGGCCCGGCGTTTTTATCAGGCCGCTTCCACCCGCCGCCAGCCCCCGTCTGCTCATCAAACGGGGGACCCTCCGCTGCCTCGACCTTTCATTCTTACTCTCCAGGTTCGTCTGAGCGCGTGTGCTCTTTTACAGCAACACCCCGTTTACGGGTCTATGTTTGCGTGATGATAATTCTGTCTTTATTTTACTCTCGATGCCTCTAAATGAAGGAAAATGCTAAAATGCTAAGTAGGCTAAAATGCTAAGTAGCCTAACATGCACGTCTGTGGATTGTAAAACCAGGCCAGCGCTGTGTCTTCGCCTTAACCAACCCCCCCCCCCCCCCAAAATTGATCTGTAGACTGTGGGAGGACACCGGTGTGGGCGCAGGGAGAGAAGACCACGCAGACTCCACACAGAGAGGCCGGCGGCTGGGATTGAGACCGGGGGGGGGCGTTCTTGCCGCGTGGCGACGGCGCCGTCCAGTCCACCCCCCCGCGTCTTCGCCCTGTCCTCCCCCCCGGCCCCCCGGCCCCCCGGCCCCCCACCCCTCAGACGCCAGACGCCCCCCCGCTCGTGGCCGGGGTGGCAGGACCACCTCACCGCCGCGTGACACCGGCCCGGGAGCCGCTCCGTCCGTCCCCGTGACAACGCCGCGGTCGGCTCTATCGCCGTGGCGCCACAGGCGATGACTCATCGGTCGGAGCAGAGCTGGTACAGTGGCTCCGGGGACCACAGACAAGGCCTCGCGAAAAGGCCAGGGGTGGCTGGGAAGGTTGTAATTTGGGGGCAATTAGGGGAGGGTTATCAAAATAGCCACTTCCTGTATGTATGTAAACACATACCACGTGCCCAACCCCCCCCACCCCCCCACTTACCCATTTACACATAATTATTTTCCTCTCTGTGCGGCTGGAATTCTTTTCTTTTCTTTTTATGTTTGATGAATTCTTCTTCTTCAAACATGCATGTTTCCAACATGCGAGGCGCTGAACTGGAAATTAGCATGGGACTAGTTACACTGGTGTGACCCGACTTGCTCGCCAGCTCCAAAAAAACTAAAAAAGGAAAAGCCCCTCCATACAAAACTCAGTTTACTCCAGGACTAAGATTAACCGGCGGCCCATAGTCGGTAAAAATAAAGGAATGAGAACACCACTTTTTTTTGTGTGTACTTTTTTTTTTTAAGTTTGTCTTTCTGCCCCTCAGAACGTACGCTGGAAACACGCCGCAGCCTGTGAAGATACTCCCGTCCGCTGCGGAAAAAAGACGGAGAACGCCCAAGGCTAGCTGTCATCTTGCTTAGGACATTTTGTATGTCAGAGAGCTGAGAGACAGCAGCGGAGGAAGGGAGAGATCTGGCAGGGCGCTCAGAGCGCAGGCTTTTTTTTTGCCACCAGCAGTCTCTTAAAAATTAATCGAAGGAGCCGAATTAATACCGAAAGCGCTGAATAATTTAAAAAGTCCGTTGAACGCAGCGACGGAGAGATGAGAGTACGGACCGGGGGAGAGGTGCCGGGAGCGACAGGAGCCCGGTATGAATAAAGCAACTGACCTTCACATCAGCCAACCCAGCAGGACCGTTCCACACTTAGATATAACTCAGATATAACTCAACACCTCCGACCTTTGCGCCGGTCCGTTCTCACATCGAGAATGTTCCGGAGATACAAACGAGCCGTTCCTAACGAGCTCCTGTCTCGGCGGTTCTGGTCCAGTGACGGGTCCTGCTTCGCATTCCCTCTTGCGTCACGACACCCCAAACGCCGGCAAACCCTGGTCCCTACCCGCGGCGACCCTCTCTGTAGATAACGCGTTGGCTTCGACACATCGCGCGGTCAGCCATGTTAGAGAACAAAGCGCTTCGTAACCGCCATTTTCCCACCGATACGCCGTGACCTTTCCCTGACGGAAACCATCTATCCGCGCTGCCGTTAACTCTTCCTCCTGCCATTTTCGATGTCTATCCACCCAGGATGTTTCCGTGCGCTGCGTCACAAGATTGTAGGATCTTTTACCGGTCAAGATCCTCCATTGTCTCCGCAGTACTGCAGACCCTACGGGGCTACATTCGGCGGGCAGGTTCAAAGGTCGTTATGGCCAGGAACGTTTTGGCCAAGAAGAGGGTAGAGAAACAGCAATCGGTCCCGGAATAATCACATCAATCAAGATCAGACGTCATTATGCTGAATGTTCAAGAAAATACAATCGAGTGAGTAGATCGAGTGAAAACAGCACTGCTTTGATGGATCAGCACAGGGTTGAAATTCAGCTTAAAAAAGATGTGCTCACAATAAACAACAAGTAGGCCAAGGAGACAGGTGTGTAAACGTTATCTTTTTTTGCATTTGTGGTTTGGTGCCCTTTAAGGGTGTTTTGAAGCTCTTGACTCCAAGGAGCCAGTTGCTGACAGCTGGCAAAGCGGTCTCTTATGAGGGTACATTTGAAGCTTTATTGCTTCATAAATAGCTATTTTTTTTCCATGGCCCGTAATGCACTGTGAGTTTAGGCATGTCCCACATCTTTCTCCAGAGTTTCTCCACTGGCCCCATCACACCAGGCACTCTCCGGCCGCTGTCCTCCAGGTCCTTTACAGGGGCTATAACACAGGGGACTGAAGCCGGGCTGTTTATTCGACGCTTTTATATCGTGCTTCCGTGCTGGAAGGACAGACCCCTCGCTGTTCCCCCCTGCCATTCCCCGCCGGGGGGGAGGGGACGCCCAGGACCCGGGCCCGCTCGGCCGTCGACGACTTCAGAGATCACTCGTAAAAGCCTCGCTGCTTCCAGCGGTGCCGATTTCGAGGGGGGATGGGAGTCGGGGGATGGGGTACGAGGCGTTGCCGGAGAACCCTCCATAATCGGTCAGGTGTGAAAGCAGCCCATGAAATAACCCCGGCGCGGTGGTGTGTGCGCGTGCGCTTCGGAGCGTGATGTCGCTGCGGTCGGGTACAACAAGACGGCCACCCGGCTGCCCTGCAGGCTCGGCGATGAGGAGGAAGGGCGAAGACCTTTTGTCCGTTACCACCGCCGGGCGCTAGACTCACTCTACCGATGCTCCCCGCTCGAGGTGCCCGGAAACGGGCTGTCCAAGAGAGGGGGGTTAACCCGTGGCCGGGAATACTCCTGGCCAAATTGAGGTTTTTCCAGACAATTCCTCGGGGGAATGTTGAGAAATCGGAAATGAGTGGATGCAACAGACTACCACACTGTGCCAATGAATAGAAAGCTAGGCAATTATAGTTAACCCTTTTAGAGTGGGGTTTGTTTTTTTTTGGGGGGGGGTTTTTTGGAATTCCATTTCAAAATTGTAAGTCGGTGTTCTAGAACTGCTTTCAATCACCAGCATCAGACTGTTCAGTTAAGAACATCACATATTTAATCGCATATTTGTGGGTTTTATACCTTACAGGGTTAAGGGAAAGCTTCCCGCATGGGAGGTAGCATTCTAAAAGGGGAGTTGATCCCCACAATAACGACATTTTTCACCAATCCTAATCTCCCGCAGTCTGGCCCTAGGTTTCCAGCACAATAACAGATCCGAAAACAAATAGCTCTCAGAGTTATAACATGTTATATAAATATAACATTACAACATGTTCCTGACACACACCCAAAGTGCTGTACCCAAACCTAGGCATGTTCAACCAATTACAAGATATACTGTATATGGTTTTTTTTTTTTAAGTACATTTTACACTTCAAAGGTCAAATATCTCCTATCAGTTTTGGCTGTGTATCCACTGGTGAAACATTGGCACCTTGCTTCCTTGTTGGACATTGACCTTTGACCCCTGTGTCAACAGTGCAGGTGTGTCATCCATGCAGTGCCTGTGGCAAAGTCATTTCCTACAGAGAATCAAATGGCGTGAATGGGGGGATGGTGGGTAAAAACTAAACTGATCTGTCAAGAGTGAATTATAGACGTTCATATAGAAATGGGTGCAGATGACATAGGTTTTTTTGTTTTTTTATGTAACTTCAAAGAATTGTGTCGCCGAACTGACAAAGGCATTAGCATTCAACAAGTTGGCTTACTGGCTAGTAAGCAATAAGACAAAATGTTGCACACGTTTTTTTGTTGTTTTTGTTTGCTGGCTAGCTTTTTAGCCTCCGTGCACTCTTGTTCAGAGTCCTCAGCCATGTATTAGATGTTTGATTTTTATTGTGCAAGCACAAACACTAAAAATCCAGTAGACTGTATCAGAGCATCTATTATTCATGTTTTTTTTTGTTGTTGGGGTGAAAGTGGTGTGCTATCTAATGACCTCGCTCCTTCAAATCGTTTGTCAAAAAACACAGCGCTGGCAAAATGTTTGCAGGGTGTACCTGGAAGATACACGCAGTGCGCCGGCAATATGAGGAAGTAATTTGTTTGGATTCGGTCCATAATCCCATCAAGTGTGAGTTTCAAATGGAACTGAATCTAAATTATTACATGAGCAATTTAAAAGATGTCATGTAAGCAGCAGCAATTCTGCTAAGTGGATTATCCTCTGGAGTTACTTTCATATTGTGCCCATAGCTATTCTAGAACAGGGGCTATATTTAAAAGCCATCTGTTGACTACATGTTCCAGAATATATATAAACTAATAATATATAAGTGTCTTCTTACTCTACTCTTTTCCAGGAGCAACCTGCCGTGGTGTAGAGCAATTGAACACTTTTGAGTCACCAAGGCTACGCTGCATTTCAAAATAACGACTTTTAGAATCATATCGGAGAGCAAAACCAAACACATCCGATTTACTTAGCAACTCTGAGTCTCAACATTTGTTGAGCAGTTGAATATTCTTCAACCACAGGGACAGAATATTGTTTGTTTTGTTTTCGTGGTCCTTAATATTAACGAAAATGGACAATGGACAATTTAAGTAGGCCTTTCATTCAACCCATGAGACATTCTTTCTCTTATGCTGCAGGGGGGGGTCATGGTCGATGTACATTGTTCATTTAAAGGTACAATAGGTCATTTTGGATTTCTAATGGTCAAGAGAGGAATTGCGGCAACAAACACACTCAAACCACAACACTGTTTATCCCTCCCCCTTCTCTGTGAATGCGCTGATGTTGATGTTCCATGTTCAAGGGTACAACTGCAGCACCCCAACCGGGACTCACAGCCGTAGAGTACCAAGCCCAATTCTCTAAGTATTACACTACACTGCCACCTGTCACGGCACAGTTTCCATTGTGCTCATGCTAGCAGGCTCCGTTGTACTTTAGCATAACAATGCTAGCTAGCGTGACGGTGGCTATATGCAGACCATTCTTAATGTGGCAAAAAAAAAAAACTATCTTCCAGTGGTTGTTTGTGTGAACAGCTTTTCATCCTCCCAAAAAGATTAGACCTACTAGTTATTACTTCATGTGCACGCACTTCCTGCTTCCTCCAAATAAAAACCCCATACAATTGATTAGCCCACCATTGTTCCATTTCAATGGGGCTTTGCTTGATTCCCAAGGACCTGGGAGGTTGTAAAGACAAAGTGGACTTAAAAACAGTGAAGCGAATGAAATCCAGACACCCCCAAGTTTGACCATCTAATCGGCTTCGATCGTCTCAGGGATGACATACAGGTTTGGTTTTAAACAGCCGTGGTATGTTGGGCGCTATCGTTTTACAAAGCACGTGTGATTCAAACCCACCGGGGAACGCCGGGAGGCAGAGAGAAATAACGCTTAATGTGGCAGCGCATTTATTGAACGCTGGGCGCGGAGTGACCGCAGATAATCACTCGCTGACATAACCCGATATAGTGCCCGGCGTTTCCCCCGGAGCTGCCTGCCGTTTCCCCCGGAGCTGCCTGCCGTTTAGCCGCTGCAGAGGGCGGCAATCCGTGCAAAGTTACGCAGGGTTAAGTAACTGCAGGAGGTCCAAAGTTCACTGGAACAAGTCCAGGCAGGTTTTCAGCACTGTAAAATACACTACAAAGAATGTCCCTCAGAGGTAAACGTCTTCCTTTCCGCCGTTCCTTGCAGCATATCGCTAGCACACCAGGAACCTACCAGGCCTGTGCCAGCCAGCTGTGGCGAAACCAGGAAATGTTTGATGACGGTCTATTTTTAATCTCGTTGAGCTGCTGCATTTAGCACAGGCTGCCGTTTCGCCACGTAGTTCAGATGGGATTTTCCTCCCCTATCGACTGGAGCTGCGGTTTCTGTAAAATGGGCCTCCAGAATAAAACACCCCGTCAGAATGCTCAGTGGATAAATTGCATGTGATGAAGTAGGTTTTGTCCGATCAGCCTCCCTGCCCTCCATAAAATATACAGATGACGTCACACAAAGATAAGCTCCCACCATAAAATATACAGATGACGTCATAGACAGATAAATGAGCCTATAATGAATCTAGATGAAGTTACCGCACAAACTGGGCTGGTTGGTAGTAGCATAGCATACAGCGATTGTTTTTTTTTTTTTTTATTGGGTTTTTCTTTTTACAAATCGCCTAACCAGCTCGTGGACGCCGCAGCATTTTGAGGTCTGTGCAGCCTTCAGCATCTAGCTAAATGCGTAACGAAAACACAAGCTCGTGTACAAGGGCTATATTTAGAGAGATGTGATAGCAGCGTGTTGTCGCGGCCCGTAGAAGCTTAACCAGCCGCTGAAACCTAATCTTTCATACGTTGCATTCCTTGGGCGTCGGAGTAGTGCCGAAGTATGGTCTAATATACTCTGCATAGACGTCAGAATGGATTAGGCTACTCTCCTAGCTTGACAGCTTTCTGCCGTTTACACCAACGTACACAGGGCTCCACGTTTGGTCCTTTACAATTTCCGTCTTCAGACAGGGCTTCTAAGATCCACTTCTGAGTAAAAGCAGAAAGCTGTGGTTTTAACTCTGATGATAATTCTGCCGTCCTCAACCCGCGCCTGCATAATGCAGGGTGCATTTAAGCCATTATGTAATCTCAATAGGCTACCCAGGTTTATCAACACAGTCGCACACTATCAGCTATCGCGCTGAACTTTTACATAAGCCACTGGCAACATGACAATGTAAGCTGTCATTTTGCCAGTGCCTTTAAAGACCTTGAACAGGTAGTGCTGCAAACGCAAACAATTAGCCTATTTACATTTCGGATTTGTTTTATTAGCTAGTGATGAAGGCTCAGTGGACCTATAGTACACCTTTAGCCAAATACCATCTTGTAAAAATAACAAAAAACTAATAAATTGAATAAATTGAGTCACCAATCTCGATCATTAAAAGCAGCTGTCAAGCCTGGAAAATTTTCAAGTTAACGGTCGCCCTTAAAAGAAATACGCTTTGCTTGCATTTTTTTTTTTATTTTTTTTTTTTTAACAGCTTCAGTTTGAACCACAGCCACTTGCAATCCACGGAAACGAGCGTGCGAGCTCCAGACAGCTACATGTGTTTCTTGTTATTGTTTTGATGGGCGACGCAAAAGCGCGTGCTTGGCTTACCTTCCATCCAGCCGAGCTGTTGCTGTCGCCTTTGTCCTTGAAGTAAGGTACACATCTCACCATCCAGTCGTAGATTTGGGACAGGGTCAGTCTTTTGTCGGGCGTGCTCTGTATGGCTTTGGTTATGAGGTCTGCATACGAGAGGTTCCCCCAAGCGTTCCTGCGCGACGAGGACTTCCTCGGTTGCTGACCCAGACCATTGCTGCTCGCCCCGCTACCAGCGGCGGCTGCGGACTGGGAGGAAAGGGGGGAACCCGCGTTGTCCTGGCCGAGGGACGATGAATTTATGTCCGCGGCTACGCCACTAGGACTGTTTTGGTCTTCCCCCGCGATGCTGGTGTTGCTCAGTGTGCCGCTGGCGTTGATGGTCATCGAGCTGGCCGTTTCTTCTTCATCGTCCTCTTCCTCCGGGATGATGTCCGCGTCAGTGGGTTCGGGTTTCCCTGCATTGGACTCGGGTCGGGGTAAAGGCCAGGTGCACGATCTCGGCCTCTTTTGTGGTTCAAACTCTGGGTCAATCTCAATGTCTAGTGGAGACAATGGGTCAGGGGGTAGCACCTCTGCCATCTTTACGCAAGGTCTTCGTCCCTTCTACACACTAGTCAGTCAACAAACAAGTAGCAAATAGCTGTCAAAGTCGCATTCCATCAATGCGTTTTTCAATTTGTTGATATCCAGTCCAGTGCTAAATTATGCTGAACGCGGTTTAGTCTGTGCAATATTTTTTTCTTCCTTTTCAAATGGCGCTTTCCAGCTATAATAAAATAGCAATTTCCATTAGCTGCTTGTATTCCAGGAACACGTAGCTTCTCTTCAACACCATGTCCTCACCAAATGATCTCTAGCTACCTAGCTAACGGGTTAGCTAGCGTTATAGAAGGTAACTAGTATACGGATGCATCACTAAATATTTTTGGTCGTTTGTTTATCTTGCTTGATGTTTATTAATATTAACAGGTAGGTCACAAATCGATCACTTAATCAACGGCATTGACAACAAATGCGTGAATGAAGTTCTGCGTAGGGTTAATCCAACGGTGCACTGATGCAATGTAAGTAGCTTGCTAAGAGGCTACTAATATTGAGAGTCGGCTACCTCAGCAACCAGAAGAAAGCTGCACTGACGTTGTAAATTATGAAAAAAAAAAAAAAAATGTGTGTGTGTCCAGCTCGAGTAGCCTTCCACTCGGTCGGAATATTCCTGCAGGCTGATCAGCTTTTCAAAATAGCTTCGAGGAATAAAATAATGATGATAATAATAATAAAAAATACAAAGCACCAACAATAACAACAGCAGCAGCAGCAGAAACTTCAGCTAGCTAGCTCCAGAAGAAACGATTAATGTCCGCAAATTCATATTCCTCTCGCCGCTGCCATCTTGACAGTGTTCCCTTCACTCGCGGGTCCTTTTAATAACTGGACAGGGGAACGGACGCCAGTCAGCCCTTACGTGTAAAAAACAAAACAAAAAAGAAACAAGCAAAAATGATACCCCAGCCTGGGCTTTTTTGTGCCCGCTTTCTTTCTTTTCTTTTTTTTTTGTAGAAAAATCGTAAAGCAATTTGCACAAAAAAAAGTAAAACGTAAAAGGAACAAACGCGAATTAACTCTGACAGTACCTTGCACAACCTAGCTAATGCATTATCCTAGTCCACATTCCGACTCCTGTCAGCGAGCAGCAAGCACAAACTTATACAGTACTGTATTTTCAGACTCAGCCTAACCCCAGTTAGGACCTGCCCCCTGGATTCCACATACGGGATCGCCTTTTAAAGAGACACTATCCGAATATACAGTACTGGGCTATTACAGGACATGTTGAGACAAGTGTCTTCTTGGTAATAGCCCTACGGTCAAATCACTATGTAGCGGCGTCCAGATTTAAATACATGCAATCGACATAAGACTCGGAAGCTTGGAAATAAGCCACCTTAATGCTTGCCTTATAGTCGTTTCAAGAGGGACACGTGAAATTAATGTTTTGACTTGTCGTGTGGTACTTTCCCTGTAAGTCATCTGTACTTATGAGAGTTTCGATACACACCTTGTGAGTTTCTAGTCTGTCCGTCCGTTTCTTTTTTCATTTATATATTTCTGTCGAAATATTTGGAAATGAAATCACACATTTTATAGGCTACTACGTGTTTGTTTACACGGACACACCACCGACATAAGTGTATAGACAACGACTAGGTAAATTAATATATTACTGTTGTTGTCAGTGTTTTGCAGTAGGCCATCTGCTTTAAAATGTCCAATAACGTTTGCCCAGTAATTTCTGTAAGGCCTGTCTGTCAAAATCGTCAGAACAGAGAGAGCACGCCCACTTCAAGCTAGTTCGACTCCCTCAAACACATGACGTCATTTCATTTATAATCAAGAAGAGACGGGAGGAATCGACTCGGTGCTCCATCCTGTAAGTGATGCATCAGTCCACCCCACCCCCACCTTATTTTCTTACTGTACCGAGACGGCAGTGCCTTTGTTTCCCAAGACAGATATTCTCCTTTCGGGGATGAAACGAGAGTCCGATCCGCTCCGATTTATGTAACGGAATGCGGGGCTGCATTGATGCTGATCAATAGCTAATTTTGCTCAGCGCGATCTTAACGACAAAAATGTATCATTCGACGTGAATGAGGAAGTATAGGCTAAAGGGTGTTTAAAAAACAAAAAACAAAAAAAACAAAAAAACAAAACAAAACACGTCACACAGAATATATTATATTTGACCGAACTGCATTCACCCTAGGTAGTAGTCTGAATAGGCTACACTGCAGAATATTTAATTAGGTTAAATAGCGTGTTGAATGTTGCCAAAGCATTACATCATTTTGCACAGTTCTATTTATATTTCATGCACCCTGTCTCCTTAGGAAATAGCAGCTATATGGTAGACATTTTGTGCAATATATTGTGATATAGCTGTATCCTGTTTCATCAGCAGGAGGCCAGTCTCATTGGCATAGGCAAATGGATGCATTTTTTATATTTCTGCCAGTGCTTTTAATACGGTGCTTTACAATGGAACATATCCTTCAACTGCAGGTATGGGCTAAGAAAAGATCTCCTCTCACTTCTCGGTTTCTGACATGAATTTGGCTCAATCACTTCTAGTTCCCTCTGCCAGTCCCCCCCCCCCCCCCCCCCCACACACACCCACACACCCACCTCCACACACACCCACGCACACACACACTCCTCCTCCCCATCTCTGTGGAAGGATGCTTAGATCAGCATTCTCCCATCGCTAGCTTCTGCAGCTCGAGACAAAGGAGAAGGGGCTCGCTGTTCTCTGCTCCCTGGAGTGATTCACCTGGAGGGTGTCTGCAGGCTGGCTGCTGTCCAAGAACCCCCAAATCCTGGGTGTTAGGGGGAGATGGGGGGGGGGTCCTTGGAGTCTGCCCCCACGGGGGGCCTGCATCACTGGCTGCAGGAGACCCGTTGGCCCCCCCAGCTCCAGTGTGGATGTTTTAGGACAGGCATCTCAATCTGAGGTCCATGACAGGGTCCCAATATAATGTAAAAAAAAACACCTTTCCTGTTAATATAGTGCTTATTAAAATCATGTTGCATATTTCACAATTGACATATTTTCAACTTTGTAATAATCCTTAATAAATACTGTAATTAGCGCATACTCATATTGTGCTAAATATCTAAACCTACGGTGAGCCTGTAGGCCTATAAATAGCAGAATAGGACGCCATGATTTAGATGTGCTTCCTTATACTGGTGCACCACATTATCACTGGGCCATGGCCTGTGGTGGGTGTTGGGTAAAAAGTGCCCGATTTGAACCATTTCACTGAGCTAGAGGGCCTCAGCCACTGGAGGAGTGAAACACACGCACAGCCGAATAAAAAACACAGGTGCGCTGCAGAGGTAACCCGAAAACTGGGAATAAGCCCTGCACTGCATACTTGCTTAAGGTCAGTGTGTCCCTTGCACTGGGCCCACAGACAGAGGCTGTGTTCGAAAACCGCATACCTGGCCTACTAATCACGGTACATTTCAGTGACAATCAGCCTGAATTTTAGTACTAGTAGTAGTAGTAGTTGTACGCTAGTATGCGATTTCGAGCACAGCCAAACTTTTAGTTTTTAGTCTGATTTAAGAACAGGTAACTTGTATGGCAGCCAATCGACATTGGTGTATTACATTACATTATTGGCATTTGGCAGACGCTCTTATCCAGAGCGACGTACAGTTGATTAGACTAAGCAGGAGACAATCCTCCCCTGGAGCAGTGCAGGGTTAAGGGCCTTGCTCAAGGGCCCAACGGCTGTGCAGATCTTATTGTGGCTACACCACCTACCTGGATTAGAACCACCTACCTTGTGTGTCCCAGCCATTTACCTTAACCACTACGCTACAGGCCGCCCCATATGTATGAATGGGTGAATGGGTGAATGAGAAGCATCAATTTGTCCAGCGATTTGGATAAAGGCGCTATATAAATGCCAGCCATTTACCAAAACTGCAGGCACTCCTGCGACTTGCCTGCCTCCCCCTGCGTGGGGCTGACATCATCACCTGCGCATCAGGACCCCCCCCATGTCTGCGCATCAGGACCCCCCCCATGTCTGCGCATCAGGACCCCCCCCATGTCTGCGCATCAGGACCCCCCCCATGTCTGCGCATCAGGACCCCCCCCATGTCTGCGCAGCCGGACTCAACCCATGTCTGCGCATCAGGACCCCCCCCATGTCTGCGCAGCCGGACTCAACCCATGTCTGCGCATCAGGACCCCCCCCATGTCTGCGCAGCTGAGCTCAACCCATGTCTGCGCATCAGGACCCCCCCCATGTCTGCGCATCAGGACCCCCCCCATGTCTGCGCAGCTGGACTCAAGCCCACAGCCATCTTGAGCTCTGAAGCCTGCCTGCTCTGTAGTTCTAACAACCCTCAGTGTGCACTTACTGTATGTAGCCTTGGATAAAAGTGCTAAATGAATGTAATGTTGGGGCAGCGTGTAGCCTAGCATAGGCTAAGGTACATGACTGGGACGCGGAATGTCGCTGGTTCAAGCCCAGTTGTGTGGCCATGGTAAGGTCTGCACAGCCGTTGGGCCCCTTGAGCAAGGCCCTTAACACCACATTGCTCCAGGCGGGGACTGTCCCCTGCTTAGTCGAATCAACCGCAAGTCACTTTGGAGAAAAGCGTCAGCTAAATAAGAAATTATATTATTCCGATGTGGCGCTCTGCGCAGACAGACTGCAGGGTCAGCAGTAGGCCGTCTGGGCGCAGTCGAGGACTCGACAGGGCCTCAGACGATCCCGAAAGGCTGCGTGTCAGCTCATCTGTTTCCCTTTTATTGCTCTCCGCCGTTCGCCGCTCTATATTTATCCCGCCGTCCTGCGACCGCATTTCTGACGCCAGACGCCCGACCCTCTCGCCTCGCCGACCGGCGTCCGTCGTTACGGCGACCGTAACCGCGGCGCGGGATTTTCCCGGGGCGTCGGCGGAATTACGCCACGGAGAAAACGTCTGGCTAATCGGTCCCGGGTGTATTAGCGACGCGTTTCAACCCCGGGGACCGTCTGCGGAGGGTGACGTGGTCGGAGAAGATCACTCTTTTCCGTTAGGGAGCTGGGATGGTCTGTCTGAGAATTTGGGAGACAGCCGGGGGTGTGGTCGGACATGTTCCCTGAACTTTTCCAGGTGTCCCGCACCGAACCACTGGATGCCAGCCTCTTCCTCACTGCCAGACAGCAGTGACTCCCTGCCTCCTCCCCCCCTTCTGAAATTAGACACGGCGGATGAAGTCTGTCAGCCTTGACTGTGACCCGGCAGATGAAGACGGTAATACTGCGGTAATCCTGTGCCCTCAACACAGCCACGGAGGCCGGCGTGCGGCCGAGCTACCAGCGCGGTGTAGTTCTTCACCCGGCTTTCCGGCGCAGAGGAGCTCACTGGCGCCATCTTTCTGCGGGGCTGGGAGGTGCGGGAGAGGAGTGTTAAGACGAGAGGTCACCCACCGCGCGTCGCCCCTTTCGGAGAAAAGGAGGCAGGAAGCCTTCCGTTTCCCCCCCGAGACGTCCGAGCGCGCTCATTAGCCCCGGGGCTGTCTGTCAGCAGAACCCCTCCCTGCTTCCTCTGCCGAGGGGCACGGGACTCCGGAGCGCTCCTCCTGTTTTCACAAGGCCTCTGACAGGAGCTTACCCCGAGAACGAGGCGCGAACCTCCCCCCCCCCTCTCCTGCACCCCAAAACTACCACCCCCCCCCCCCTCCGTCCACAAAACATCTCCGATGACTGTGAAAACAGCTGAGGAATGCCCAGGAAAAACAGAAAGTGTAGCTGCCTGGTCCGGGTGGGGCCCACAGACAGTGGCCCATTCAGAGGGCCTGCCTATGGCTGGGAGGAGGACCTTCCTGTACACCGTACGTCTGCACAAAAACAAACCTCCGCCAAATCTGGCGGAATGGGACTGCAAGACCGGCCGAGCCTGGTCAACACACCCTCCCGGAATCACCTCACCCAGCAAGTATGGGGGCGACGTTGGCTCATACTTGGAGAATCCTTTATTTGGAAGACGACGTGGTGTGGACCAGGGGAGGTAATTCTGAAAACGCTGGCGGTTCTGACCGGTTCTGTCCATTTTCGGCCCTTCCTTCAGCTGCTTGACTGATCGTGGCTCCCCGGTGTCTGTCTGCCTCTCCATGAGAAAATCTGTCTCCAGCACCAGATCTCTGGTTGATCAATCACTTTCTGAGCACAGGAGTTTTTGTATAACACCAAGGGAGGAAAAGTTTCCCCCCAGGAAGAAGAAAACGGAGTGTGTTTCACAAGCAGAGAGCTTGTGGACAATGTGTGTGTGTGTGTGTGTGTGTGTGTCTGTGTGTGTGTGTGTGTGTGTGTGAGAGAGAGTGTGTGTGCGTGTGAGTGTGTGTTGTATGTGTGTGTGCGTGTGTGTGAGAGTGTGTGCGCGTGTGAGTGTGTGTTGTATGTGTGTGTGTGTGTGTGTGTGTGTGTGTGTGTGTGGAGAATGCGGCATGCACTAATTGACCAATCAGCCGGCACTACTGTATGTTAATGTTCTTTCCCCCCCAGCCCCTCACCGCACCGCTTCCTTTCAAAATAAAAGCCCTTTGATGTGAGAACACCTTGTTGAAGATGTCGCCGGCGAACCGCAGCAGACCCCCCCCCCCCGGGGGAACGCGCGTCCCAAGTGGCCGGTCCTCGGGGGAACACGTGCAGGTGCGTGACCTTCACGCCGCACACGCGTGTGTTACGACCGTGTGCACGCGTGTTCTCCGCCGTTGTGTGTGGCCGCGCTGTTATGGCCACAAGCAGCCCAGCACAGCCCAGACAGGCTGCAAAACATCAGATTTACCAGCGGGGGGAACACGCAAACACAAAACTATGAGGCCAGCCTACCAGTGCTACCAGAACATATTTGCACTCGCTTTTCAATCCTGTCTGAATTTAGGGGGCAGTTTGTAATTTATTGTATTGTGCCAGACTCGTAGTTTGACGTGCCATATTTACTGACCAGGCCTACGTGTACCAGACTGGATGTCCATGGCTGTAGGCAGCTGATACTGTTATGTGAATTGTACCGCATCCAACTTGTTCTGTTGTTGTTCTAATGACCTCCGGTACGCATTCGTCGTACATCACTCTGGGATAAAAGTGTCACAACAAATGAAACATAACGTAATGTTCATTTGACATTTGCACATTCGCAGCCCGGGCGGCGTTGCGCGGTCCTGTGCCGGTACACGCCGTGCTTTTCCGGCTAAGGGGGGCTTTCGCACAATGCCTCTTCAGAGGAGCGAAAGCGGGATGTTTTGTGTCCGTCCTGCGGGCCTTGTTGCCCGGGGTTAGCGCGCGGCCGGTCGAGTGACGCTAGCTCTCCGCTCGCGCTAATGGCTCCCTGGGGCTACCTGTCCTTCTCACGTGTCCCCGCGCTGGAACACAGGGGAGAACAAAAAAACCCTCCCCGACCCCGCCGACCCCCCCGCTCACAAAGGGGAACAGAGGGGTATTCACGGGAGCGGGGGCACGCACTCCGAGGCGCTGACCTATTTGGCCGGTCGGTTGCCGACGACAACTCCAGCAGGAGACGGCGGTCGCGGGCAGCCGACGGGACTCCTAGCCCGGGGCACAGAGTGTACCGGCGAGCCGGCGCGGCGTCTATTCACAACGGCGAGCGCTCGCTAACCCCTGAAAAAAAACAACAAAAAGAAAAACACCAGAGATAAGGAGCGGAGCTTTAAAAAGTGCAGGCCCTGAACCTGCTGACAGGGTTATTCGGGATGTGTTATTGCGGTACGAACGACAGAACGTTCCTGCTGTGGGTCACCGGGGAGAGGATGGGCCCCGTCCTTTACTGTGTGGTGTGTTAACCCGTTAACGTCCGGGTGAAGTTGCGATAACTGATGGTAGACAAGTGAAAAAAACTAAACGAATGAAACACCTAACCAAAAAAGGAAAGAGAATATTTAACAACACGTATATGACCGGGAACATAAACACTAGGCCTTGTGGTGGGCCCTTCAAAGTTTGGCCCTTGCATTAGTTTCACTTCCTGGTGCAGTTTCAAAATAATTCTGATTAATTTATTTCTAAAGAATGAGACTCAGCAATCTGCCCCTCGGATATATATATAAATAAATAAAACAGGCCTTCCACAAAACTGAATTATGCCGAACCCAAAGTGCCTCTATCGCCCTGAGTCACTGTTCTCTTCAGTGGCATTTTCACCCTCCTGAAAGTGGAGATAATGCCGCAGCGGAAGGAGGGAGCCGTTCGGCGCCCTGCGCCGTTCCCCGCTGAATCACCCCTTTAATGATCAACATCGCGAGCCACTGGGAGCGAGAGTCCTTTTCAGCGAAGCAGCGTAAATTATCCAATTAATGCGCACAAAGAGGGAGCCAACTTTCCTCGCCTCCTCCGGCATTGTTTGGTAACTGCCTTTTAATTGGATTAGGAAAAAACAAAAATATAGAAGTGATTGATTTCCGTAATTGCGTAAAAGTCTGAGCGCGGCCGCAAATCGGCGCGCCGTCGCGCATTTCGGAAACGTACAGTAGTCTAAATGCTAGGCGCGTAATGGACAGAGCGCCCTTTGCTTGGGTGTGACCATTCGCCCGCGAAACCCCCGTGCAGGAGGGAGATGGCGCAGTTCGTCGAGTCTCTCCGAGCGCTTAATAATGCATAGCGTCTCTACGGTCAGTCTCTAGACACACAGCCCTGCTGATCCGCTTGCACTGACGTCACCTTGTCCAGAGCACTCAGCGGGCCGCATTACCTCATCTTTCAGTGCGCCACAGCCGTGCGGCCAGAGGCCCTGGACACTGCAGGAGTTCGCTGCTGCCATCTTGTGGAAACTCTGAGAACTACATCCTCTCGCGTTGCCGTAATTTCACTGTATTTGTCAGTGACAGGCTGACAGCTGCTTGGGTTGAAGTGGATTTTTTATTTTCTTGGTACAACCCTCCTTTTGAAATTGTCAAGCAAACACCCTCCCATTGTTGATTCAAACAAATATGGGAAATACCAAATAAACCTTTAAGTATCGGATAGATGGGCTTTGGGGCCATCTTCTTCGGTATGTATTGGAAAATAACCGATACCAATCAGTCCAAGGTGCCTGAAAGAATGTCCACACTGCCCCTGAATCCACGCAAGGCACAGTGCAACTCGCTGAAAGGGAAATGGGCCCGTATTTGCTTTCAACTACACTTGCAGTTACCGCACACACACCACTAGATGGAGCTCCATGCCTTTCACAACTGTAGTCCCAGATTTGGCCCGACATGAAAAAGATTGGACAGGTGAACGACCGATACATTGCGCTATTTTATCCAGCAATACATTTGCAATATGCACAGTTCCAACAGGTACATATTTAAGTGTCATTTCCCAGACATGAAACAAATGTATTTTAGAAGACATGGAGCAATGAGTCTCAGTCCAGCAACGGCAACAACCCTGACGAGGGACGTGGTAGTTCCTGAAAGGCGCCAGCAGAGGGAGCTGTAATATTGTATGGGCATGTCCACATTTTGTTGTTTTTTTACAATAAGAAATAAACACAACCGGTTAAGGAATATGTTAAAACATGGAAAAAAAAAAAAAATATATATATATATATATATATATATATGAAAAGAAACAACAACAAAAAAAGTTTGATATGATCTAAACTTTATTTTTTAAGAAAAAATAATTACTTACTGTACATTTAAATGCATGTTATACTACTCTGAACTTGTACTCAGCTGAATTTCTTCAATGTGAGAAATATATATTATTGTTATTATTATTAAATTTTTATTATAAGTGGTAGCTTTCTATTACAATAAATTGATAAATCGATATGTACAAATGTCAACATGGAAGTTGACAGTAAATATACACTCTGTTATGCTGTGAATACACACAGCTACACGTAGCTACACACAGCTACACACAGCTACACGCAGCTACACACAGCTACACGTAGCTACACACAGCTATACACAGCTACACACAGCTACACGTAGCTACACACAGCTACACGCAGCTACACGCAGCTACACACAGCTACACACAGCTACACGCAGCTACACGCAGCTACACGTAGCTACACACAGCTACACGCAGCTACACACAGCTACACGCAGCCACACGTAGCTACACACAGCTACACGCAGCTACACGTAGCTACACACAGCTATACACAGCTACACACAGCTACACGTAGCTACACACAGCTACACGCAGCTACACGCAGCTACACACAGCTACACACAGCTACACGCAGCTACACGCAGCTACACGTAGCTACACACAGCTACACACAGCTACACACAGCTACACGCAGCTACACACAGCTACACGCAGCCACACGTAGCTACACACAGCTACACGCAGCCACACGTAGCTACACGCAGCTACACGTAGCTACACGTAGCTACACAGCTACACACAGCTATACGTAGCTACACAGCTACACGCAGCTACACGTAGCTACACACAGCTACACGTCGCTACGCGGCGCTCCTGTCCCCCGCCGCCCAGTACTGTGCCGTCTGCATCTCCGCCAGGCGGGACACGGTCCTCCGGAAGGCGAAGATCTCCTCCTCGGCCGTGAACAGGGAGAACTGCCTCCACGCGTCCTGCCCACAGACACACACACACACAATCACCATGGCAACGCCTCCATTTTGTGTCCCCTGCGGCCCTGTGTGTTCAGCAGGTCAGCGCGGCCGTCCGATCGGTCGGCCAAGGCCGAGAATGAGGTGGAAAGAGAGACGGAGAGAGAGAGAGAGAGATGGATGGAAAGAGGTGAAGCCGAACGAGTGAAACACAAATTATGTGCACCTGGACACTGCTGGAGCCACTTAAATGACGGACAAGGTCGGTGGGTCAATCCCCGGTGTAGCCACAGTAAGATCTGCATAGCCATTGGGCCCTTGAGCAAAGGCCCTTAACCCTGCATTGCTCCAGAGGGGATTGTCCCCTGCTTGGTCTAATCGACCCTAAGTCGCTTTGCATAAAAGCCAAAGCTAAAATAACAAAAATAGTCCCCTTTCCTAATTTAGGGGAAAACACGGATGTAGGCCAAGTCCCCTTTCCCCTCTAGGGGAAGATACTAACGTAGACTTAAGTCCTCTCTCCACCTCTAGGGGAAAACACGGATGTAGTCTACGTCCTCTCTCCACCTCTAGGGGGAGATACTCGGACAGACTGCCTCAGTGGGAGGCCTGTTCCCTCAGTGGGATGTGAGCCCTCCTCGTTCTCACCTTGCCCAGCCCCAGGTCGTCCATGAGCAGCCTGTGGCCCTGGTCCTCCTGGCTCTGCTGGGCGTGCAGGAACAGCCTGTGGGGCGGGGCTTGAGCCAGAATGACCACGCGCACCTGCAGCGGGCGAGAGGGTCACCGCCTGGTTACTGCCAGCCGTAGCAGAGAGGATGCTGGGATTTGGAGTCCCATCAACTACAGCGCTATCATAGTGTATGTAGGGTCTCGCTGCGGCCTGGAACTCAACCTCCGGATGAGGTAGTCACTGTTACAATTGAAATTCACGGCCAACACATTTTCCCTTAAATTTTAGTTAAAATTACACACAAGTGATTATTTATTTTGTTAGTTAGTTTCACAGGCACTGAGGGTATGAACTAGTCAGATGAGGACAAGCAATGAAATGCTACTGCCAAGTTTGACAGTTCAACCTGCCCTCAACCTGACGTCTTACTCAGGTATAGTAGCTCATGTTTGTCTTTAAGTTTAGCAAACAAAATAAAAGTCTGCCAAACCATGTTCGTGGAAGAAATAAAAGAACACCTGCCTTTATATGCTTTTAATTTAAATGTAATGATCAATATTGATTGCATCTGGGCCTAAAACCGACAGGAGAGTGCAGGGACCATCAAACCACAGCAAGGTCGGAGAACCGCTGGTTCTCCACCCACCCTTTACCTGGGAGTCAGGTGTGTTCACCCTCCCTTTACCTGGGAGTCAGGTGTGTTCACCCTCCCTTTACCTGGGAGTCAGGTGTGTCCACCCTCCCTTTACCTGGGAGTCAGGTGTGTTCACCCTCCCTTTACCTGGGAGTCAGGTGTGTTCACCCTCCCTTTACCTGGGAGTCAGGTGTGTTCATCCTCCCTTTACCAGGATTAAACCTGTCCTGGTCACGGCTCTCTTCGGACATCCTGTGCCAGTGACCACTCAGGGTCGCCCGGGTAACGCCGGCGCCGGCGAAAAGGGGCAGGGCTTCACCTTGTTGTCGTAGAGCGTGTCGATGAGGTTGATCAGCCGCCGGGCCTGGTTGACCTCCTTGAGCGTGAGCTGGGGAACGTCTCGAATGAAGACGGTGTCAAACTGCAGCGCCATCTCCAGGTAGTCTGCGGAACCTACCGGCTGCGTGCGAAGAACACACATTTCATCTCATCACTCACCATTATTACATTTACATTTAATATGCTCTGCTAGACACACTCCAAGTAAGACTCACAATCTCATCATTATTTACATCTTAAAGGGGCAGTTCACCCAAAAATGTAATGAAAGTATGTCTCCACTTAATGAGAGTACTGTCTACATTACATTACAGGTCTTTAGCTGACGCTTTTATCCAAAGCAGCTTAGAGTACAGTTGCTTAGAGGGGCCAATCCCCCCTGGAGCAATACAGGGTTAAGGACCTTGCTCAAGGGCCCAGCAGCTGCACTGATCTTACTGTGGCTACACCCTTCCAGGGCTCAGTCCCAGCACCTTCGCCACTAGGCTATAGACTGACCCTATCCTACAGGGTGCCCTTATCCATCCAGAGTCCAGATACTTTCACTGAGATGTGATGCATTTTCATTTAATTTAATATATTTGCATACTTTAACACATACTTTAATGCTTTATTTGCCGTATTTAGCACTGTGCCCTCAAATCAATTGGCTACTGAAAGCACAATATCTTCATCTGGCACCCGCTAAGACACTTAACACGACGCCGCTATGTGTGTGTGTGTGTGTGTGTGTGTGTGTGTGTGAGTGAGTTGTCAGTCGTGAGGCTGATAATTAGCCGTTGTCTCCGAGTCTCCCCTCCGGTGTGCTCTTTCCCGTGTCCCCCGGGATGAGAGCGTCTGCCGAACGTCCAAGTGTAATGAACATGACAGGGAAACAAATACTAATGCGCACACTGACAAACTCGCCATTATCAGGGGTGCTGTACCAGAATGATTCTAGCCTGCGCTAATTTACAACGCGCCGGCCCCGCTAAAGTGGCCTTTCAGGAGAACGAGAAGAAAACTGAAGAGAAAGAAAGAAAGAGAGGGAAGGAGGTAAATACTGGACTGAAAGTTGGGAGGCTCTCTCGCTCGACAGCAACTCTGAGCGTGTAGGCAGGTAGGCTAGCCACGATTAATGCGAAGAGCAAGGCTCTATGCTTCGCTAACTGTTGGCAGCCTGTAGCCTAGTGGTTAATGTGCTTGACTGGGACCCAGAAGGTTGGTGGTTCAAGCCCAGGGGGAATTGTCCCCTGCTTAGTCTAATCAACTGTAAGTCGGTTTGGATAAAAGCATGACCTAAATAGCACACTGTTTTTTTCAAAGAGAACACATGCGTGCCCAAGTTGAACATTTTGGTGCACACTAATGCATATGAATTTGGAAGGTGTGCTCCGAAGTTATTTTTATTCCTGAAGTTCCTAAAATGGGAGCATCGTCGAGCCCTGCTGAGTGCCATAAGAGGAGGACTGCACTGTGATAATAATAATACTAAACTTTATTTATAAAGCACATTTAAAACAACCATGGTTGACCAAAGTGCTGTACAAAACCAGGCAATAAAATGAGATAAAATGAAATACATGTACATTATCTTGATTTCCCATTTATGTCTGACATAAAGGCCTCACTAAAAAGGTGGGTTTTTAATAAGGATTTAAAAACATCTATGTTTTGGGCAGATTTAATATGTGGCGGTAGGCTGTTCCACAACTTGGGGCCAGCTACCTCAAAGGCCCGGTCACCCCTCCTAGCTCTCCTCGACATAGGGACATCCAAAAGTTGCTGATTGCATGATCTAAGTGATTTAGCTGGGGTATACATATTGAGGAGTTCAGACAAGTACGTAGGTGCTAGACCATTCATTGCCTTAAAAACAAATAATAAAATTTTAAAATTTATAAAATTTATACGGACAGGAAGCCAATGTAGGGATGACAGTGCTGGTGTAATATGCTCCCGTTTCTTTTTGCCAGTCAGAAGGCGGGCAGCAGCGTTCTGCACTAGCTGCAGACGGCAGAGAGAGGACTGGTCTAAGCCTATATATAGAGAATTGCAGCAGTCCAGCCGAGATGTTATAAAAGCATGGACCACTGGTGGTCCGTGACAGTGACAGTGGTGGGCTGAAATTCAGCAGCCGTAAACAGAATAGGTCTTCACTGTTCCTCTTTCCTCTTAACTGTCCCAGCGTTGGGGGGGGGGGGGGGGGGGGCAGGTCAGAGAGAGAGGGAGGAAGGGAGAGAGGGATAGAGGGATGGAGAGGGAGATGGAGATGGAGAAAGGGAAGGAGAGATGGAGAGAGGGAGAGCGGGAGAGAGAGAGGGAGGGAGCGAGGCAGTAAGAGAGGGATGGAGAGGGAGATGGAGAAAGGGAGGGAGAGAGGGATGGAGAGGGAGATGGAGAAAGGGAGGGAGAGATGGAGAGTGGGAGAGAGAGAGGGAGGGAGCGAGGCAGTAAGAGAGGGATGAAGAGGGAGATGAGAAAGGGAGGGAGAGAGGGATGGAGAGGGAGATGGAGAACGGGAGGGAGAGATGGAGAGAGGGAGAGCGGGAGAGAGAGAGAGGGAGGGAGCGGGGCAGTAAGAGAGGGATGAAGAGGGAGATGGAGAAAGGGAGGGAGGGAGAGAGGGATGGAGAGGGAGATGGAGAAAGGGAGGGAGGGAGAGAGGGATGGAGAGGGAGATGGAGAACGGGAGGGAGAGATGGAGAGAGGGAGAGCGGGAGAGAGAGGGAGGGAGCGGGGCAGTAAGAGAGGGATGGAGAGGGAGATGGAGAAAGGGAGGGAGGGAGAGAGAGGGAGATGGAGAAAGGGAGGGAGAGATGGAGAGAGGGAGAGCGGAAGAGAGAGAGAGGGTGGGAGCGGGGCAGTAAGAGAGGGATGGAGAGGGAGATGGAGAAAGGGAGGGAGGGAGAGAGGGATGCATTAAAGCTTGTTGTGTGATGCTGAGGTTTCACACCGCGCCTGTCCCCGGTTGCAGACACCATTACTGAAAGGCGGGGGGACGGGCTGAGGGCCCTTCACAGGGCGTCTGTGGACGTGCGGCGTGCTGCAGCACACGCTGGCAGCCTCCCCTGAATGTCAGCGACAGATGTTGGCATTACGTGCGCTAAAGTGCTGTTCTTACCCCGCCGCCGCGGTGAGAAGAAGAAGGACCCGGGAGATGAGGAGGGGGGGGGGCTAATGGCACAGTGCAGCTGAGTGTAAGAGTGTGGGGGTGGGGGGGGGGCGTTGAGGGTTTGTGTAAAAGATGACTTCACCTCCCCCCCCCTTCTCAGATTTCACCCAGGATACGTGTAGGATGGCGCTGTTGTAGTCCCTCTCCCTTCGGGAAATTGGAAATTGGACTGGATGCAGAAACCCAAACTTATGCCGGTTCAGAAAATAAAAACAACAAAAATGAATTTCAAGATTTGAACAATGGGGTTAGAAGTTTACTCCATGTTCATTACATTACATTATTGGCATTTTGGCAGACGCTCTTATCCAGAGAGCAACATACAGTTGATTAGACTAAGCAGGAGACAATCCCTGGAGCAATGCAGGGTTAAGGGCCTTGCTCAAGGGCCCAGCGGCTGTGTGGATCTTATTGTGGCTACACCGGGATTAGAACCACCGACCTTGCGTGTCCCAGTCATTTACCTTAACCACTACGCTACAGGCCGCCCCTTATCACTCGTCAAGTGACAAGAGAAAATGGTCCCTGCATTAAGAGGTTTCTGTCTCCTGCTATGCTGTGCTTATCCATACAGTAACTCCTGAATTTTAACATTTCTGTCGGGCTACAACCAGGATTGGGAATGTAGAGGGTGACGTAACCTATGGTACAGCGTTTAATAATTAACCTGGTGAAACATTCCTCCACAGTGCCTCACACACAACCACTATCCTGCTTCATTCACCCTTCCAGGTGTGAGATCACAACACATGATTAGAATGCTCTCTAGAACTGAACAATCTAATGCTGATGTCACAATCGCTACTGGAAGGTGATCGCAGTGGAGTTCTAGAACACTGCTGAAAACACATTCCAGGAAACCAAAAAAAAGAAGAAGAAAACCTTTAAAAAAAAAGCTCATTTTCATTGTAGGTGCATCCCATTCCGGCAATGTACCCCTCAATTCAGGATGGACTACATCCCTCTGACATGTCTGTGGTCAGCTGACCGCTTATTCTGACACTGCCCATTGGCCAGCTGAGGTTCTCCCGCTACTGGTCAGAAGGACTATGCTGATGACTGGAGTGACATCATAGACAGATTTGAAAAAAGGTAAAGGTTTCCGTGCCAACGGACTGGCCGATTCCGCCTCACCCCAGTGCTCCAGAGACAAGTCAGGGTAAAGCAAGAAGAGGGGCTATAACCAGCAGGGAGACTCATGCACTTCAATTACAACTAATTTAAGCATTTCTCAAACTCGTAACAATGTTACATTCAAGTTCACTATTCAGATTTGAGGAGAAACGTTCCGTTTTCACAGTAAAACCGTTACTTAATTGACATATTCTGTATTGTGCAAATGGTCACAGTTGATGTCCAAAAAAAAACCATACACACCATTTCCAAAAATAAACATCACTGGTTACTGTCGCTGGAGATGGTGAACGGTTTGTTTTTGAAAGACGAGACAAAACATGCCAGACTACGTTGGATACGTCAAGGACCTGACTGTCTTATGAGGTCATCGCAACGTGAATGCAAGCTCTTCAGCAGGCTCGAACTAAAACTGGTCTGTTTGTTTCATACAGGCATCTGAAAGTTTTAATGCATGTACTGAGTATTTGTATATACAGACTCAATTCTACCGCCCCCCCCCCCCCCCCCCCCTCCCCACCCCAAATGAATGTTGGAAATTGTTTTAATTTCAAGTGCTAGGCTGGATATATATATAATTCTGCAGAGGTGACCATCTAAATGGCACAGTTCAATCTTTTGTGTGAGTGGCACAAATCATGATAATAACCGCCACTTCAGCCGCGTATTCAGTTTTCGATTGCAGCACCCCATTCACCGCCGCGGCTCGGCGTTATTAAATGTCAATTTATAGATAATCGTTTCTCAGCGCGGGGCAGCGGTACGAGCAGCAATAGAGCGGACAGGAGCCGCGAAAAGGTCACGGCTGTGTAAGCTGCCTTATGACGCTGCGAGGGACGGGGAAAATAAAAGTATTGTTTTTTTAACATCGCCGCCTGTCTCGGTGTTTATGCGGTTACGCGGCCGCCCCGGCTGCGGATTTTAAAAAAAAATCGTTTAATAATTCCTCCGTAACAATGACAACAGTGGCGACAACAACAAAACGACCTTCTAGACTGAAAAAAGGCAGTTCTGAAGGCAGAAAATGTTGATGGCAACATTTTTTTTCCCCTTTTTCTTCATGGATTTTTCACTCACTCGCTCGCAAAGCTCCTCGAAGGCGCAGTCGGCTAGGGTCCCGCAGGTTTTGCTCAAATGCAGCTTTCTGCCCTGCACTCGGAGAATCCTTGGTCGAGTAACTATGGGAACACGGAACAAAGCATGTTTCTTGCCTGGGTAATTACAACAGCGTACAAAAAAAAATAAAAAAAAGAGCCTCATCCCTCCCTAGCTAGGAAATGCATAGCCGGATAAATAATAGCGAATGATTCAACACAGAAATCAGACAAAATACTGATACAATGGCAGCCACTTGAGTCTGCAACCCCTCCACCCAGCATCACCAGTGGAACTTATTAATTGGTCAGCGGAGATTGGGGCTCCATTGTCCTCCCAAATGTATTCTCTTTCAAGAGAAATTAACTTACGTACTAGCGTTTTGTTTCCGCGCCAGCTCATCAAACAGCTTTTCCATGTGTGCCTGTGCATCAGCCTCGCTTGTGCTACAGTGAAAAGGACAATAGAATATGAAATTAATAACACTTGAAGGCAAGATCAAACAGCTGTTGGGTCCCGCTTAGCTTTTCGCCCGTCACAAAAGAACAGGATGTTACACTCTAAATACAAACATTGGATTTTCCAATGCACATGAAAAGCGGGGGAATATTAACTCTCGGCGAAGATGATTCGCCGCTTATTTGCATACACTGAAAGAACGGCCCACACTCGAAAGCCGAAGCCAGTAATGAGGCGATAGAAGGAAAGCAAATCCATTAATGCTGTGGGCACACAACGGGAATAAAGGCCGCTGCCTTTCCCTCGAGCGGAGCCAAATAACGGGCAACAGGCAGAACAGTCAAGCGGCCGGTGCGTGCGAGCGAGCGTGCGCGCGCGCGTGTTTGTGTGTGTGCTCGAGGGTGCATGCACGAGTGTTTCGGTGTTTGAGTGTGCATGTGCTTCAGAGAGGGCGTGAGTGTGTTTGTGAGTGTGTGAGCTTGAGTGTGCATGCAGGAGTGTTTCTGTGAGTGTGTGTGTGTGCGTGAGTGTGTGTGTGCGTGAGTGTGTGTGTGTGTGTGTGTGTGTGGGTGTGTGAGTGCGTGAGTGTGTGTGAGAGTGTGTGTGTGTGTGTGTGGGTGTGTGAGTGCGTGAGTGTGTGTGAGAGTGTGTGTGTGTGAGTGTGTGTGTGTGTGTGTGAGTGTGTGTGTGTGTGTGTGTGTGTGTGTGTGCGTGTGTGAGTGTGTGTGTGTGTGAGTGTGTGTGTGTGGGTGTGAGTGTGTGTGCGTGTGTGAGTGTGTGTGTGTGTGTGTGTGTGTGCGTGAGTGTGTGTGTGTGTGAGTGTGTGTGTGTGTGTGAGAGTGTGTGTGTGTGTGTGTGTGTGAGTGTGTGCGTGCGTGTGTGGGTGTGTGAGTGTGTGTGTGAGAGTGTGTGTGTGTGTGTGTGTATGTGTGAGTGCGCCTGTCTGCCTTCATCGTGGCTTTGAAGGAGGCACCCTTCCACTCTCATAGTTGTGTTTCCATCAGTGGACATGTGCAGATATTATGTCAATAATATATGCCAACATACACTACATAGCTAAATAATTAACGCATACGTAAGTATATGATTATGATTATGACTGCTGCACAACAGATGAAAGAAAAGTTAAAAATATGTATAGATATGGAAAAATATTGTCAAAACTTTCCCAAAGCAAAAAAGGGCTGAAATGTCTCTACATTTGTATTAAAAAAAACGGAAAAGAGCAGGAAAAGTCCCCTCTCCCCCGGCGTTCCCGGCGTTCCCGGGACGCGGAACAGGAAGTGGGCGGGGCAGGGCGGGAGCGGGGCGGCGGGGCGGGGGGTCAGCCGGGCGGTTTCGTGGGCGCCATGAGAACCTCTCGTGTTCAAAGCGCGGCCCTCCAGCGCGGAGTGACCCCGCGGGGGCGCTGGGGGGGTGGAGGGGGGGAGGGGGGGGCGCACCGGTGACCCGCCCGAGCGGGTCTACGTCTGCGGGCTTAACGCAGCCAGGGAGCGGCTCAATGGCTTAAGAGAAGCCTCTATTGAGGAGCGGAGGCCCTGCCGCACTACCCCACACAGAGCTGCGTTAAAGATGGCCGGGGGGACGGAGACAATACGCACGGGTGTTATCTGAGGGCCCCGGGACAAGGGCCCCGCGAGGGGGGGGGCTGGGGGCTGGGGGCCGGTCCGTCACATCATTAAAACAGAAAACAGTGTGTGTGTGTGTGTGTGTGTGTGTTACACATGGTAACTCTTGTTGCACTTTATGTCGGGGGGGTGGAGTAAGCCAGGAAAACAGTGTGTAAGTTGTCTTTGGCCGTGATTGGTTTGTTTGGACACTGCACATGCAATCGGTGGAAACATTTATGTCACTCTGTTGTAGACCACTGGATGAAAGCAGATTGGGAAACAGGTTCTTTGAAGGCACATATTATGTAGCTATATACTAACGCCTTCATAAGTAATACATACATTCATAAGCACTACATGAGCATTGATAAGCACTCATGCCAATGACCAACATCTTCGCTTGGCATGTTATGGTCATGGTAATTTCACTTGCTGTATCAGTGTTGACATACTGTAACACACCATATACCTATTTGCGATTATTGACATATGTGCTTATGGATGATTGTGTAGTGCTTATGAATGTGCTATGTAGTGCTTATGAAGGAGTTATGTAGAGCCTTCAAATATAGTGCTTCTCAATGTGCTTTCAGCCGGTAGTGTTCCACAGAGTGACATTATGACCAGACCAGGGTAGTATTTCAAATAGTATTTGTTTTGGATTCAATTACTTTTCTGTGCTCTATTGATCTTGCCTGGTACATATGAGCCTGCAAGGAGGAGCAGATGGGCGGGGTTTACACTTCTGGGATCATTTCATTTGTTTCAAAACACCAGGCAAGCTTAGTCAAATGCAGAAAAGTTTTGAATCCAAAAGAAATACTATTTGAACCCAGGTCTGATGGTGAGTGATTCTGTGATTTTTGTTGTTTTCAGCTGTTAGTATGGCATGAATAGGCACAGGTTCTCTTACAGGTAGTAAAGCTTTCCAGCTGCTGGCATGTCCCTATGGCGATAGTCTATTCCGGTATCCAGGGAAACGGTTTGGCAGTATTCCTGCAAAACACAGGACACAGGGAGAAACTGTTGGACACGTGACTTTACATCCCAGCAAGACGAACTACTGACTGCAATTGCATCACCGTCATTCTGTAAAACAATAAATAAAATGCAGTGAGTAGCTACTAACAGGCAGTTCAAACTGCTGCAAAATAATACTTTTCTTTATTTTTTTTTTACAAACAAATGAGTTTGCAGGAGAACACTTGTCAGTATGCATGTGAAATACTCAAAATATTACTCAGGAGGTAGGAGCAGTTGCCTGGCAGTTGGAAGGTTGCTGGTTCAATCCCTGGCTGTGTCAAAGTGTCCCTGAGCAAGACGCCTAACCCCCAATTGCTCCCGATGAGCTGATTGGTGCCTTGCATGGCAGCCAGTCACTGTTGCTGTACGTGTGTGTGTGTGTGTATGTGTGTGAGTGTGAGAGTGTGTGTGTGTGTGTGAATGGATGAATGAGAAGCATCAATTGTAAAGCGCTTTGGATAAAAGCACTACATTCAGTAAATGCTGTCCATTTACCATTTACCTGCAGCGACAAAATTGCGAGTTGTGTCTCTCTTCACGAGTATAGCCCTACATTACTCACACACCAACAGCTATTGGCTGCCATGCAGGTCACCAGCACGTCAGGAGCAATTGGGGGTTAGGCGTCTTGCACTTCGACACACCCAGGGTGGGATCGAACCGGCAACCCTCTAGACTGCCAGACGGCTGCTCGTACCTCCTCAGCCAATGTCACCCCTGGTCTGTCCTCTTCAGAAGAGGTTCCATCCATGCCACACCACACACTCCCAGCAGCAGAAGTACGGATTTCAGCGCTTCCACAGTTGTCCAATTTACACTTTGGTTTCACCGACCGAGCCATACACGTCCCGTCAATAGACAAATCATAGTGTCAGGGAAATAAACCCTCGACCTACAGAATACAGCAGATGATACTGTAGTGTCACTTTACCGCCATAACAAAAGCCTTTTCTCCCAGGTGAAAAGTGAAAATGCGGCCTCGTACCAATGGCTAATTTGTCTTTAACCCCTTAAGTATCACCCCTTTTCTTGACACAAGCTTGAAAATGACATAGCCAAAATAAAATGGTTACTATTCTTGAATACTTTTGACTACAGGCATAATCCTGGTGTCTTCTGAAAGTTAACCCTTTGGGGGTTCTTTTCCAAGAGTCATAATTACTAATTACTAATTTAGTAAAACATAAGTGTTACTAAAACCAAGTTACAGAAGCTCACAGTGGAAGTGGAAGATTATTTTTCTGACTGAGAAGATTTTCAGTTGTTCAGTGGATAGAGAGTATTGTGGAGGTGCCTGGTGTGCTTAGAAATATAATGAGGCCACAGCCAAAACACTGGACAAATCCCCTGTCAAATTTTATGACAATATCTCCAAAGGTTCTGCATAGTGTTTTCTAATATATGTCTGGGCAGTGTTCCAAAATGGACATTTCAAGACTCCAAAAAGACACATGGAAACTAAATAATATTATTATGTGTAAATACTCACTGGTGTAAAATGGGGACAAGTTAGTGGAGCAAAAGATGTTTTCACGGTCTTTCTCAGAAATATTCACTCGAGAATTCTCGAGAGGCTAAAGACCAGAGATTCCTTGGAAGTCCTTCAAAGAAAGTCCTATATTTAGACGTAGGCGTCGCGAAATACATTTGTTGTTGTAAAACGTCAACCGTTTGGCCATGAAATCTCAAGAACGGTTCTTGCCAAAGCATAACAGTCACATTGTACAAAATAAGGAACTGTTGTCGCTAAAGCAATGGCATCTTAAAATAGGTTACGCAGATAGACGCGTGAGTTTTAACGCTTTCAAACGGTATATGTCCTTATTAAAGGAATTAAAGCAAAAAAAAAACCCTCAAAAGACCCAGGGCTGGGCCGGTGAGACTTAAGGGGTTAAAATACAGATATCTTTTATTCTTTATTTTATTTCCCCTTAAGTTCTGGAAAACGTCCCGGTTTCGTGAGCGGTGATTGTGCGCCCGGGGCCAGCTGCACATTCGCGTCGGGGAGACAGACAGGGCGGGCGGGCAGACAGGCAGGCAGGCCCTGGAGCCTCCGCCAGCCCCCTCTTTTGAGCTCGTCTCTCCTGTGAAAGACGTGAAAGAAAATAAAGATGGCCGCTGAATTCAGCCAGCGTTTTTCAAAGCTCCGCTGCGGGCCCGGGGGACACAATGGGCAAGGCCACCGCGCGCATTCTCCCCGCGGTGCTCAAACCCCCGCCACCGCGCAGTCAGGACTCTTAACCTTTAGCTGCCCGGCGCACAATCCGCGCACATTAAGTGTCCTTTCTTCTCCGCTGAAAGTAAAGTGCATTGTCTCCGTGAAGGTTTTAATTGAAAACATATTGCATTTACCTCATTGCGAGTCGCCCCTGAATTTTTCAAGTCACCGGCGAATTCTGTAGACACCCCTCTCACGCCGCACAAAGAGGCTCTTTCATTGTACATCTGAATTCAGGTTTTGCTTCTTCCACTCGAGACCAATTTGAACTTCACAGTAAATATTGTGAGGAGAATACGGGCATGGCCAATGCAATAATACGCACATCTTTGGAGTTTGAAAAGAAATAATTATAGAGAGAGCAATAGTACTTTGGGAACAACTTTTGATCCTTTATTTTGCACTTTTCTCCACATTTCTGGATTGGCCAATGGCCACCATCCTGGGAGGAGCCAATTCCTGTGGTCGGCCAATCAGGATCCTGCTCATAGCCAGTGTTAGAGTGGCCAGGGGCCTCATTCCAATCCCTTATTTTTCTCCATTTTATTTCCTTTCCTTCCGCCTCACCCAGAAATCGCTCGAGGTCCACCATCTTTAAGGACATTCCAACCCCTTAAATGTTTCTTCTAGGAGCTAGAAGTAGAAGTTTGGAACTCCCAATCTTTCCTTTGTGCAACAAAACATCAGCGCATCCTTTGCGGAAGTATTGGTCAGGAAAGCCCGACGTATAAACGGTCGACCTGTGGATCCACCTCTCCCCATCGGCCACGTCTGTAACTGACGTGGCTTCAAACTCACCTTCCAAGGATATTCCATTGGGCCTAATTCACGTTTTCTCGATTTACGTTCTTTTCTTTCATCTTTTCCTAACCTCTCCCGATGGGGGGAGCGAGGGGGGCAAGAAAAGGAAAAAGAGGAGAAAAGTAAGGGGTAGGAATGAGCCCTGTGACTCGATTCCAGCCCAAAGCTGGAAGATTAGCTGCATACTCTACAGAAATAGCTCGAATGGTACTTATTTGAACAAGCTGTTCACTTTTTAACTCTATTTTGCTTCATTTTAATATTTCAGTGCAGTTAAAATGTATATAATTGTGTCTTGCTTTCATTGGCCCGGTTGCAAATATGCATAGCATTTCCACTGTCATAGCCACCACCAGCACTATATAGTTGAATGTGATTGAGAAGAAAGGTTTTACTGGTCCTCAGATATGAAGAAGAAGAGGTGTAAACCAAGCTAACACAAAAATGTTCTCAGTGTGTTACTGGAACGTTTTGTCAATGTTATAACATGGTAACAACATTGGGAGAACGTTTTTGTGTTCGCTGGGAACCTAGTTCCAGCCCCTCCTGACCTGAGCTTGCTCATAAGCCCCTGCTGGTATAAGCTCGCCTTTGCACCCTCTAGTGAAGTGCACATAACGAGGGGTGATTTCAGAGGATTTCTCTCATTTCTGAAGTTACGTTCATTTTTATCACATGGGAGAGGACTCCTCAATCCCCATCAGTCAATTTTTGAAGCAAAGGGGGAGCGATGATAGTGTCACAGATTCTGTAGAACCACCACATAGTCAGCTCTGCATCATTAACAGCGAATGTTCTCATCTATCTCTCCCAACCTTTGAAAGCAAAACTTTCCAATTCGACTCATCTTCTAAAGGAGGGTGATCAAGATGAATCGCGTGACAATGGATGCAGCTCAAGAAACTGCAGTTACCAACCAGTACCTGCTGCAGTTAAAACCTTTTGAAGAGAAAAGTAGTTTTTTTTTTCCAGAATGTTCATTATTACACCGTTTAAGTAGTGTTCAACCTTGTGTGTTAGAAAAGTTCTGCCACATTCCCACTTCTCACCAACCCTATTTAGTTCCCTTGTCAGCTGAAAAGAGAAATCCTATATAATGTGTGGACAAGGCTAATGTAATGTTTTGACTGATCCAAGTGTAAAAAAAAAAGTTTAGTCTTGACACATTTTACTGGTCAAACCATACATTTCCCAAAGACCCCCCCTATTAGCCAGTGTAACGTTAACAAGACACATGTCAAGCATAATCTAATCTAGCTCATTCTTCACATTAGAAGGGGGGTGGGGGTGGGGGGGGGGTGAGGAGAAAAAAAGTGTGGCATCGCGTCGCAGAACTAATGGATTTGAATCAGCGTTGGATGACGGCTCCGGCAGATGATTAAATCAGTGAGTTTCCGCCGCCGTTCCTCCTTGAACCGGGAATAATTAGCAATCACCACAAAGCTAGCGGACTGAAATATTCCATTCTTCCGTGCTGTCAACTTTTATCTGGGTGCCCGCGCGGGCGAGCAGAGTTCCCGCCGCGCCCAGGCGGCGGGCTGAATCAGGCGTAATAACAACCTGACACGTCCTCCGTCGCGGCACAAAGAGATGTGTCATTTCATCAGCCGGCCGTGACCCGGCGCCGCGCCGGGATGTAAATAGTCTGAACGCCCAGTCAGGGTATCGAATCGCATACGCTCTCCCTTTGTCTCGCGCGCAGGTTTGACACCTAATGGGTTATTTCACGGATCATTTGGGTGGGGGGGAGGTGGGGGTGGGGGGAAGGAGGAATGGGGGGGGGGGGGGGGGGTGATGGTATAAAAAAAAAAAAAAAAGAAAGACAATCAGCTATAATTCCATTGGATATTTATAATCAGATGGGCTCTTCTAGGGGCTTCAGGGATCATTACATAATTATATTCCAGACGGGTTCATTAAAACTTTGCACTCCTCACGGATTGCTCCCGGCGCTCTCCGCCGTGACCCGGCGACACCGCGGGCGGCCGCTGGCCCACAATCCCCTGCTTCCCCGCCACGGGGGGGAAGCGTACAGCGCCGCGATGTTCCACGGCGGAGATTAACGCAAGAGTGCGAGAGGGCTAGTGTGAAATAACATCGGCGATCGTCCAGGTGTATGACTTACATCACCTATGCGAAACGCTAACCGGCTTGTTTATTTCAATATAACAAATAAATACAGACATATGAATCCAATGGAAATACAACCTTAAGAGGCAAACAAGTCAAGATTAAAGTGGAGAAGCATTTTGATGTGTATATCTGGGCTACACTCAGTGGTGACTGTATTTGGTAGACCTGTCTCCCCCAGCGTGTTAATATTTAATCAGCCAATCACGTGGCAGCAACTAACTGCATAAACGCATGCAGATGTGGTCAAGAGGTTCAGCTGTTTTTCAGACCAAATGTTAGAAGCGCGTTGTTAATGAGAGAGGTCAGAGGAGATACAGACGGGTGAATCACCCCCCTGGGTCAGTATTTCTCACCCCAAAATAAACATGCCCACCGCGGGACCCTTCAGCCCCAGTTACCCCACGGCCCATCATGCACTGCGCCGGCCCCTCCGGAGGGAGAGAGAACGCGAGGCGCAGAAACCCAAATCCCACCGAAAACCTGATGAGCTGATCGCTATGGAAATTAAGCCAATCATTCTAATGGCTGCAGCACAGGTTCAAGCTAATTTCGAGCCGGGACAAAATCATTTCGGAATCGCCCGCAAAAATACTAAACGACAAAAGCCTACAAAGTCAGCATAACCCATAACTCCCCCCCCCCCCACTCTTTACCCCCGATTGTCCGAGTTTTTCCGAAGCCTCAATTTAGCATAAAAAACGAGTGGCTTTTTTCTACTAAAAGTTGCTTTTGGGGTTTTTTTTCAAAGAGAGGCAGCCATTGAGCTCCAACAAAGGCGAAGGATAGCTAACTCTTTCCCTGTGATGAGCTCCCCTGCCTCATTACCACCAGCAGAAAACATCTGATGCTTTTTTTGTGCGGGAGAGAATTGTCCGGTCTGAAAGAACGCGGGGGTGGGAAACTGTAAAGGAGGAGGGGGGGGGGGGGGGGGGGGGTTGTCGTTCATTCAAGAGTTTATGTCCTACAGCCTCTGTGCAGGGGAGAGAAAGACAGGGGGGGGGGGGGTAGGGTAGGGGGGCCAAAGAAAGGCTAAAACACTGCCTTTATGCTGCCAATCCAGGACAGCTCCTCTCACATCAAAGTGTTTTCACTCCTGGGTCCTTTCTGGGAGAAATTTATTCAGGCCGCGGCTCCGGGGACCGGGGGGGAACAATGCGCGCGCACTAATTATGCCTAATTATCTATTCCCTTTAAGTGTGACCAGCTCCGGCCAGCGCTGACTGGTACATGAGTTTCTCACAGCCCCACCCCGGCCTGGTCGCCCCGTGTCCGGCGCCCTCACAGAAACTCACAGAGTGCCGGCGCTGCCTCTCCGCTCAGCCCCGACGCCCCCCCCCCCCCCCCACCACCCCCCGTCGTGTTCTACCGTGTGCCCCCTGACCCCCCCCAAAACGCCCCCCCCACTCCACAGCGCCCCCCTCCAGGGGGGGGCAGGCTTCACCTGTGCTGAACCGCTGGGCTCCGGCATTGTGCGTCGCGACAGAGACGCTTATCAAACGGAGGCACTTCCTTGTTAATTTGGCGAGGCCCCCGCAGCACCGTGGCCGGGGCTTCTGGGAGGTAGTGATGGTTTGGGGGTGGGGGGGGGGGGGGGGGGGTCTGTGTGTAGGGGGTGTGGGGGGGGGGGGTGGTCCCGCCTGCCCCTGTCCCCTTGCTTTCCTTTCATGATCTAAATGAGATGTTTATTGGATTAGGGTTCTTCTCCGCGCCGCTCCACTGTGGCCCAGGACAAAAAGCCGGCAAAGTAACTGCCCGCGCTAATTGTCTGGAGATTCGGAGGCAAAAAAACCACAAAAAAACACAAAACTAAAAGAAAAATTTTCGCCATTACCTCACGGGGGCATTCAATCGGGGGGGACGGCCAATCGAGTACAAAGCTCGGGTTCCCTCAAACGAAAACAATAATTTGCGCCCCCCTAATCCGTCGCTATTTAGTGAAGAAGAACAAGAAGCCAGAGGATGGGTGTAAAGAAGAAGTGGAGGAGGAGGAGGAGGAGGAGGAGCAGGATGAAGAAACAAAAACATGACCGTTAAACTGGAAGCCAGCGCGCCATTGCGCGTCGTCGGTTAACCGAAATGTGACCGCTGAAACCGCAGCCCCACCTTCGGTTCGTCGTCTCTATTTGAATTTCTTTTAAAGGTACAATCGGTAAGATTATTGCGTTAAAACGCTGTCATTGTCCTATCATTGAAAAAGGCTCACTGACATGTTGACTCGCCCTCTGTCTGTGTTTATAGTCCTTAAATTCGGGTCTCAAAATATGCAGTTGACGGACCGACACTCTACAATTGTATTGCCGTAAAATAATTCGACCTCATTGGTTGAAAATTGGTTCTAAGTGCCACAGCCAATGGCGTGGGGGTGGGGGGGGAGGGGGGGGGGTCAACGTCAGCGTGTTCACAGAGAAGGAGGAGGGATAAACAGTGTTGTGGTTTGAGGGCGTTCGCTCAATTCCTCTCTTGACCGTTCAAAGTCCGAAATGACCTATTGTACCTTTAAATTTCAGTCACGCACCCCCCACTCCATCCCGGGGAGGCCTTCTCAGATCGCATGGATTTCTTCACGTTTTTCACACTTTCACAGTAAACGGTCGCATTGTCAGGTCCTCGTTTCTTTTCATTTTTTTAAGCTGGTCTTTGGCGGTAATTATTCGGCACAAAAGGGGAGAAAAGAGCAGACAGAGACGGAGGTGTAGTGAAAGTCAAAGAGGCGCTCGGGCTAAATTAAGGTTATCATGTTTCCCCTCACAGTACTGTAAACCCCGCCCGTCGGCTTGAAGGACTAAAGAAGTCAGTGGCCGCTCCTTAAGTTTTGACACTCAAACCCGTGAACCAATCAAACGGGATGAACAGGGGTCAAAGAAAAGGAGAATGGCAATGGGATTCAATGAGCAACAAACCAAAACAGTACCTGTACTTTATGTACTTCCAACAGACCAGTCCCTGTCCACTCCACAGATCTTACTTGGCCTGTCTTGTCCATGGATGCTAAATGCACCAAAGAGCAACATACGTAAAATTTAAAACATTAAATCTTTGCGTTGTAGGTCTTCCCTCAACACCCCTTCGAGGATTAAAGTGAACCCGCAAGCCAATAGTTTTATTTTTACGTTTGTATTACCTTTCACCTGCACAACCTCCTTTTTATGTCAGTCGACAGCCTCGACACCATCCATGTCCATGACATCACTACAAGGAGCCCAACGTCTATACCCTATACTATACCTATATACCCTGAAGACTTGACAAGACGAGCCACTTGTGTTCAAGCCAGGCTTCCCAGCAGCCTCTCTGCCACTCCTGCTAACCGCTAACCGTTTCCCGCTGCGCTCCCTCTCTGCGGCCCTGAGGTCTGTCAGGGCCCTCCTCCTGGGGCCCCTCTCCAGGGCCCCTCCGGAGAGGGGAAGCGGCGGGAATCCCGCTAATAAGAAGTCAGTCGATAAGTTAAGACATCAGCGGGGGATTAACCCCGCCATTTCGGCTCAGGTGACCGATGAGGGGAGGTCAGACGAGAGGTCTGGCACTGACCCCCCAAACCAACCCCCCTGCCCCCGCTCAACCACCCCGACCCAAAATACACCCCCCCTCCCTCCTTGACCCCCCAGGGCCCTGGCCCACACCCATTCACATGGGGCCTCCGCAACATTCAGCAGGAGCAGGGCCTGACAGCTTTAACTTCATCAATTAAAGTCCGCTGGCGGGAAGGGGGGGGTGGGGTGGGGGGGGGGTTCCTGGTGTGGGGAGGGGGGGCAGATGGCACCACAATGGGGACACGGAGGGGCAGGGGTAAGGGTTGCGAAGGACAGGGGCATTAACACTCCCAAATCAGCCCGGATTAACGGCCGCTTCAGAAAGATGACTTTTCAGGAGACTGGGGTTTGCGTGAAGGACCGCCCGCCCTCCCACCCCCCACCCCCCACCCCCTTCTTCAACGCACCCTGGAGAAAACAGAACAGAACAACAAGGAAGTCAATGTCCAACCCCCCCCCCCCCCCTCTGTCACACACCCCCCAGTTCTCCATAAAGAGAAAAAACCCAAACTTAATCTCTTAATGGGAATTCCGCGAAGGAGTAAAATGGAGTCACCGCGGCGGAAGAGGTTTCGGCTCTCCGCCCCCCTCCTGCGATTTTTAACCTTCTCGCCCGTTCTCCGACTTCCACCAGCGAACAAAATGGAGTGAATCGCTTAAAAACAGCTTCAAATTACTCAAATCTCTCAGTGTTATCGGTCATAACTCGTCAGTGAAGGTACAAACATCTAGATCTAAGTCCAGGTGTGGCTTTCTGACCAGTAATTTCAGTAATTTGAGAAAAAGCAGGTTTCACGGAGGTGGATAATGAGAGATCAAGCTGAAATCAAGATACTCTCCTCCATTTTACTTTATAAACCAATGCTTTAAGAAAATTTGAGAGTATTATCACATTACATTACTGGCATTTAGCAGATGCCCTTGTCTAGAATGACTTACACAGATATACACTCCCTGAGCACTTTATTGGGTAGAGCTGTACACCAGCATGTGGCAGCAACTAAATGTATACAAGCATGGTCAAGAGGTTCACCTGTTTGTCAGACCAAATGTCAGAATGGGGAAGAAATGTGATCTAAGTGACTTTGACCGTGGAATGATTGTTGTTGCCAGACAGGGCAGTTTGAGTATCTCAGAAACTGCTGATCTCCTGGGATTTTGCAGAGAGCGGTACGAATGGCCTGCCATCAATGAGAGAGAAGCCTTGAAATGGTAAACGTCAGCATTTATATAGCGCCTTCATCCAAAGCACGGTACAATTGATGCATCAACTCACCAATGGCAATCGGCTGCCGTGCAAGGCACCAACCAGCTCGTCAGGAGCATTTGGGGGTTAGGTGTCTTGTTCAGGGACACTTTGTCACACCCAGGGTGGGATCAAACCGGCAACCCTCCCGACTGCCAGACGACTGCTCTTACTGCTCTAACACCCCCATGTCTTCCTACTGGGGCTAGCTGCCCGTGTAGCGCTGTGTGGCCTGTGCCATGTAAGATGCTCACTGGCTTGTGTAGACATGCATATGGATGTGTGTATGTATGGATGTGTGTGTGTGTGTGGGGGGGGGGGGGCTGGGTATCTGTCAAAAGTTAGAAAATTAATGAATACATATATTTTTAAAAGACCAAATCAAAGAAGTAGCACGTGCCTTCCAACATGAAAACCGGTATTGACCGGACCGTGCCGTAGTTCAAAGCCGCGGGAGTGACTGGGCGATTGGCTCGTTTTGAACCGGGGCGTCTGGGCGCCGCCGCCCTTTCTATGGGCTCCGTTTGATGCTCGGGGCCACATTTTAAATGTGCGGCCCTTTGTTTAAAAATAGGGCTCCTAAAAACAAGACAGGAACACAGTCCAGTCGATTTATTTTTGCGTTTTAATTTCCCTGCGTATTTAAATACCTATTAATTGTGTAAGAATTTCCCCCCTCTCACAAAATGCACGAATATAATTCTCCCGTTTATTGTTTTCGCCCGATTGCCTTTGTAATTGCGAAAGGCGTAAAAAAATTAATACAAAAAAACCTGTATAATGCCAATACCTGCTTACAATAATGCAATTAAATTGCAAAGTAGTCCAGTGCATCAGTGGCTTCCATTCGCGTTTACTTTGAAATGCAATCAGGGCTTCATAATTCCCCCGGCCTGGGCTGCTCATTATGCAGCGTCCAGTTCCTTTTGTAACGGTTCGCGGAAAAACACGCTCCCCTTTCCGCGGTCCAGGTATGATCAAAGTCCCCCTGTACACCGACGCTCCCGTCACGACGAAAAACACATTTTAAACCAAAAAAAAAAAAAAAAAGTGTCAGTTGGTCGTTACCTTCAGCAGGGTGATGAAGGGGGTGAACGAGGTCCTCTGCAGTCCGTTCTTATACAGTTCTGAAAGAGAAAATTGGTATTAGCTCTCCTGTTTAGCCCTAATAATGTCCCTTTCCCTCCCTGATTGGCAAATAAAGCCTGCATTGACGGGGTAAATAGGACGACACAAAGGCGATGCGCGAGAAGAGGAATTGATTTCTCCGCCGGCGGCGCGCGAACATTCGTTACGTTTTCTCAAACAATGAGCGCAGGCGGGAATAAAAAAAAAAAATGGGGCTTGTTTTTCCGAAAGCAGACAATATCTACGGCCGGAATGAAAAGAGATTTCAATTAGCTCCGCGGAGCAGATTTCATCTGAAGCGGCGCAGGCGAACACAAAGGCGCGGTCAAGCTGCTGGCCGATGGCGCCTTTTCACGCCGAGCGCGGGGGAGAGGAGAAGGCGACGACCGTTCGATCAGACAGCCGTTAGTCTGGAGCGACACGGCTGATATTCAGTCGACACAGACTCTGTCTTTAAATGTTCTCTTCAGCGATTTATGCCACTTATTCTTGACCGGTGTAGATACTGTATACACGATGTCGTTCGTCGTATAGCATTCACACAGAAATGTGTGTATTAATGAAATGTTCCACTGGAGAGGCAGATAACCTCTTAGCCATTTTGTGCTGGGAGAACTTGTAATTGTGGATAGAATTGTGGCACTCTGATACGCTATATTCTTCTTCCCTTGGTCACGTCTATAAGGGATCTAATGTCTGACATCACTCTCACTGCAGCTGGGGGGAGGTACCCCATAGCAGTGAAGCTGTCTGAGATGGGACAAGCAATGAAACTGACTATAAGGTACAGTATAGGGAATCAATCATCAAATCTGGACCTCAAATCCAAATCCAGCCCTCGTTTTTCTTTTCTTCCAGGTATTTAGCTGAACAATTAGTGCTACTGACTGGCCAGACTGTCTTCACACCTGACTCCCAGGTAAAGGGAGGGTGGAAAACCAGCAGTTCTCGGGTATATCCCTGGTATAGGGCGGCCTGTGGCGTAGTGGTTAAGGTAAATGACTGGGACACCCAAGGTCGGTGGTTCTAATCCCGGTGTAGCCACAAAAAGATCCGCACAGCCGTTGGGCCCTTGAGCAAGGCCCTTAACCCTGCGTTTCTTAGTCTAATCAACTGTACGTCACTCTGGATAAGAGCGTCTGCCAAATGCCTGTCATGTAATGTATAGGGTTTGATAGCCACCTTGTTCAAGTAAAAGCCATCCATCCCTTATCTGACCCGCTTATTCCTGGTCAGGGTCAGGGGGTGCTGGAGTCTATCCCAGCATGCATTGGGACAAGAACATACCCAGGTCAGAAATTCATTTTAATTTATGTACCACATTAAAGTTTTGGTACAGCATTGGTGCATTGGCAAGGAATAGTATAAGCTAGGACAGGACAGGACAGCACAATACACTATGACAACAGTGTTGCTATAAAAACAGAATAGGCTAGGGCAGAGCTGCCCACCCCTGTTCCTGGAGTCCTACTGTCCAGTAGGTTTTGATTTCAACCCTGATTTGGCTCACCTCATTCTACCTTGGTAGCAGCTAGCTGCACAGAGAGGTATCCAGCTGTTGAATGAGGTGTGCTTTGTTAGGGTTGGAGTGAAAACCTACAGGATGGTAGATCTCTAGGAACAGGGTTGGGCAGCCCTGCTCTAGCTGTTGAATGAGGTGTGCTTTGTTAGGGTTGGAGTGAAAACCTACTGGACGGTAGATCTCTAGGAACAGGGTTGGGCAGCCCTGTTCTAGCTGTTGAATGAGGTGTGCTTTGTTAGGGTTGGAGTGAAAACCTACAGGACGGTAGATCTCCAGGAACAGGGTTGGGCAGCACTGGGCTAGGAAGACTATGCAAACCTTCTTGTGAGTCACAAGAGCACAAGAAATGTTGGATACCTTCTGCACATGACCCTTCTCTCAGTCAACAGTACACGCTTCCTGTTCCTACAAAGGTGGGCTAGACCCACAGAACTTATGTGCCTCAGCCCAACTAGAAGGAGAGAATGTGTAGGTCTGGTTCTATGTGACTGTGGCCTCCAAAACACGCCAAACACGTACGGTGTCACACAAGTAACGTGGGTTAAGCGACTTGCGACTTAAGGAAAACATGCAACCAACGTGTAACCATGGCCTGAAATTATGTGGCCTTTTCCGAATAGCCGGAAAAATGATGCTCGGCACAAGAGGAACGTTTCATAATTCCCAGTTCAAACGCGTGAGCCACTCGTGGCTTGGCACCGACACCATCTTGAGAATAAGAGTTTGGGGCTGGAATTTGTGCGCCTTTCATGTTGCGTGTCCGTTCCTACAAAGCGATTATGCGTCTTCCATTAACCCTCTAATTAAAATGAAAAGGCTCATAATTAAGAGCTCCTGCTTTTTTCTGTTCTTTTTTTTTCTCTCTCTCCCCCCACAACGATGGATCAAAATCAGCGAAGCTGGCCTGCACAACAGTGCTCAAAACATCAATGACGGACCACTTGAATAACAGGATATTAGCATTCTCCGAGAAGACATGGGAACGTCAATCTACCTTCCCTCTTTTACATATGCATGGCGGTGGCAAAAACACGCTATGGTAATTAACCACGTCCAGGTTCCAGAGACATAAACCGGGGGGTTTGAGGGGCGGGGGAGGGGGGGGTTCAGGGCCAGTGACTATATGCACCAAGACTACTTTCCTGTGTAAGGAAATCATCAGCGATACTGACCTGGATTACGCAAACAGGAGCAGGAAGGAGAAAGAAAGCAGAAAGAAAATGGCGGTGTCACGACGTGCGCGTTTCTCCTCGAAATACATTAAATACATTCCGCCCTCAAAAGGAAGGTTCGGTGGGACCGTGGAGTCGTTATGCATTCAGGACCGGAAAGGGAATGCAAACCATTTACGGTCGCACTTAAATCGTGACACCACCCCCCCCCCCCCCACCCCCGGCACTCTGCCACTCTGCCGCCCGTTCCCCTCCGCATGGTAAATACTCAAATTAAAAAAGCGGTGATTAAGAATAAAGAAAGCTTTTAAAAAGCTGGGGCCTGGCTCACATTCTTCCCCCCTCCACCCTTCCTGGAGTATCTTGAGAGGGCACTGTGGGTGAACGCGGGCCTAGGTGTATCGCTTTCTAAAGAGCGCACGGCGCTGCTTATCAAAGGCCCTCTCCCTGACAGAAAAGATCAAATCGCCTCTCTCCATTAGCATAATGGCGCTGTGATCTACAAACGATACACCTCGATTCAGAATTAACAGGAGCCGGCGGGCGACAAGCGGTACACCGCCGCACCCGGAAAAAACCCGGCCGAGAAAAACGAAGCGCTCGGCGAGATGAATGTGAAGCAGAAGCTAGACTTTGAGGACGTATCAATCGATCATATCAGTCAATCAACCCGACGGTCGAGCCATCCAAACATCGGTTAGCGCAACGACGATGTTGGTAGAGAGGCGGTCTGTTCCACCTTCGTTGTGCTTAGCAGGAGCGTATCTACAGACATGAGGACATTCAGCAGTATTTTTTCACACAGAGAGGGGTTACTGTGTGGAATAGCTTGCCAGGTCATGTAGTGGAGGCAGAAACGCTGGAGGTTTTGAACACCAGGCTTGATTTTAGGCAAACTAAGCAGTAGGTACACAAAAGGCGAGCATTGCTGGGCAGTTCAGCATTGCCTGCTCTTGTCATTATGTTATTTATGTGTTTATCCTTGTCTATTTTCACAATTTACCTTGCTGAGTAAAATCCACAAAGCAGGATTACTGATTTAGCTGGATGACTGGATACTGATTTAGCAGTTGTGCACCTCAAACTTTGTGGAACAACCCTCGGGATTACTGAGTTAGCTGGATAAATTCACAAAGTAAAACATGGAACTTCAGTCCATGTTCCATATTTGGGAGGCTTTCCGGGTTTCACTCAGTGCAGTTATGCAGTTAACTCAGTAATCCTGCTTTGTCACACAGGCCCCTGATATACAAGCACTGGAAGAAAAAATGAATAAATAAAAGAAACCGTTGAGGATAAAGTTTACTGTGGTCAGATTAAACCCTTGTCATGCTCATGGTGGCCAGTGTAGTGGATTTCGTACAAAATGTATGGATTGGAGAGACAAAAGTGGAAGAGTGCGGTCGGGGTAAAGACATATGGGACTCGACTGAACGGGGGGGATTGTGAGAAATATTCCTGGCTATCTGGCAGCACTGGTTCCTGTTCCACCGTGGACTGTGAAGCCCGTTAATGGCCTTACCTTCTGGGGGTCTGTTGGAGGTTGCCACCACCACCACCCCCCTCAGAAAGAGGTTTTCGAACAGCCGCTTCAGGATCATGGCGTCGGCTACGTCAGTGACCTGCGGGGAGAACGGCAGGACGTTAAATCTCCTTTCTGCCGTCTTCTTCTGTGGTGAGAGAGTGAGAGGGAGGGAGGGAGGGAGGGAGAGAGAGCGCTAGCAAGAGGGAGAGAAAGATAGAGAGCTGTTCCTGCTCTTTAATTATCATTAGTGCCCGAAAAAAACGACAGTGGGCAGTAATCAAGCGAAGCACCGTCTTTTTGCACTTGTCACTTTCCCTTCTTCAACAGAACCTGTCATTTCCTCGAGCGACTCCATCTTAACTTCCTCCACTCAGCTGAGGCAGCAATGGAGCTGAATGCTGGGCACTCCACGGTCGCCTTCAGCTAATTAATGAGATCCAGTGTGAATACCAGGCGCTTTACATTACTGTTCACCTGTTCTCCCCCCTTCTCTGTCTGTCTCTTTCTCCATCACTCTCTCTCCTTCTCCCTTCATCTCTCTCTGTCTCTCTCTGTCTGTCTCTCGCTTTCCCCCCTCTGTCTCTCTCTCTCCATCTCTCTCTCCTTCTCTCTACATCTCCCCCTCCTCTCTCCTTCTCCGTCTCTCTCCCTCTCTGTCTCTGTTTCTTTCCGTCTCTCTCCACCTGTCTCTCTCTCCATCTCTCTATCTCTCTTTCCATCTCCTTCTGCCTCCATCCCTCTCCCTCTCTATCTCTCCATCTCTCTGTCTCTTTCTCCATCTCTCTCTTTCTCTGTCTCCCTCCCTCCCTCTCTCTCTCTCTCCCTCTCTCTCTCCATCCCTCTCCCTCTCTCTATCTCTCCATCTCTCTGTCTCTTTCTCCATCTCCCTCCCTCCCTCCCTCCCTCCCTCCCTCTCTCTCTCTCTCTCTCTCTCTCTCTCTCTCTCTCTCGGTGGACCATCACGCAGTGGCGGTGGCTGTCTGTGGAAATGAGGATGCGCGGCCGGTGTTTGGAGGCTGAGCTAATCAGGCGCGGTGGGGGAAACGGGGCGATATGAAACAGAAACCACATCACAATGGCAGACAAAGCAACTCCACAGATGGCCCGCCACAAAAAAAATAAGCAGGTTCATTGAGATTTAAGAGCCCACGGTCACCGGCCCCATGAATAATGCTGCGAAGAGCCATTTTCTCTGTCGCCAGTTTTTTAAAATCTTACCTCCTGTGTACGCCACACACTGAATGCACTGAACCTGCCCGTGCTGACCAACACCCTGAACACAAGGAGATGCTACTGTACTGTGGACACTGCGGACGCTGTGGACAACACGGTTCGATGTGTCGGCTGAGTGTAGCCCCATGTCAAACAACAGCGAGAGCAACTCTAAAGCATAGACGGCAGGTTGCACAGACAGAGATTAAGCTTAGTCCCGGACTAAATGGAGTTTTGTCTGGGACTATGTTTAATCGACTACTTATTCCTTTCAAGGTGTCATTTTCAATCACTATGGTAACAGGATATACCCTTTGAAAGTGTTAAAACTCACAGTTCTATCTCTATAACCTATTTTAAGATGCCATTGTTCTACACCATCCCACTGTGCCCCTCTCCACGAGCTGTGGGTCCCATACTACACCCATCCCACTCTGCTGTCTCATACTACACCCATCCCACTGTGGGTCCCATACTACACCCATCCCACTGTGGGTCTCATACTACACCCATCCCACTGTGGGTCTCATACTACACCCGTCCCACTGTGGGTCCCATACTACACCCATCCCACTGTGGGTCCCATACTACACCCATCCCACTGTGGGTCCCATACTACACCCATCCCACTGCGGGTCTCATACTACACCCATCCCACTGTGGGTCCCATACTACACCCATCCCTTTGTGGGTCTCATACTACACCCATCCCACTGTGGGTCTCATACTACACCCATCCCACTGTGGGTCCCATACTACACCCATCCCACTGTGGGTCCCATACTACACCCATCCCACTGTGGGTCCCATACTACACCCGTCCCACTCTGCTGTCTCATACTACACCCATCCCACTGTGGGTCCCATACTACACCCATCCCACTGTGCCGTCTCATACTACACCCGTCCCACTCTGCTGTCTCATACTACACCCATCCCACTGTGCTGTCTCATACTACTCCCATCCCACTGTGGGTCTCGTACTACACCCATCCCACTGTGCTGTCTCATACTACACCCATCCCACTGTGGGTCCCATACTACACCCATCCCACTGTGGGTCCCATACTACACCCATCCCACTGTGGGTCCCATACTACACCCATCCCACTGTGGGTCCCATACTACACCCGTCCCACTCTGCTGTCTCATACTACACCCATCCCACTGTGGGTCCCATACTACACCCATCCCACTGTGCCGTCTCATACTACACCCATCCCACTCTGCTGTCTCATACTACACCCATCCCACTGTGGGTCCCATACTACACCCATCCCACTGTGGGTCCCATACTACACCCATCCCACTGTGGGTCCCATACTACACCCATCCCACTGTGGGTCCCATACTACACCCATCCCACTCTGCTGTCTCATACTACACCCATCCCACTCTGCTGTCTCATACTACACCCATCCCACTGTGGGTCCCATACTACACCCATCCCACTGTGCTGTCTCATACTACACCCATCCCACTGTGCCGTCTCATACTACACCCATCCCTCTGTGCTGTCTCATACTACACCCATCCCACTGTGGGTCCCATACTACACCCATCCCACTGTGGGTCTCGTACTACACCCATCCCACTGTGCTGTCTCATACTACACCCATCCCACTGTGCTGTCTCATACTACACCCATCCCACTGTGGGTCCCATACTACACCCATCCCACTGTGGGTCTCATACTACACCCATCCCACTGTGGGTCCCATACTACACCCATCCCACTGTGGGTCCCATACTACACCCGTCCCACTGTGGGTCCCATACTACACCCATCCCACTGTGGGTCCCATACTACACCCATCCCACTGTGCCGTCTCATACTACACCCATCCCACTGTGCTGTCTCATACTACACCCATCCCACTGTGCTGTCTCATACTACACCCATCCCACTCTGCTGTCTCATACTACACCCGTCCCACTCTGCTGTCTCATACTACACCCATCCCACTGTGCTGTCTCATACTACACCCATCCCACTGTGGGTCCCATACTACACCCATCCCACTGTGGGTCTCGTACTACACCCATCCCACTGTGCTGTCTCATACTACACCCATCCCACTGTGCTGTCTCATACTACACCCATCCCACTGTGGGTCCCATACTACACCCGTCCCACTGTGGGTCCCATACTACACCCATCCCACTGTGGGTCCCATACTACACCCATCCCACTGTGGGTCCCATACTACACCCATCCCACTGTGGGTCTCATACTACACCCATCCCACTGTGGGTCTCATACTACACCCATCCCACTGTGGGTCTCATACTACACCCATCCCTCTGTGCTGTCTCATACTACACCCATCCCACTGTGGGTCCCATACTACACCCATCCCACTGTGGGTCTCGTACTACACCCATCCCACTGTGCTGTCTCATACTACACCCATCCCACTGTGCTGTCTCATACTACACCCATCCCACTGTGGGTCCCATACTACACCCATCCCACTGTGGGTCCCATACTACACCCATCCCACTGTGGGTCTCATACTACACCCGTCCCTCTCCGCAGGGAGACGAGGCGAGACGAGTTGGCACAAAAGGCCGGCGCGGCTCCGTCGGGCTCTCCAGATGAGAGACGCGTGGCGCTGAATAGACTCATATTCTCCCCCGCCTTCTCCAAAAGAGCAATTACGACCTTTTATTTAATCTCTATTTGTTTTGCATATACACCGTATTGATTGCAATATTACAAGAACCTTTCACGGGGTGGGGGGGGGTGGGGTGGAGGACACTACAGGCGGCACTTTTACAAAACAACATGCTAATATTCAAATGAGCATCCAATTACAACAGCAAGAGTCACTTTTGTCTGCCGCATGCGGGTGCCAAATTAAGATCTTTTGATCTTGCACCCTTACTTACACAACTCCACAGATGAGTCATTTTACAGTCTGACTAGGGGCCAAGACAATAGCGCCAGCGTTTGGTCCCGCTCGGGCCTTTCAGGACCGCGCATTCATTACGCAGCGCCACAAAGGACATGGCTACAAATTACTGATAATGGCCGTGCGCTAATGAAGAGAATGCAGAAATTTCATTAGCATTTAAGAGAAAAGATTTATATGACCTACAGTCGCTTTCCATCGCGGCTCACTTAAGGAAGAAAGGGGGGGACAGAAATCTAACGCTTCATTTACATGTGTGAGGGTCGCGGCGCGGCGATTGGTCGGCCTCCGCCGCTTGTTATGCGACCGAGACGCGAGTGCGTCTTCTTCGCCCGGACTGCATCAAGTACTTCGTCGCCCGGACTGCCCATGACAAGAGAAAATAAATAAATAAATACAAATAACGTGTCTGCACGGTTTGGACTTGCAAATTCAGTCCAACGGTCGCATACAGGCCCACAAAGCATTGGGTTGTGTATATAATATTTTAAACTAAAACTTTTTTATTTTTTAAAATTATTTTATATATGTTATTAGCGTTACTATTAAATAACATTACATTACATTGAAAGAATTTAGCGGACGCCCTTTAACGACGTACAGTGAAGTGCGAATCAAACCCATGGACAAGTACGTCCAGGACCCCAGAGGAAAGTACAGTTCCGAGTCCTAGAGTGATCACATAGATAAATAAAGTGATTAGATATTATTCGGAGTAGCCTATGTGTGAAAGAAGCCGCTTTCTTATTGAGAGGTCACGTTTCCTGAGGACATACAGACTTATATGCGGACTGAAGTGGCCCTAATGTCAGCGAATGGGAACATGTGAAGTACAGTACCCTGACATTAAACTTCAAACTCACTTCTTTGGGGAAATGGAAGGTAGAGGGGTAAGAAAGGCAAAAAAAAAAAAAGCACAACAGCAGAGGCCAGTTTATGAAGCACGACCCGACGGGAGATGTTTCTGCAGCGTTTTCTCACATTTTCCATCACATTCACGTTAGTGTTCAATAACCAGGGCCCGGCCGCCTCGTGTGTCGTGGCAGTACCAAGATCGGCCACTAGATGACACTGCACAGTTTGCTGGGTAACCGGACCCTCGGAACAGGGAAAGAGGGCGGGAGAGAAGAGTATTAACTCTGCAGTGAACGCATGGTTTCCCAAACCAAAGCTCACTGACAATTAATGTGGAAATCAATACGATCTCGCAATGAACTGAGCTCACAGAGGCTTTTAAAGTGGCCATTCGAATCCTATCTTTTTAAGCCCATTTAGAATTTTTCTTTTTCTTTTAAAAAAATATACAGTCAAGCTGTCCAAGCTCAAGTGTTGTGACCAGATGAACTGAGGAAAACAATCCACCTGGCTTAAAAAAAAAAAACTCTATTATTTAAATTATACATACACAAGCCAAACGATTTCTGAACAAAGGGAACAAGGTTATGCTGCTCTTGCTATTTGTAGGAATGTTTTTGAAGGACGTTCTTGTGGTATAAGATAAGGGTTTCTTTGATAACCATGATGTTAAGTGCTGTGTACATGCTTGTGTTGGACTCATTGTGGTCCGGCAGGTTGCACTGTAAAGTGTTCCGTTCTTGCCGTTTGATGGTACTGTCCCCTTTTCTCTCTGCCTTCCTGCCTTTAATCTCAGTCCTGATATCTGGGCCTGTGTTCTGTCAGCAATCGTCCTAAACTTTGACTTAAAAGTGAACACAGGTGTCACACGTTTTTCTTCAAGAATTCAGTTGGGCGAGACATATTCAGTGATTTACTGAATTTGGCAAACGTTGACTGAACTGTAGCCCTCGTCTCTGCATCTCTATACCTGTCCGCCCACCTCTTCTGCTCTCGATTGAGGAAGGGCGCTATGGCTAACGGCTACATTCATTCATTCATTCATCCATTATCCTAACCCACTTATCCTGAACAGGGTCGCAGGGGGGGCTGGAGCCTATCCCAGCATACATTGGGCGAAAGGCAGGAATACACCCCGGACAGGTCGCCAGTCCATCGCAGGGCACACACACCATTCACTCACACACTCATACCTACGGGCAATTTAAACTCTCCAATCAGCCTAACCTGCATGTCTTTGGACTGTGGGAGGAAACCGGAGTACCCGGAGGAAACCCACGCAAGCACGGGGAGAACATGCAAGCTCCGCACAGAGAGGCCCCGGCTGACGGGGATTCAAACCCAGGACCTCCTTGCTGTGAGGCGGCAGTGCTACCCACTGCGCCATCCGTGCCGTCCGCTAATGGCTACAGGCCACTCTAAACTGAGAAAGAGAGCTAAGGGTAATGGCTAATGGAAGCCCAGCTATGGCAGATACGGATGCAGCTCGCAGAAGGAGTTTCATTACATTACGTTACAGTCATTTAGCAGACGCTGCGATCCAGAGCGACATACAATAAAGTGCAAATCAGAACCAGGGACAAGTGCGTCGAAGGCCCTCGAGGAAAGTACAGTCCCAAGTCCTAGAGGATGAGACAAAGAGAAAACGTTACCCCCTCCGTATGGGAACGAACGCGTTCGGAGCTCACCTGAAACTCGTCGAAACACAGCAGACAGGCCTCCTCGCTGATCTGCAGAGCGACGGGCGCGATCGGGTCGTAGACCTGGGACGTGTTCCCCAACGTCCGCCTCGGCTGGCTCTGTCTCACCCGGTGGATCCCTGTTACAGGACGGGACGGTAACGGCGTTCAACAGCTGGCGGAGGTTGTTAGTGTTAAACTATATGTGTTTAGGTTGTAGCTACTGATACACAGAAATACATAACTTTGCAGACAAATATGGGACAGATCATACGACTCTATCTTATGACCTTAGTGGTGGAGCCACATCGGCTTCCCTACTGCACAGTTTTTGGATCCAAATCCCAGGTAAACTAGAGCTCCGCATTGTCAAAAAAACGCTTTTCACCAGCCCAGTGGGAGACATAGCTGGCACTTGGTCCATATTTCTTTTCTACAGTCTATGATTACAAAGCAATACACACTTAAACACACAATGAGTGTGTTTAAGTGTGTATTAAACACGAAAGCTTGTAACAATCACTACTGGTAACATTGGTAAACACACTCATTGTAACTGCTGTGGTGCCACCGTAGTGTAATCCGATTTATTTTCATTAATTAACCCTTATTCTCGTGACAAGCGGGAAATAGAGAAAGAAGCTAAAAGGCCACGTCAAAGTGAAATATATTTTGAGAATGTATGTCCAAATATTTTTCATATGTTCAGTGTGAAATATCCACCTATCCATTCAGTCCAAAGAGAGAGAGAGCTTGAACTTACTTTTATGTATATCTAACATGAAGCCATTAAAATGGACCCTCTTTTTCCTGGAAATCTTCACATGCGAGTAAAACAGGTCCATGACCATCGTTTTCCCCGTGCCTGCAAAAGAAACATTGCACAAGGACATGCACACGTATACAACAAACAATACAACAACATACATGAAAACTGTGTTATCGAAAGGAGGAGAGTCTCATCACGTTAATAATGATGCCATTGTGACCTGACCCCGAGATGAACCTTTCGTAATTACAGCCAAACAACAACAGTGCACGCTCTGCTTTTTGCATTGTTTTATTGTGCCACAAAAGCTTGATAAACCTGTGGCCTGAAAGGCATTCCTCAGCTCATTTGTATGACCATTATTAACTTCAAGGTGTGAGATCACACACGTGATTAAAATTTTTCTTTTCTCAACCATCTAACGCTGATGTAACTGTCACTACTGGTAAGTGAAAGCAATGGAGTTAAAAAAAAAAAACATTCCAAAAGGGTTAAACATGTACAAAATAAACTGCCACCAAAACATGTTGAACTCTTGCATACATGATCAATACGCAGCAAACTCGTGACCTTGGAATTATAAGGTTCAATCTGTGCTCTGAGTATTTTCGAGATATCGATCTTCAAAAGCTTTCACATCCTAACACAGCAAATCTTAAATGTAGGGCAGTTCATCATGGATCAACATGAGAGATACCCGAAAAGTATCAGGATGTACCACATCAGACCCCTATCAAATTGCCCTATGAACAACATATTCATGACCATTTTTGTCAAAAAATGTCAGTTAGAACCTTATAATTAAACAAAATAACTGCCAGATCCAACATGGCCGCCGCTTCCATTATTGGCCTTTTAATTCCTCTCTCTCTCTCGCTTCCTCCGCGCAATCCGTTACTTTAGATAATTTTGAGCCTCGTATTAGCTTTGATTTGGTGCCTATTTATGACTCTCTCCAAGCCAAACAGTGTGGGAGAACGGCGGGCTCGATCAATAGCCATTTTACACCACCCCCCTCCCCTCTTCTTCAGTCCTCCACAATTTCGGGAGAGAAAAAAAGATGACGAGGCCTAAGTGGTCTTCAGCAGGAGGATAAATTGGGGAGCCATTTGCCTCCGCGAAACAGAAAGAGGACTCAATTGTTTGCGGCTGAAATAAGTATATAGGCTAATCCCTCTGTGAAGGTAAAAATGTGAAAATGGGTGTTATGCAACTTGATATAATGATTAAGGAGAGTCGCTCACCCACATGGCCGTGAATGTACAGGCCTTCAGGAGCCTGGTGCCGGATGAAGAGCTGAGAAGAGAGAGACGGAAAGAGGGGCACAAACAACAGAAATGAATCGATCCAGCACATCTTTTTTCCTTCCCCCGTCCCAAAAGCCTGTGAGCATGACTCAGTTTCCAGTGTCTCTGAAATCAATCAGGCCCGGGTTTTTAAGCAGCCATTGAGCACCACAATATTAAAATACTCTACTGCTTTTTTGTGAGATTAATATAGGATTCTGAATAGTTTCCACTTCAGGAAGTTCAACACAACGGTGAGCCGTTGTTATAAAGGCACTTTAATTTCTCCCCTCTGTGTGTTTCCTACAGTAATGGTAAGAGAAGAGAGAGCCACGGAGGCATTTGTATCTCAGTATCAGCCCTCATGAAAAAAAATCACCTGTTCAAAAACACATGAGTACACATGAGATGAGAGCAGAAAAGGGTAACCTATGCCATTCCAAGTAACATTTTTGTTTTCAAATGTGAAAATTGCAGTTTCACATTCGCATTTGAGAAAGTGAAGACGCAAATTTCATCTGACCTATTTTATTTTCAGAAGTGGAAAACTGGAATTCACACGCGGAAAATATCCAATCACATGTGAAAATATGACATTTCCTTTTCACGTGAGAATATTTTTAATTTTCAAATGTCCCATGATTGTTTTCGCAGGGGCGCGAGTGGTCAAGTTCAGTAAGGTAGGAGACACACTGGTGCAGAAAGGAGCTGAGCTAGCTGCCACTGGCGGCCTGTGACTCTGAATGACTTCTCAGGCTCTCTGTGGCTCACGATTGTTCCCGGTGGCGGCCAGTCGGTCACGGAAGAGCGGGAAAACACAGGGCCGGACTCTTTAGGGCCGGCGGGTGGAGGGGGCGGGGCCTACTTTCAGCCAGTTCAAACTGCAGCTTCAGAGAGCAGACATAGCACGTGACAGAGAAAAAGGATAACACCGCCGACCGACCATAATCAAAACTGCTTTTATTCACAGGCTGGAAAACAATACTAATAAAGCTGTTATTAGTTCCGACCAAAACCAGTTCATACCTAAAACAACGACAATAGCAACAATAACAGCCACAACATTAACAACAATCGGGTGAAGATTTGAATCAGATTCTACTCTCCATAACCCAGTTTCTATAACCAGGGGGGACACAGGCCACGTTGCGGTAATGGCGGACACACACATTGATATCAAGGCATCATGGGCCAATTCAAACCGCCGTAATTGCAAAGGGGCTCCACTCGAAATACATTGTTCCAAAGTATCGTGCAGAATTAAAAGCAATGTCTGGACAATAGAGCCCTCATTACTGCAGGGAGAGAACAGAGGCCAAGAAACCCCCCAGCGCGGGGTGGGGTGGGGGTGGTCGGGGGTGTCCTAAAATACAAACACCCCCCCCCCCCCCCAGCCCTTGTGTCCGCACCAGGCTCTGATGATGACGGCTCCCACACAATACTGTACTGTACTATATTGTACGGACATACAGTGCAGTGCATATGTTTTTGGACAGTTGGTACGATTCCTGCTCTTTGGGCTCCCCTTTAATTTCAGGGTATTTACATCCAGATCGGTCACGTGTGAAGGAATCACACCCTTTTTATACATAGTCCACCCACATTTTAGGGGACCAAAAGTAATTGGACGGTTGGCTTCTCACCTGCTTCTGAATAGCCAATCGCTTCCTTGGTGCAGGTAAAAGAAAGCTTTCAGCATCTAGTCTTGAGTCTCTGTTGTCGATTGCCTCTGGAGTCTGTTATTGGCATTTGTCAACGTGAGGCCCAGAGTTGTGCCAGTGGCAGTCACGGATGCCATTAGGAGGCTGAGAAATACGAAAATGTTGCCATGGTGTCAACTATAAAGAACAATCTGCGGGGCTGTCAAATGTGCCATTTCACTGTCGCACTACGTGGCAAGCAAAGATTTTGCATGTACGGTGAAGGGACTGGACAGTGTATGCCTTAACTCTGTGATCTCCGATGCACTTAGTATCTGCCAGCAGGTAATATATTACCATGTAGAGTGCGTCCCTCTATGTGCTGTTTTGTCAAACATTTGTAAGGTAAAGATATTTTCATTCACCTTTCAAAGAATGAAAAAGGAAGAGAGTTTCTCTTCACTTCCTGTACAGGCTGCAAATGGGGGGATTGGGATGGGGAGGGGCGAAGCTTACGTCCCATTGGCTGAGCGAGGGCACGGGAGCGTGCTGATAACAATGTGATCTCAAAGTGGTAACATTGTGATAAGACAACTTGAGCACGGTCACATGGCCTACCCCCACCCTCACAGGGTTACAGCAATTAAAAATGTATGTATGCCTGGTTGACGGTGCGAAATGTATCGAATAACCATAATGTAGATACACAGTCAACTCACCTCAACTGGTTACCTGGGTCTCAACAGGGCACTGATTTTAAGGTGAAAACAAAAACCAGCAGACCCGGTAGCTCTCCAGGACCAACGTTGGAGGCCACTGCTAAATATTAATCTCGGGCCAGTTTCACAGACTCAGGTGAAGCTTAGTCCTGGACCACATTGAGTTTTGTACGGAGAATTGCTGAACGTGGTCTAGACATCGGCTCAATCTGTGCCTGTCAAACTGGCACAATAGAGTTCCCGGGCCCATTCCGACAATCCCTTCCAAGAATTCCAGGTCAGATTTATAGCTCACACACAACCATTGTACTCGCATTGCGTGCGAGCACAGCCTTTTCACCAACCTGATGCTCAGTCTCCCCAGACTTCTGGCCAGCGTCTGTTGGCTTGGAGCCTTGTGAGTCACTAACGGTCGCCCCCCTTGACCGAAAGGACAGAAGCCTGTTGCAGTATCCTGTCACTGAATTTCGCAGCTCGTCTAGCCGCTTGACCACATCCCTCTGCCGCTTGTCTTCGTTCAGTGCTCCTTCATGGACAAGGCTGTCGTAGTGCTCAAGGGGTCCATCGAAGCCGCTATCGTTGGACTTAGTTCGTGTTCCAGTGGTTTTAGTGGTTGGTGGGATCGCTGTGTAGCCTGATTGGACAAGATGTGCGCACCACATAGCATTAGGGAGTGAAAAATAAATAGTCATGTTATTCACGTTACACGTTTTAAACCATCCCATCTCGCGGTCAAACGCTAGCAATTCTACCAGGTTAGCTTGTTTGCCTTTGACGCCGTTTGTCAGCCAGCGTACTTTTTGTAAAAATCACTGATTGACCGCATACGTGTTCTTCAGATGATGAATATCCGGGTTCAGAAATTAAAAGACCCGCTGAGTATTTTGTTCCAATGATTTCATTACCACAATTCTTCAGCCAGGAGACAACAATTAGACAAAATCAACTGGGTGGAACATGGGTGGGACAAACACAAGGACTTTAACTTTCTGACCCCTGGACCTTCCACGTCTGCTGTTCTTAGACTAACACTAGGTCGCCTATGTACCAGAAAGAAAGAATGTGGGGCATTTATAAGGAACAAAATTACTCTAGTCGCTAACAAGTGTCAGGTTGGTTTTAATAGGAAAACCCCTAATGTCCTCCATCAAGGCAATTGTTGATAATTAAGCCAGTTTGCCAGAAAAAGACAAAAATTGGGCAGCAAGGTTACTACACTCACTGAGCACTTTATTAGGAACACTATACTGATACTGGGTAGGGCCTCCCTTTGCTCTCAAAATAGTCTCAATTCTTTGTGGCATGGATTCCACAAGATGTTGAAAACATTCCTTTGAGATTTTGTTGCATGTTGACATCATTGCATCACACAATTTCTGCAGATTTGTCAGCTGCACATTCATGCTGCGAATCTCCCGTTCTACCATATCCCAAAGATGTTCTATTGGAATCAGATCATTGTCATGTTCATGAAACCAGTTTGAGATTACTTTTATGACATGGTGCATTATCATGCTGGAAATAGCCATGAGAAGCTGGGTATATTGTGGCCATGAAGAGATGCACATGGTCATCGACAATACTCAAATAGGGTGCGGCATTCAAGCAATGATGGATTGTTATTAAAGGGCCCAAAGTGTGCCAAGAATGCTTTCCCCACACCATTTCACCACCGCCACCTGCCTGGACTGTTAACATAAGACAGGTTGGGTCCATGGATTCATGCTGTTGACACCACATTCTGACTCTACCATCTGTATGCCTCAGCAGAAATAGGGATTAATCAAACCAGGCTAGTCTTCAACTGTCCAGTTTTGGTGAGCCAGTGCACACTGCAGCCTTCAGTTTTCTGTTCTTGGCTGACAGAAGTGGAAACCGACGTGGTCTTCTGCTTTTGCAGCCCATCCACCTTTCTGTCAGCTTGAACCAGTCTGGCCATTTCCGTTGACCTCTCTCATCAACAAGGCTGATAAGATAATCGCATGAATAAGTAGGTGTACTAATAAAGTGTTCAGTGAGTGTAGATCACATGGACATCAAATAGTTTTAAAAGTGATGCGCACTTCGCAGATAACCAAGCTAGCATAGACATACAACTTAGCCTATATCAAATGTATTTACAATTTAGTGGATAGCGTATATTTTAGCCTACTAGCATAGCCGACTATTATATTCATATAATAAATAGATTCCATGTTGACAAAGATATTCTTCGACATTGTGCAAAACCGTTATTCATGAAAGCGAATGTTGCTAACGTAAACAGTGCATTGAAACGGTGCTAATTTTGTTAGCAAGCCACTCATTCGGTTCATTCAGTCACAGTGTCTTCCGAGTTCATTTTACCAAAATATATCTAGTACTACAATACCTCACCTCTTCTAATACAATATGTTGTATAGCTTAGGTTCATTTGGGGTAAAACAACCTCTTTAGTAAATAGACGAATTAAATGCCTTGTCCCTAAAGCGGGCATGCACGCCGCCATTTTATTTCAAACTGGTGAAACTTTATTAGATATTTGTACATGTTTGTCACAAGGGCATGATATGCAATACATTTGTTTACACACTGAAACCATTGGCTAATAGGCTAATCAGCAGTAGGCTAATCAACAAAATATCCAACCTACACGAACATACTACTTGCCTATTACAACTATTATGGACAGTAGTGTTTATAAACACTAGCTAGCCTACGGGTATAGCAAATCAATAAAGTAGCCTAACCAGGCCAGGGCACAAATGCCATGTCATATTCCGCGAAACAAACTCGCTTATAATGTTTAATTACTAAAAACTGCGCATTAGAGTCAATTTCGCCGAATATACGTGTGCATTTTGCTTAACCCTGACATAAACGAAACAGTACAGTTTTGGTTGCAAAGAAAATACGTCAGTTCCAAGTGTCAGCTGCAACTCAGCTGATCGGAAGTGGCAATGTAGAGTTGAAACAACAGGAGCTTTCGTGAGGGAGAATAGACATGGCCGAGACTATAGCCGATACACGGAGGTTGCTCTCCAAGCCACAGACTCTAAATGACGCATATGGACCGCCAAGTAATTTTTTAGAGATTGACGTGAGCAACCCAGAGACGGTCGGCGTTGGCAGGGGCAGATTCACTACCTATGAGATTAGACTGAAGGTGAGCAACATTTTAACAGCACTAGCCTACAGAATTGCGGCCAATGAACTTACATGGCCTCTGTTCATACTGGGGTGGGTGGACGTTAATGTTTTCTTGCTAACTTGCACAGATAACCACGCTTTATCTTTTTCTGGGAAACATAACCGTACACATTTCGCTAGCTGGCCCGTTACAAGCTTGCTGATAATGCTTAAATAGCTTAGCCAATGATAACTTGAAGCTAATATCGTTGCTAACTAGCTAGCTCGGCTAGCTCCCTGTAGCATACTGTATTTTTCACCTGGGGCCACGTTGTAGCGGTTAATGCTTTTCTAACTGCTGTACTTTGTTATATTGCTAGTATTAGACCAGTAGACTAGTCGGAAAGCCGAGATGAAACGTGAGACGTTTAAAACGTAGCTAGCTAGCTAGCTAACTTTCAGTCCACATATAGGCTACCTGCGGTAAGTATGTTAGTAATGTGCTGTGGGTTATCTAAAAATGATGACCTTGCAACAAAGTAGCTACTACGGACACGTGATACAATATTCCCGAGCAGTTTCGCTGGCATAGCCATAATTAAGTTGCCTCCGTATGGTAAATGTTCGACCACACCCCACAAAAGGCCTGTTTTTTCACCCTAGCTTAATTTGATTTTCATAATTATAGTCCAACTGTACAGGCCACCCGTAAAAAGGAATCGCAGGATAAAAATGGATTAAATCCCCATGCAAAAAAACTAACCACATAGGCTAGACATACGATTTATGGCATGCCTGTATCAGCAGATGAATAGCTTAATAACTATCGATTGATAGGAGAGTAGGGTACATGGCTGAGGTTAACAGCTTGTTTGCCCATGCCTGTCAGCTTAGATCATAGCATTCGAAAGATCACAGAGACACCGTGTGTATGACAGTGCAAATGTGTCTAATGGATAAACTACACTAGGGGAGACCGGGGTTGGTTGGCACATCTATTTTCTGGGGTTTTGAATGTCATAGACACGGAAATGTCACATCAAAATGTTTGTTTTCTTGAACTGCACTTGTTTATTATGTAAACTTTTTTTTTTGTGAGGTAAATATTCACACTAAACCTAAATGATTCAACTCTTTAAGACAGAGATCTTGAAATGCCTTACTCCTAGTTAGTGGAGAGATACATCTTCTACATTTTGATATAGCATTTGAAAGTCTGGGATGGGTGATGTTAGCTGGGTAACATCTTATTATCACAGAGGCGGGTATCCCTGTGAGTGGAGCTGGTTGGCACACTGATAATATGATTTATTCATATATTATACATGATAAAACATACATCTATACACATCCACATGCTGGTGTATGTGAGTGGGGCTCCGAGCACAATGTTGTGGTTACAGTCCCATACACACATTGATGTGGCACACACACTCCAGAGAACTGTGACACAAAAGGGCTCACACATACTGTAATGCTCACAAATCAAAGCTTAAAATGTTTTGGCCGTACCAAGCCTTCGTCAGAACAAGAAGGGGCGGCCTATAGCGTAGTGCTTAAGGTAAATGACTGGGACACGCAAGGTCAGTGGTTCTAATCCCGGTGTAGCCACAATAAGATCCGCACAGCCGTTGGGCCCTTGAGCAAGGCCCTTGACCCCGCATTGCTCCAGGGGAGGATTGTCTCCTGCTTAGTCTAATCAACTGTACGTCGCTCTGGATAAGAGTGTCTGCCAAATGCCAATAATGTAATGTAATGTAAAAGAAGCTGATCCACATGCACAGCTACAGACAGGTTTACACACACACACACACACACACACACACACACACACACACACACACACACACACACACACACACACACACACAAATAAATACACAAACACTGGCAGAAAGAGATAGAAAGGAGAGAACAGCAGACCTATGTAGGTATGGCATTGCTCCTGATAAACTGGTTAAAAATAGGCCTACTGTTATGCTGGTTTCAACTTTATATTACATCATATTTATTATACATTTTATATTGTTTATGTTTATCCAAGTGAGTATTTGTGTTCTCTGGTTATTATTTGAATTAAATATTGAAGATAATTTATATTGTTTGCTTCATTCTTTGTAACTATAGCATTGTAACATTGTGCCAGCCAGCCCTGTAACGTGTGCCAATCAACCCTGTGTTGGGGCTGGTTGACACAAGAACTTGAATTATTAGTCACCTTGTTTTACAAAATATTTGTGGATCTTAATGTAGCCTGTATTTATTTATAGCGGAGACCTTATCCTTTAATTTTCTACTGGTTATTTTCTATGGTAATATTCTAACACGCATTGAGCCAGAGAAATACGGAAAAGTGTGCCGACTGTTCCCGGCCGACCCTACTGCATAGCCGATTCATATCCTTCCTGTGCTGAGGAAGCGGAGGAAATGAGGGGACTGTGGATCATCTCATGCCGGCTGATTTCGGGGCCAATTTGAACAGATTGGTATCCCGCCGTCAGCGCACTCGAGCGGGCGAAACGGCCGCTCACGCAGGTTAACCGTAGTTCCTGTCACAGCGAGGGGAGACATCGGCCTGCGGCGCCACCGCGCTCTCTGCTCCGCGTGAGGCGCGTTAAGATGACTCTTGTTAAGATGCAGATGAAATTTGTTTGTGATGTGCGCCGAATGTGCACTTCCTATGACTGCGCTTCTTAAATCTGACCGGACTAATTATAAAAGTGTAATTGGCTTGGAATTAATTGCTATTAGGGTGTCTTAATTTCAACGTAATTGTATACAAAGTTCTCTATGATGGTTCATTATGGGGCGTTATGAGATGCTGAAAGAGGTTGATTGGACATGTTGAGCATTCTTCTCAACGATACATATTTTCGTGGAAGCAGAAGCGTAGCTCTTTCATGTTGACGAGAGATGTTAAACGTGTGCAGAGATGAGTAAATCATTGGGCAGATAATTTTTTAAACGTTTAAACTATTTAACGATAACAATGAAGTTCCAGTCCTTACTAAACACAGGCACAGCATTGAGCTAGCTACGTTAGTCGCTAATGCGCTGTTGAGCGGGAAAAAAGGCAGTAGGCTATAATTGGCATACTTCATGAAGTGAAGGAATAAAACGCCTATAACATTTAAATGTCAATTAATGTATTTAAAGAAGGAACTTATGGGTGGTTTTCCAGACATTCTGAAATCAGTAGCATTACAAATACTGCAAGATTGTAATAGCAATAAAAAAAAAAGGAGGAATTCTAAGGGGAGTTTTAACTTTTATGCTTTAACAGTAAACCATTAACACAGCCGTGCCTCTGGCCAATGCAGATATTCCCTGTGGCACATTAACCTTACACTGTAAATATAAATAAGGCGGGCGGGCAATCCCCCCTGGGGCAATATGACTTGCGTCCTTGCTCAAGGGGCCAACAGCTGTGTGGATCTTATCGTGGCTACACCGGGGCTTTGAACCGCCAGAAGGCAGGGTTTGCCGTTTTTGAAATTATTTATTTGGCTCCCATACACCAGACAAGCTCTGTAAATCAGATAAATATTTGAACCCAAAACAATTACGTATTTTAACCCAGCTCTGAAATGCAGTCGTATGCGCCATTCATTGGTATACATTCTCAAAGGCATTTTGTGTGTGCAACAAGTAGGCCTATAATTGACGAAAGCAGGTAAATGTATCTTGCTTTCACATTATCGTAAGGATTGAGGCAATATGATTATGTGGAAAGGAGACCAATCTTATTTTCAGGAGAAAATACATTATCGAAGTATAAATTACACATACATAATTAAGGTCAATCTCTGTTGCTCTGTCAACTCTTGTGTTATTTGAAAAGTAGTTGTTATGTTTTGTTATGTTACAAAAATGTCCAGTGTTTCAACTCTTACCAGAGTCCATTTTGAACTTACTCTGAAAGAGTTGATTTGACGCTGACCGTTTTACTGTGCATGTAGTGTAAATGCATTCAACACCGTCAAATAATCCTAAAACCGTAAAAGTGTTTAGTCATTTGACCATTCACAAAGTATGCGAGAACAGTTTTTATTTTGAACCCTATGGGTCGGTTTCACAGACACAGGTTATGCTTAGTCCTGGACTAAATTTTGTTTTGTATGGAGAATCGCCATTCAACATTGAATTTAGTCTAGGACTAGGCTTAATCTGTGTCTGTGAAACTGGCCCTACTTTTAATAGCAGTTCATTGCAGTAGTCGGGTTTTGATAAAACCGTTATCCCACATGAATAATTAACCCACATAATTTCAGAATGGCCAATTATTTAGCTTACACTTTTATCCAAAAAGACAGTTGATTAGACTAAGCAGAGGACAATTCCCCTTAGAGCAATGTGGGGTTTAGGGTCTTGCTCAAGGGCCCAACGGCTGTGTGGATCTTATCAAACCACCGACCTTCCGGCTCCCAGTCTTGAACTTAGCCACTAGACTACAGGATTGGCTGCCCCTGTTGTTGCATCACATTTAAAAGCCGCCAACCCCTGTATGATGCCAGTATACAGTAAGTGACGTCATGGACAGTCATTTTCGTGTCTTTCCATACGGGTTTGTTTTGGTGCCCGTGGGACCGCTCGCAGACCGCTTTAGCAGACTGAGCCGCATTCTCTCACGAGTACGGAGCGCGATCGAGCCAGACGTGCCTGGCCTGACGTTTTTTATGCGAGGGTTTGGGCGGGGGGGGGGGGGGGGGGGGGTAAAGCGATGCTCGTGTTTGTTGTCTCCGGCCGCTCGCGGTTCGGTCCGCAGTCCCTAACGGGGGCGTAGATTACGCCCGGAGCTCGCCTCTTTCTCCTCTCTTTTTTAACCCTGCGAAAACGCGGGTGCTCTGCGTACCGAATCGGCCCCGCGGCGGCAGAATACGGTGGGCGAACATTTAGCTACTGTACCGATCCGCGTTGCGATAATTAGCATATGCGTGTAATCAGCATTATTGTGTAGACTGAAGCCCTGAGTGACCCTGCTTTACATATGACTACAGGGAAGGGAGCATCTCTTGCAAGTGCCGTTCTCCCCTCCCCCCTCATCTCCGCGTGGCCTGAATGGAGGCTGGTGTCAGAGAGGGAGCCCGTCTCCTTCCAGACAAATCTACAGTAACCCCTGGGCAGGAGTACAGGCGGAGGACCCTGTGTTTATGTTTATTTGGTAACAGAATTTTTTGCGCTGGGAAAACTTTGTGAACTCTTCTCCCTCCTCCACCTCCCCCCTGCCCCTCATGCAGCCATTGCCTCTGGACTAAAAGAGCCACGTTAATCCTCTCATTGAGAGAGGAGAGGAGTAAACGAGGGGGAGGATATCCCCTCTCCTGTGGGGCCACAAAGAGCACCTCCTAACTTCACTTCAGGCTCCTCAGCTGTTCCGCCGTGCAGCCAGCGTGCCCAGTGAGAGAGGGAGAGGGAGGGAGGGAGAGATGGAGAGAGACAGGGAGGGAGGGAGGGAGGCAAGAAGCAGTAGAGGGCGAGAGGTGAGCGAGAGGGAGAAGGGAGCGAGAGAGGGGAGGCAAGATAGAGTAAGAGACGGGGAAGAGAGAGGGAGGGAGGTGAGAGAGGGAGGGAGAGAGGATGGTGAGAGAGGGAGTGAGATGGAGGGAGAGTGGTGAGGCTAGGGAGAGTAAGAGACAAGGGAGAAGGGAGCGTGAGGGATGGATAGAAAGAGGGGGTCTGAGGGATGGAAGAGAAAGAAAGAGAGGAGAGTGGGAGAGAGAGAGAGGATGTGTGAGAGATGTCCTGTTGTCTGTGCTACATGAGCACAGTGTGTATCTGCATGCTATTATACCGCCTCAAAAAAAATATTTAGTGAAATGTTTTTGGCCTAAAAACTTTTGTAAACCTTTGACATTCTCCAAATGAATTCAGTCTCTCCAAATTGAATTTGTTCACAAACACTATTTGGCAGGTGAAGATCAAGGCGAAAGCTTACATTTATTTGCTCGACAAAGTTGAGGAGAAAAGACGATTGAATCTGGGCCTCGGGGAGAAATGATTGCGTTTCTGTCTCACTGTGTATGAAATGATGTAGTGGCAGTCTAGCCTCTTAAATAGTTGGATCCATCTTTGTATGGGTGGTTTGCGTCTTTTTGGGTAGAGACAGTCAGTCCCCTGAATTACAACCATTCACTGTGTTAATATTGCTGCAGATTAAAGTCCTCATAAATATAGTGTTCCTAAATATAGGCCTACGTATTTTTTCAGTGTATATGGGAAATAATTTTTAATGTTTTGCGGCCAGTCGTTGCATATATTATCTTGTCAGCATACGTCATGGCACGGAGTGACTTTATCCCCCTCCCTGTCGACATGGGAACCCTCGGCTCGAAGCTAATGTCACGGTATGCATAACCTTTTAGCTTTTTTTATTTGAGATTAATCCCCTGACCGTGCTAAATTGAAGAAAAGCGCTGGTTTGGTGAGCCCTGTTTAGGCCGCTAACTGCAGCCGAACAGCCATCTGCAGGTCTTGGGCGAATGCACTTGCGGCTTCCAACTTCCAACTTCCAAAAGTCTGGCGCTAACAGGTGAAAAAGTTTCATCAACTGCTTAAAAAAAAAATATATATCTTTTTCTTTTTTTAACCTCTGTTCAATGCATTTTCCATTAATTTTATTTTTGTGAAGGCTTACTCTAATTTTGTCATCCACAAATGAAAATGTAAAAAAAACTTAAATAATAATATTAAATAATAAATGCACTACAGAAACAAAGTCAGGAAAAACCTAAAAAGGTACAAATGTTTGTCTCTGGGGTGCTGCCCTGCAGGTACATAAAATTATGCCCCCAGCCAGCTTTACAGAACTCATTTGTAAATCTTTTGACTTGTAAAAGGTACGTGTTAGTAACCAAAACATTGCTGAACTTCACGGGCGTACGTGTGGGAAATTCGTTTCAGAGGTGAAACGAACGAAACGAAAATGTTTCAGACGTGGTAGACCTGGGTAAAGCCAAACTCTGTATTAGTTTGTTTTCAAGCGCGGTTTCCTGCCGGTCCCCGTTCTTTGTGCCTGGAAAGGCGCTCGTTGCTGAAGAGGAGACCCACTTTAGCGGCCATTGATGTGGGATCACAGGCGATGGGAGCCACAGCATATGTTGGCTAAGTTACCGTTTCCTGTTATGGAAATTGGCTTCGCCACTCCGAATCTGTGGGACCCGTTTGACGGGAACGCTAGTTGTTTATGAGGCATGTGTCTGCGCACGGTCGCCTGCTTTCCGGCCGCCTTTCGGGGGCAGGTGGCGTGTCCCGGCCCCAAACGGGGGATCCCACAGCTCCCAGAGGAACAGAGAAATTAAGAAAAAGTCATGATTTGCAGGTTTCGCTACTCTGACCTGTTTTACCTTTATATTGTTGTTGGCTAGCGAGATGAAGTTAGGTACATTAGCTCAACTACATTACATTACATTACAACTAGAATGAGGGGGAAAAAAACATAATTATCTTGCTATCTAAGTAGCTATGCTAGATATTTAGTTTAGCTAAATAACTGTTGGATAGCTTTCATGGCTAACAGATTTTTTTTTTTTTCTTCCATTTGAAATTGTGTCCAGCAATTTTTCCAGCTAATTGGTTGGCCATTAAAAATTAATTGGTTGATCCATAAATCAGACCTTTGTTCTCGTAGCCCAAATTAAAAGCAAGTTATTTCCCTGTGTCAAGATAACATGATTCGTGCCAAGTGTTCGCACAGCAGCCGGAGCGCAGATCATGAATTAATTCATTCGTTTCCACAATGACAAAAATGCACACTGCGCACCCGGGAATTTTTCCTGGGCCGCGTGGCGCTATGGAAATGCGTATCGCGCCGTACCATGCACAGAACTCCGCATCCTGAAAAAATGCCCATTAGCATTTTGTTTACAAACTGTAATTGATATGCGCCCGGGTTTTACACTTGCCTTGGGGTGCTGTTAATTGTAATTATATTGTCGGTAATTGTAATTAATAACTTGGTGTAATATGCTACATGTATCATACCAAGCTCCTCGTACTCAGTTCGTACACGTACAGACATTTGTTCCTGTCTCATGTCACATAAGTGGATTTGCTTTATTCCTAGCATCAATGCCAACTTTGTGTTCACATTTCACACAAAGAAATCACATTATTCCAACTGAGACTATTTAACATTTTGAGGCATGTTTTCAGTTTCATTGGCCCCAGAGTTGATTTTCTGAATTTATGTTGCTATTTTTATTTCTAATTTCCGTGTGCAGACGTTTGGTACAGGGCCTTCGGTTCCCAAGAGAATAAAAATGAAGAGTATCTGGCTCTGTAATGGGCTCCACACACTCAGGTTTACGGCTTTATTTACTAATACAATTTAACTTTTTTTATATCTTTATAAACAAACCGCTTATACCTTATGCTGTAGTCGTAATCCATCAAAACATCAACATGAACAAAACCGCATAAATGGAAGCAAACTTTGGGATCTTACTTTGTTGTTCATGAACAGAAACATATACCCTACTTACAGCCCCCCCCCTCTCTCTCTCTCTCTGTCTTTTACCCCCCTCCCCCCTCACTCCCCCCCGTTTCTGTCTCTCTCTCGCTCTCTTTTTTTTGAAACCTTTAGTCATTAATAAAAATGGGTAGCCTGTCAACCACAGTCAAGTGTAATCCAAACTATACAGCATCCTTTCAGACAACTATTTTAATGGAAATGTGGCTCATATTGTATCACAGCTACCATATCCTACTTGAAATGACAGTATCAAAAGTAGAAGTTGATACTATGGTAACAAAGCAGCTTTCTGCCGGCGAATCGAACACTGTCGGTCCCAGAGAGAGAGAGAGAGTGAGAGAGCGCAATAGAGTGCACTGAGAGCCTCAGTCTTTCCCCCCCTCCTCTCTCTCTCTCTCTCTCTCTCTCTCCTCTCTCTCTCTCTCTCTCTCTCTCTCTCTCTCTCTCTCTCTCTCCCTCTCCCCTCTCCTCTCCCATTGTCCGCGTCTTTGGAATATGATGCGATGGGATCGCATTGTGTTGCACCTGGATTCCATTTTTTTAATACTTTTATTTAGAGGGGACTCTTTAACTTGACTTGATCCATCCTGCTAAAAGCTAATGCATAGCTGGCCTTGGACCCTCGCGCGGATGAGAGCGGGGACCTCTGTTTTTTAATGAGCCGCACCATTGTCTCTCAACATGCATGTGTTTTTGGATTGTGGCGATGGGGGGGGGGGGGGGGGTTTAGGGGGGGTGGAGAGGGAGGGTGTAAGCCTTGTGGAAGCTTTTAACAGATCAGTAGAGGCTAGACATTGAAGAAGCTCACTTAGTACATCTTTGGACAATGGCTTTTCTATCTTTTTTTTCTTTTTTTCCCCCCTATGTCCCGTGTATCTGAAAACCAGTACTCTCCGTCTTTATTAAATTTCATTGTTTGGTGTGTCACTTGGATCCTTTAATAACAGATGCATAATCGTGTAATGCACAGAGCTGTTGTTGACAATCCTAACAACTTTTTTTTGTTGTTATTGATGGAGTAAGAGGGAGGGGGAATGACGCAATTTAGATTGTTATTAATCCTGTATGTTTCCGTTTCTTGTCCTGGTTCCGTGGTTTTGAATTGTTGCGGAGTACATGAGTGTAGCTAGGCCTGCTTGGTTTACTTTTTTTTTTTTTACCCTTGTTGTGTGTCTTTGTCGTTCTGGCAGAATGGTGTTGCAACGGATTCATTCATTCATTCCTTCTGTTTCAAGTGTAGTTTGTTTTATTTGACATCCAGGCTGTTTGTGTCCCTAGGTTCCTGAATAGTGGCTAGGGGTCAGGCTAATGCCTAGTGTCAGTGTCACCTCTTGTGTTGAGCATTGTACAATAATATCTGTCTATATGTCATGTCTTATTAGCTGGTATTTCCCATGGGAGCAATTCCACGTTACATAGAGCAAAGGCCTCTAGCCAGAGGTAAACCAGTTTAGTGGTCTATTACATTAATTTCCAATGTAATAAGAGTGCAATATAGAATAGACGTGTTGGCTGACTAACGCTGATTTGTTTTCCTCCGGCATCTGGCTGTTTAGCCGGTCTCACCGAGGTAGCGATTTGTAGTCGCGTCTGTTTCCCGAAGCCAGAAAAGATCGCGCATTGAATGGAGAACGCTTCCCTGTAGCTGAATAGAGACGTTATTAGCCCATGTGCGAGCGCTAGCTAGCCTCGCGTTTTATCAGACAGCGCATCCTTCCGCCGACGCGTCGAGTCCCTCCAGACGTGGCAAGTGGTGGAAACGGAGCTGATTTGCCTCCTCTGTGCGAACGAACCATCTGCGGTGTCACATTCTCCCCCAGGCAGTTAGTTTGATCCGGCGTACATTAGCGAATAGCCCCATTTCACTTGGGTTAGAAAAATAATGGGATGTAGCCAAAATTCCTAATTGTTAAAGTCCTAAAAATCTGTTTATGCAAAGCAGCTTTGGGACAGTGTCTCAGTAAGAAACAGTACGCGCATACATTTGAATAGACTTTAGGTTTTGTTATGAAATTATATTTTTAACTCTATTTTGGGTGGTTGTGCTATAGGCTACAACATGGTAATAACAAGGGGGTAGAAACATGAATGCTTCCACATTTTTATCATAATTAATTATTTCTGTTATTTAATTATAAGTTTAGGATTTTTTTGTAATTTCAAGCATCTATTTAGCCTCCAGTGAATGTGCCCGTCACTGGTACTTATGTAGTTATGTAGAGTGTTGAATAAGAGTCAAGTGAGGAACATTGCTGTAGGAGGCGGGTTTGAAAACATCTGTGAAAAATGCACAGCCCTGGCCTCTCGCTCTGTCTCCGTGAGACACGGAATGGAGGATCCTTGCAGTTCACGTCTTTATTCTGTTTTTCCGCTAAAAGGCCTCTCGCAGGGCGGTGGGCGGGGGGGGGGGGTTTATGACAGCAGTGCTCCTCTGATTTGTAACCCGCCGTTCGCGGAGTCGCGCAGCCTTGCGCGGGATTGGAACTGTCGGCGTCTCTGCGTTCGCGGAGACGGCGGCCCCCCGGATCCGAAGATGTGCGAGAGTGGCTCACCTCCACAATGGCGCTGCGCTTTTGTCAAGCGCTGCCTGGCCTTGTCCCTGTAAACACACGCACGTACACGCATATACACACACACATGCACACACACATACACACACATATACACACATATACACACATATACACACACATATGCACACACATACACACACATATATACACACACACACACATATAACCACACACATACACACACACATATACACACATATATACACACATATACACACACATACACACACATACACACACATACACACACATACACACACATACACACACATATACACACACACATATGCACACACACATATAACCACACACATACACACACACATATACACACATATACACGCACATACACACACATATACACACACATATAACCACATACACGCACACATATATACACACACATGCACACACGCATACACAGACATATATACACACACATATAACCACACACATACACACACACACACACACATATGCGCACACATATATACACACAGACACACACATACACATATATACACACACAGACTCACACATACACATACACACACACAGACACACACACATATAAACATACACACACGCCCACATACACGCACACATGTACACATACATATACACACACCACACACATACACACACCCGCACATACACGCCCACACACACACATACGCACACACACAGATATACACACGCACACCACACATATACACACACACACACACACACACACAAACACTCACATACCTACATACACACACACTCACACGCATATGCTCACACACATACACACACCCGCCCCCCCCCAACTCCCAAAAGTGACTGTTTTGCTTCATGAGGCTAAAATGTGAAAACCGCCCTCTTATTAAAAAAGAATAGATGGTCACTGGTCTCATGCTGGTCTGCAATTGGATAATTCTTGTGCTAATAGGACAGTTTCCGTGAAGAACTGAATCATCATCCCTTTGCTGAAACACGCAGGTATTGGTGTCCCCTCTGTTCCTTTCTTTAGATGCCTTTTTTTAGTTCCATTTTTGTAATTTGACATTTCATACGATAATTACACTTTTAACAATTGAATTTGTAATTGAGAGAGATGTTCTTGGACACCTTGTCGAGGCGGGACTGCTACATCTAAGCCGACATTTCCAATGGTGTATTTTTGTAACGTTTTTTTATGAAACATGAGTTACATAATCAGCACCTGGACGTGACTCATCAGAACAGGCCAGAGGTGAAGACTGTGTTGTTTTCCCCTGCTCCTGGGGTTAGAAGGACATATTACATTTGAAATGCTACAGCACATATATTTCCTGTATCTCTCTATTTCTCTCTCTCTGTCTCTCTCGTTGGAAAGAGTCCTCCTTCATAATGTACTACTCGGTTAGTGTTAAAGTGCTAATTTTTCAATTCTGCTATTTCTCGGCACTGAGGAGTACCCAGCATTCAAAGCCTGTGTGCCAACTGACTTCTCTCTCCAGAACATTCTGCCTGTTAAGTAGATTTTTTTGGGAATGTTTTTCAGATCATTCTAATTACATTACATTACATTATTGGCATTTGGCAGACGCTCTTATCCAGAGCGACGTACAACAAAGTGCATATCCATAACCAGGGATAAGTTCGCTGAAAGACCCTAGAGGGAAGTACAATTTGAACTGCTACCTGTACAACAAAGTTAAGGACGAGGGCCAATTTTCTTATTTTTATTATTTTTTTTTATTATTTATTTTATTATTATTTTTTTAAACAAGAAACAAACAGAGCAAAAGTGACCAAAGTTAACTATCAAAATACTGCTTACCTAGCCAACTAAAAAATACCGATACACAATGCAAGTCACAGAGACAACAATTAAGGTTCACAGGGAGGTAGGGAGTTGTGATCTCACACCATAAAGGGATAAGCAGGTACTTCCTGAACCTTTATGGCTCACTGCAGACCTGCTGGTGCCCGTGGTAGATCAGTGGGCTTGCAGACCGAAGCCCTTCCTGTGCCAGGTAAGCCGTGATAGGTCACTTACTGGTATTACGCTTAACCAATGAATCTGCATTGGTGGCCAAGTAAAAACGCTACAGGCTGGTTAGCTCATCGCGTTGAGACGTGCATGGAAGGACCAGATGATATGGGCTCGAGCCTGAACCAGAACAGCATCCCCTGTGGCGGTAAACGTGGCTACAAGGGCTTCTGTTGTCGCTCACTAGCGACCCCTGCTGGTCCGCCTCTTAAGCTGCACGTGCAGCGTCAATGTCCGCGTGAGCTCGTCTAATGAACAGGGGTTGCGCCAAGAAACAACGGCTGATGAGTGTCTTGGAGGAAAGCCCGTTAGGTCTCTCTCTGCTCTGTGTTCATTGCGGTGGTCATGGCTGAGGGAGGACTGTCCAGGGCGCGGCCTGTAGCGTAGTGGTTAAGGTACATGACTGGGACCCGCAGGGTCGGTGGTTCGATTCCCGCCGTAGCCGCAATAAGATCCGCACGGCCGTTGGGCCCTTGGGCGAGGCCCTTAACCCTGCATTGCTCCAGGGGTGGGTTGTCTCCAGCTTAGTCGAATCAACTGTAAGTCGCTTCGAATGAAAGCATCAGCCGAATGACATGTAATGTAATGTAATGGCGAGGAAAAGAACTGAAGAAGGTGATAAGTGATAGTGGATAAGTGCGACACCCGAACATGGCTCTACCTCGTTCGGTCTTTGACGACACAGTGTTCACCTGCCAGTGTTCGTGGTGATAGCCTGCGTGCCCCAACACCGCCACGCTTTTCACCGAAGTGTCTTCCAATCGCTCCTCCTCGCTCCGTGTCCTCAGGGGAAACGCTCTTCCCCCCTGGTCTGGGCCTGTTTGGGCCTCCCCCCCCCCCCCCCCCCCGCCCTTCCCCCGGGAGCGGGGGCTGAGAGGGGCGCGAGCGGGAGTAGCAGGCCCCGCCGGGCGGATTAGCGCCTCCTCAGCGGCCGATTACCTGTAACCGCGATCTGTTGTCGGGCGGATTAACTTCTCAGACTTCCGTGCTGAGAAGGTAACAGAACTCAGAAGGAAAGCCTTTCACTGAACTCCCCCCCACACCCATCCACCCACCCACCCACCACCACCTCCTCCTCCTCCTCGATCCCTTGCTCAACCCGCATAGCCGCTACCGCTAATCCCGTAACCGGAGAGGGTGCGGCGAGGAAACCGAACACACAGGACTCACCTGAGCAGGGGCGGGGGACAATGACAGATCGGTGCTGAACGTGCTCATTAGCACCGTTGTAGGGCGACAAAAGGCGCTGGGATATCCAGACCCTGGCGAGGTCAAACCGAGGTAAAAAGCTAATGGGTGAAATAAAGCGGTAATTCAAGGCCTCGAAATGTGGCCGTCTTTCACCGAGGGGGCGGGTTTGTGAGGGGGGGGGGTGTGGCAGTCAGGTCACTGTTCCAACCCCTCCCCTTCCAATCAGAAGGCTGCTCTTCTGGTTGGGGTTTCTATGGTCAGAAAGAGATCCCGTAAAGTTAGTTTGGTCTTGTTTCTCTCTCTCTCTCTCTCTCTCTCTCTCTCTCTCCCCCCCCCCCCCCCCCCCCCTCTCCTCCCCACCCTTTTGTCGGACTGACTTTTAAAAGGTTGGTCATTCAGGAGAAGACTATCTCAGAGAGAAGACCCCCCGCCCCCCTCGCCTCTACTCCCCACCCACCACCATGGCCAAGAATTTCTGCGCTCATTCTTGTGAAATCCATTTTAAATTGGGTTTTGGGAGAGAGTGCTCCACCGTCTTCTTCAAACTGAAAGAAAATGAGGCTGCCAAAGAAACACTCAAGGGCACCGCTCTGACTTATTATATTAGACAGAGGTATGAGCCCCGTAGATCTCTTGTAGGCCCACTTCAATTTGTCATATAGAGGACTTTTCCCATGCCGGGCCGTCTCCACATTAATTTTTATTTGCGGCCTTTTATACGCTTTTCAGTTTATGTACTTGTACATCAATTAATTGATTTGGCTCGAGAGGCACGCCGCTTGGTTCATTCCCGGAGACTTAATGGTTTCTGTTGTTGTGTTTCCTGTGAGTTCTGACCCGCGTTTCAGCCCTGTCCACGTTCTCTTTCCTCACAAGGACCGTGTAATGCTGTTTTAACTGCCGTACCTCCCGTCCTATGCTCTGGGCAGATGTTGGTTAGCAAGCGTCGGGTGGACCAGGAGGAATCCAACATGCCAAACGTACGTTCCGCTGTCCTTCGCGTATGTCCCCAGCTAGTGCGGTACATAGAATCCATCAGAAACATCGTGGCGTCTCTTCTGTGACTCTCCCACCCCGCCTTCCACCTTCCTCATGTGCCGGTGGTAACAGAAGGTGTGTTTTGTGTTCTTTTGCCCCCCTAGACCAACCTCCCCATTTTCAAGCTGAAGGAGTCGTGTGTGCGGAGGCGTTACAGTGACTTTGAGTGGCTCCGGAGCGAGCTGGAGAGGGAGAGCAAGGTAAGCTGGGAGAAAGGGGGGGGGGGGCATCCCGGCGTCCCGGCGTCCCTCACGGGTCAGTTCTCGGCCCCAATCTTGTTTTGAGACTGGTCTTCATTGTCCAGTTCTGCATTGTGCACAAACTACAGTGTGGGAGAAATTGCCTTGAACTACAAAAACACTGCAGTGCGCCTATGAATGCAAGGCAAAGTTACAGCCCTGTGGTTGCACACATTTATGCAGCTTTGGCTGTCATTATTTTTAAAAGTATGAATTGGCTGTTTTGAAAAGGGCAATGACAAAAGGCCAGAACTGTTTCATGTTTAGTTTTTTTTCTCCCGTTTTGTGTCCAGGTCGTTGTTCCGCCGCTCCCCGGAAAAGCTTTATTCCGGCAGCTGCCCTTCCGGGGAGACGATGGAATATTTGACGATTCCTTCATCGAGGAGCGGAGGGTGGGTCTGGAGCAGTTCCTCAACAAGTAAGTGTGAGGCCCCCGCAAGGCTGCCCCGCAGCTCGAAGCCGCCCCGTCCCGTTAAGAGTCACGTAGCCCTGCGCAGTTTAGCGGTCTTCTCCTGATGGATGCTGGGATAGCCTGGCCTCCTGCTCTCTCACCTGCGTCATGTAGAATGCCATGTACATCAACACCGGTCAGGTCTCTGTCAATTGATTATCAGCCTAATGGCCGTAAAGTAAAACGATTGCATGAAATGAGATTTGCTGTATATTTCATGACGAGCACGAAAACGATGCGGAAAATCCTTCGTGATTACAGCAAGGAAGTTTGAGGACAGAGTAAAAGAAATTTGTGGGGAAAAAAAAAAAAAAAACCTTCCAGAAACCCGAAATACATCTTCAGTTGTGTTTATTCTGGTTTTGCCTTGAGTTTAAAGACTAGCATTCCTGAGGGTATGTGCAGTCCTTGCACGACACAAGACTGACCGCATGAAAATAATTACCTCGGTTAATATGTTTGTCCGTATTCCTAAATTATTATTGATTTGGATTCATTCCAAAGCCCCAAGCAAAAAAAACGAAGTAATGAATTGTTGAAGCTTGGACCGATGTGGTTTCATAAGTGAATCCGGCTGCTAGTTAGCTAACGCTAGTTAACAAACAAATGCATATATCATTCCTGTCAGGTAGAATCTTTTTTTTTTTTTTTTTTTTCTTATAATTACCTTGAGAATGATTAAAATTGATGAAAGGCCGCAAGTGCATTCTACCTGAGTTTGTACATTTGTTTTATTTTAGATACGTAATTTATGCTAATTACAACTCAAATTACAGTACACATTTCTTTGAAGAATGTTGTGTGCACCCCTGGTTATTTTTGATCCGAGGTGCAGTTCCTCCTCTGCACGAACAATAAAAGTTATAGTGTAATTGTAATTATTTGCAGTGATTGCAGACGTTGCTATTATCTTTGTTTCATGTGCAAATGTGGCAAAGCTACCCATTTGAATTTTAATACACAAAACTTGATAAATTGGCTGAAAGAACAGGAGATATGTCAGTAATTAAGATTTAAATTTCAGAATTAAATGGTACTGTTGATCATGTAATTGTTCAGACTTAATAGCAGGTAAGTCTGCGACGCTCTGCGCCTGTTTGGTGTTCCAAAGGTGTGATTAAATATTTTGCAAAGGTATACCTGTGCATTGTCTCTCCTCCTCAGGCCAGCTGTTGTCAAGGAAGAATTCTCACTGCTTCTGAAGGTTCATTTTCCAACCATGATCAAAGTTTGTTGTTGCAAGAAAGAACAGAATTGAAACACTTAAGAGTAAAAATTTTTTTATTTTTTTTATTGTTTTTAATCCGGCAACAGTCCCAATAATTCTTTTTGCGTGCTGAATGATCAATCTGGAATATGACCTCTTCCTACTTTCTTCCTTTTTGGAAGAGTAGGTTTTCCAGAATGTTTTTTTTTCATTCCGAGTCTGTGCTCGTAGCGATTGTAGCTGGGTCCTGTCTTGCGGTGTTTATAATGGCCACAGTGCTACTTCTGCACGGGTAGGAACAGCGGGCAAAATGGCTGCCCCTTGTCATTTCCGTCCAGTGTCCTCTTTAAAAGCAGAGTGCCTCCCTGGTTTGGACATTCCATGACCAGGGCACTTATCCAACCTCCTTAAGTTTAGTAAACATTATTATTATTATTATTGGATGTATTTATTTTTGTAAGTCACTATGCAGAATGCAGATATGCTGGTGAAATGGTGAGCGAGGTCTGGGGACGCTGGCCGGTTTTCCGATTCGAGGCGGGCAGGTCACAGGGTAGGGTACAGGGTGAACTCCGGGGCTCGATCGCTGTCCCACGTCCTCTCCCGCCACCCACTCTGCATTTCCCAGAATCCCATTCTTCTAATCTGCACTTGAAATATTTGCCCTGAGATGAAACGTAGCTTTGGGTTCTGTTGGGTAATAACCCTCGCAAAAAGGGTTATATTCCCTGTCGATACACCCACCGCCTGACCTGTGACCTCATTTCTATGGGTAACTGGAAGGGTAATTTTCTTAATTGGTTCTTAATTGACAATGTGTGTTAACATAAAGACAATCACATGATTACAAATAACCTTTTAGTGATAATCCTTATTACTATTAGACCACTTTCTGAATTAAGTGCTTACTATGAGTCTTTCTCTGTCTCTCTCCCAGCAGACAGACAGCCTTTGACCTTAATGTCTCTGCTTCTCAGCTAGCACATTCTGGTCTCACAGCAAGGTCAACCAGGGGTATTCAGAAGACAAAATACTGATAAATGTTAGTGGCCAGCTTCTTGTCTTTTTGTTTTGGTAAAGCCCCCACTTCTGGAAAAGTGTGTATAAGAGTCTAACTGTGTCTGATGCTAATCAGAAAGCCGGTAAGCTTTCTCACTTTCTGTCATTTCTTTGCAAATAACTACGAAAGTTAACGAGAAGAATAGCTATCGTTGTGTTTTTTTACTGGGATCTGTTTCATCAGACGATGCTCACCTGTGAAATGTTAAAGAGGGCATTTTTCCCTAACAGTAACAGTTTGTGGCTGCTGTAGGGCTCTTGCCGCAGTGTTTTCCAGCAGTGGTCCTCCTCCGCCTCTGTCGAGTAATTTTGGGCGAATTCCTCCTTTCCCTTACAGGGTGGCGGGGCACCCCCTGGCCCAGAGCGAGCGGTGCCTCCACATCTTTTTACAGGACGAGTCCGTAGACAAAAATTACACGCCTTCCAAAGTCAGACAAGCCTAGACGCTTCAGGCCACTGCGAGAACCGAAGAGAACCCTGAATTTTCACCACCCAAAGTCCCGCGCGACGGCTTTTCAGCTTCGGACAAACACCTTATTAATCAGTGTTATTTTTAAGAAATCACTTTGTTTTTCTCTGTCTTGATTATGTTTTGTGGTGCTTTCTGAATCGCCTCTTAATTGAATCGAACACTGAAGCAACTGTGCATAGCTGTTAACAATGAATGATTTTTTTTTTTTTTTTCTTCTCGTGAAAGCACTAACGCAGTACTTTGTTAATTGCATTGCTCGATCATTTACAGTGTGAATATAAACATCAAATGATATGAATTTCAATAACACAGGACCCTCTGCATGCGTTTCTCACTGTTTCTCACTACTCTTCTCCCAGTCCTGCTCATTTGCCTCATGGTTTAATCACTGACATTTTATTATTATTTTTTTTCTCCATTTGGCATTGAGAAGATATGTCTCTGATTCCTTCCATGATCTGAAACGTTTGTGTGTGTGTGTGTGTGTGTGTGTGTGTGTGTGTGTGTGTGTGTGTCGCCACCAGCACCTCCTTGGAGCCTGTAAATGATTTTGTAATGGATCAAAACCGGGAGTAATGTCATTTATATGGTGTACATTTGAAATTTGTATAATTGTTATACCATTTTGTTTACTTGACATGTTCTCTCTCTCTCTCTTTTTTTTTTTTTCAATAAAACAGTTCAATCCCTCTCATTTCAATGGGCGACTTGTGTGTCCGTCCGTGTCTGTGTGATCGCACTTGTGTGTGTGTGCGTATCTGTGTGTGCATGTGTATGAGTGTGCGTGTTTGTGCGTGTGTGTGCTCTCCCAGGGGCACGGTGTGTGTGTGTGTGTCTCTGCTCTCCCAGGGGCACGGTGTGTGAGTGTGAGTGCTCTCCCAGGGGCACGGTGTGTGAGTGTGAGTGCTCTCCCAGGGGCACTGTGTGTGTGTGTCTCTGCTCTCCCAGGGGCATGGTGTGTGTGTGTGTCTCTGCTCTCCCAGGGGCATGGTGTGTGTGTGTGTGTCTCTGCTCTCCCAGGGGCACGGTGTGTGTGTGTGTGTGTGTGTCTCTGCTCTCCCAGGGGCACGGTGTGTGTGTGTGAGTGCTCTCCCAGGGGCATGGTGTGTGTGTGTCTCTGCTCTCCCAGGGGCACGGTGTGTGTGTGTGAGTGCTCTCCCAGGGGCACGGTGTGTGAGTGTGAGTGCTCTCTTAGGGGCATGATGTGTGTGTGTGTCTCTGCTCTCCCAGGGGCATGGTGTGTGTGTGTCTCTGCTCTCCCAGGGGCATGGTGTGTGTGTGTCTCTGCTCTCCCAGGGGCATGGTGTGTGTGTGTCTCTGCTCTCCCAGGGGCACGGTGTGTGTGTGTGTGAGTGTGAGTGCTCTCCCAGGGGCACGGTGTGTGTGTGTGCGAGTGTGAGTGCTCTCCCAGGGGCACGGTGTGTGAGTGTGAGTGCTCTCTTAGGGGCATGATGTGTGTGTGTGTGTGTGTGTCTCTGCTCTCCCAGGGGCATGGTGTGTGTGTGTGTGTGTGTGTGTGTGTCTCTGCTCTCCCAGGGGCACGGTGTGTGAGTGTGAGTGCTCTCTTAGGGGCATGATGTGTGTGTGTGTGTGTGTGTCTCTGCTCTCCCAGGGGCATGGTGTGTGTGTGTGTGTGTGTGTGTCTCTGCTCTCCCAGGGGCACGGTGTGTGAGTGTGAGTGCTCTCTTAGGGGCATGATGTGTGTGTGTGTGTGTGTGTGTCTCTGCTCTCCCAGGGACATGGTGTGTGTGTGTGTGTGTGTGTGTGTGTGTGTGTGTGTGTGTCTCTGCTCTCCCAGGGGCACGGTGTGTGAGTGCGAATGTGTGTGTGGGGAGCTGGGCACCAGGCAGATACTGCTTGGTGGTTTGCAGTGGATGTGCTCCTGGTCTCCTGTTCTTCTCGCCAGGTCTCTCTCAGCATACTGCTTCACCAGGGGCCGCTCACTGACTCAGGCTAGCCGAGGGGCCGGCTGGAGATTAGGAAAGTTGGTGCCAACGGCATTCAATTCGCTGGCCATTTTTACAGATGGCATTTAAATACCTTCCTTCCTCTGTACAATGCAATATTATATGATATTTAACACCAACCGGTATTGTGTTTGTGTTCAGTGTTGTATTTTCACTGCAAAAAAAAACAAAAGATAAGTCTGTCTTAAGTAGTTTACTCATATTGAAGGCAAATTGTATTTCTATTGCTTGTTTACTAAAAACAAATAGGTTGCCAATGAGGTGTGAGAGTTTTACGTATTTCCAGATTTGCTAATGGGCTAAGACAGTTTGACTTGTGAAGCAAAAAGTCATTTTAAGCAAAGTTAATAGTTTCTACAAAGAGAAGAAATACATTTTTCAGTAAAACACTTTTTTTCCAGTGATACGTGCTCTTCTGCCACGGTATCCAGACCTCGAATAGGAAAGTTCCTGTTTCGACCTTCATCTTTTTCCTTTTTTTTTCATTGATTCTGGTTGATTTTTCTCCTGGTTGTTGATTTCTTCTTTTACCATTTTTGGGGGGTACTTTAAAATATTAACAATTGGCCTTGTTAACTGAAGTTGTCTGGTCATTTTATCAGCTCAATTTATTAAATATCAGCGTTGTGTGTAAAGCGTTCATGGGCTTTGTTCTAATAACGTGAGACCCCTCCCTAAATGTGCCAAATCAGTATTTCCATTCGGTTGAAGAGACCTTAAAACGTTACTTCAAATTATGGCATCTGCCTCGTCACAGTTGAGTCTTGTCAAATAAGAGTGGCCTCTTGAATTTCTGCTTTGTGCTAATCTGCTCTCTGCCACTGCGGTCTATGGTGAACAGAAGTTTTGAAGACATAATATTAAAAAAAAATAAAAAAAACAACCGAAGGGCATCATACACTTAAATGATGTTTTCTACTGTGTCATTTCTATCGGAGATGAAAGTACGAAAAAAATGCAATTTGGTCTTGGTCCTTGATTTATGAAAACATACTTGAAACCCTCTGGAATACGTATTGTTCTGTGAGATTCCACAAGGTCTAGGCTGTCAGTGTGTTCTGTTCCGTTCCTCTCTGTCGATCCTCGAACCATTCTAACAATCATATTCCAGATTTATGGGACTCTGATTCCAAGCATAACACGCATCCAAGGATATCTGTAGCAAAAACACATTTAGATATCTACATAGACACACAAGCCAGTCCGGTACATAATTCAATAGTATTTATTCTAACAATATATATCAGTACAACTTTCACAAAATTAAAACCACTCTTTACAACAGGAGAAAATATTTACATGCTAAAAAAACAAACAAACAAACAAAAATAAACAAGTGCTCAACGTTTTCCAGTGTTAGTGTCTACTTTTCAAAGTAATCATTTCAACGCTGCCACACACACACACACACACACACACACACACACCCCTCACACGCACGCGTGCGCGCACAAAAATACGTAAAAGGCTACTTGTTTTACCGTTTAAGTTCAGTCAATATTTTGCCCAGTGCAGCCAAACGAGCCGCGTTTTTTTTTATACCTGTTTTCGTTTGAAATGCCAAGCAGTCGAAAGCTCTAAAAATCATCCCACTCGAGTGTTCGCTGCACACTTCATTACGCATGGAAATAGGACTTGGGGCCCAGTCATTTCTAAAGCGTGTTATGACGCCATGCCCTTTGGTTTCAGCACTATGTCAGGGACAGCGACCAGTTCCCTCTTCCATTACGTCACGTTTTTACGTCTGTTTTGGATTTTATTTATTTTATCGTATTTATTTATTTATTTATTTATTTTGGTTTCTTCTGCTTTCATTGGTCTTTGAGACACTTAGAAAACGTTTATCGCCATTAAACGACTAACAAATTACACACAACCTTTCACAAGTCGACCATTCTTGGTCAGTTTCTTTACATCTGAAGATATCCGTCGGATTTTACGCGAACTGGAACAAAGTGGCTTTTCACAAGCATATTTCATGATCTGTATATGGGTTAGAGGTAATTCCTGAAATCATGTCATTCAGGCTTTTGTCAATAATCCTATTTTACTCGACAAAAATCATGGTGGTGATTTTTTTAAATGTTCAGCACATGTACTAAGATTGCAATTCTTTGGGGTGCTCGACTTTGCACTCTTTCAAATGCGTGTGTCTCGCGTGAGCTGCGCGTGAGCTTTACCGCAGGCCGTACACATTCATATATCACTGGACTTGTACATGTCTGAAAGCAGCCTTGTGATCGGGACATTTCCAATGGTCTTCTTGAAAAAGACTTCTTCGATGGTAGACGGGCTCACCGACCGCAACGCCGGCAAAAGAAGCAGGAGCTTCCCGAAGCGGCAGGGCTGCGTTGGGTATCTTGAGATGACAAAACACAAATTAACTTTAAAGTACACGGTGCAAGTAGGATACAGGCAGTTACGAGTTGGTAAATCGTTTCCTTTGATCGGGTCTGATCACGTGACCACCGCTCTCACAGGTGCCATTGTAAAGAGTTTAAGGAATGTAAGCCTATTTCTTAACCCCTCGTGGAATAGCTACGTTTTTAGTAACTAACAACATGCAATTGCATTATGAAATCGGTAGTTCACGAGAAGGTCGTTGTTCCTTTACTGCTTTTACTATTACTGTTATTGATTTATTGGTAAAAGTCTCTTACCGTGTGTGTATGTAACTGTTAAGGGTGAGTTGCGCTTCGTCCTGCAGCGCTGCAATGGCTGTGGCGTTGCGGAAGTTTCTCAGCTCGGAGCCACTGTGAGTGGGGACTGCACACACACAGCGCAGAAACGCGTGTTTGCATTACACACTCGTAATGGAACAGAGACAACCACCCTGTCTGTAAGTTCATGTCTCTCAAGCGCGACGCCAACTCGTTGGGGGAAACCTTGGATACGAGTTTATTAAAACTGCTGTTCCTCGTTATTTCCCTAATGATGCGCATATGAGCACAAATAGTACAGTGGTAATTAATAATTGCCTGATAGAATACTAGCCTACTATAAATAATAATGCTGGAATAATTTCAGACCTGTTTTCCAATAACACTAATATCGTACTGCTGTTTTGCGTTCTTATTATAAAAGTAAGTCATTCTTATATGAAAATTATTCTTACTCCTTCGAGGCTGAATATGTAGCAGATTTAAAATGAAGCATAGTTTTTTTCAGGCTACTCACCGGCTTTGAACGTTACAATGCACTTCAAACATGCAAATTCTGTTGCATCAAGGCGAAGCTGTCTGAATCTGGTGACTACTTCTTGAAGAGCTTGGATTTCTGAAATGATTTTATTCAACCGTTGTGATTCTGTGTTCTCTGTGTTCATGCCTTAAAAGACGACACAAAACACGACGTTTCAGTTCACATTTCTAGTTTTTCCGCACTATGCCTGTACATAGCCGACACGTACACGTGTTACATTGCATTACAGTCATTTAGAACAAGGTGTTATCCAAAGCGACTTGGAATGCAACAAACGTGCATCCGCTTCAGTAATAGGCTACTGACGGTGTCAAAACTGGCGTAAAACATTCCTCGACCATCGAGGGCATATGCAACAATTCTAATGCTTATTAAATAAGTTTAAAAAAACATAACTCGGTAACACTTTACAAAAAAGGTTACATAACTAATGAATTAACTACTGATAAATTAATCTGTACAGCTTTGTCAATTATTTGTACATCAATAATTAATGTTAACAACTACATTAGTTGAAAAAAACACAACAATTAATATATTTGTTAATGGTTAACTAATTATATGTTTATCCTATGGTTTGCTAATGTATAAATATTCATGTAACTCATTCATTTGTTAGTAGTTAACAAATATATTCACAAATGAAAAGTTAATTACATGCTTAATTAATGTATTTGCGCATCATTAATTCACGAATAACAACTACATTGCCCATTCATGACCCTTATTGTGAAGTGTGACCCATAAGTCAAACACAAGCCTGAACTGGTCATGTTGTAAAAAAAAGATACTGCTATTTGTAAATGAAGACAGAACATTGCACATTTATCATTGATAATTCGCTATTATTGTCTTTCTTGTACACGTTAAGACTATATTTGTGACCAATAAAAGGACTGTCTGAGGGTACATACCTGAAACTGCAAGCAGGGTGCTCGAATCGACTGGAATCGCCCACTGTGCAATGCCCAGGACAAACAGTTCCCTCCAGGCATCTTCTAATAGGATTAACTGTAATACAGATTATGAATCTTAGTAACGACTGCACATACAGTGCATACAAAATCTGTTTCAATTTTAGCTGCTGGGGCAAAGCATAGGCCTAAAGACAGTATATGTGTGAAATTATATGCTCATCAACGGTGATTGCCAAACGTGACGCGTCATGAGTGACAGGCCCGATTTAGTGTAGAAGTTGAAGAAAGTTCATGCAGTCGGTGGTGAGTGCGGCTGAGGTCGTGGCTGTTGCGTTCTCACCTGGTCAGGTAAGGGGAGCGTGGAGAAGGCTGGCACGCTCTTGGCCCATTTGATGCTCATGAAGAGAAGTCGAGCGGCCGATTCGCACACAGACTCTGTCGCCACCTCGTACAGGTACATCGGCGTGCCACTGACCTCATGCGGGTACTGTAACAAAAGGCGTGACATTACACCACCTACAGTATATTCACAGAGTAAAACATGAATTAATATATTGTGAATTCAACTGTCAACAGTTTGGGTGAGTTATGTATCTTGCAACTGCTTCAAAACTCGACAGCCTCGATTATACTGGAAAGAAGCTAAATCATGCTTTGCACATTAATGGCATGCACGTTCTCAGGGTCCATGCAGTGCTACTTCAATGATACAAACAGGTGGAAAACGAGAATTAAGGTACCGAGTAAATATGCCAATACTTCCGTTAGGATGATAGTGCAGTCTATTTATAATCTCTGCGCCGGGGCCTTAAAGACGTTGCGGTGCCCGCGCACGTGACAGAGAACGTTCGGCCTACCTTCGGGGTGGGCTGCGCTAGCCCCACGATGGTCTGCCGCTCCGGCGTGCTGGACACCGTGCTTAGCTCCAGGCTATGAGGCTCCAGCTGGGTGACGGCGGTGAAGAAGGGCGGACCCGGCATGGAGGAAGCCGGGAAGTGGGCAGAGGACCCGTTCACTTCCTTGTGCCCTCTGAAATACAGGGCGACCTGCTTCCGTATGGTGGACGTTCTGGGGCCCCTCTCGTGCTGCACAGCTGTTGAGACGGGCGAGCGGATCCCTCAGTACATGAACCGTTAATGTACTTGTTACGTAATTAGCACATAGCTACGACCGCGCGTGTAATTTGTTGTCTCTTTTTATTAAAAATGAAACGATAAAGGAAACAGATGGAGCGCTTCTTCGCGTTAACTGGTCGAGCAATTGTTATATAATTATATCTGTTCTTGAAATAACAAATGTTTTCCACATGTTGTCTGTTTTGACAGCCGCGTTGATTGAATTGACTGTAGCTACAGGACCGCAAATATCCTCGTTGTACTTGTACTACAAATTGCCTATAATGTATAATGTCGCGCTGTTGAGAAAACATTTTTTAATTAAATGAATTTACCGTCTTTATTCATGTTCACTTCCAGGCACTTCTTCAGTCGGCAGGCTCGGCATTGATTCCTGTGCGTCTTATCCACAGGACAGCCCCCCTGCCGTGATGGGAACACGTTTAATTTAACATGAAGTTATACAATAGCAAAAAAAAAAGGCAAAACGTTTTTTGAAATAAAGCCAGTCAACATATGGGTCTAGACTAGAGGGGACTAAACCAATGTTTGCTGACTGATTTCGTAGTGTAAAAAGTATGGACTTGAATCGCACTGGTTCAACAAAAGTAATTAATGTGCTAATTCAGGACAACACATTGAGGTCATAGAGATAAACTAGGCCTATATCACATCATTGCAACATGCTGAGCAAATTCAGCTTGGTCTCAACTTTTTAAGTTTGATCAACTATTTCGTGTCAAAACTGAATAATGTTATTTAAATATGTATAGGCTCTTAAAATATTCGTTAATGAAGGATGTGGTGCATTTGTGATTAAACTGCCCCTGTCCAACCCAAATCGGAACGGGCGCTGTGTGTGTTTGGAGGTGGAGGTGGGGGGAGGACTGGGGGCTGGTTGCACCTGATTTCCAGATTTGCAGACATATGTTCTGTTTCTGCGAATACTCCTCTTGAAGAATCCTGAACACCCATCGCACGCGTAGACGCCGTAGTGTTTTCCGGAACTTCGATCTCCACATACTTTGCACGGGATATCCAAAATTCGACCTGATGAAAATACATAACAAACGTTAATCACGCTGTGTGAACACTAATTTCATACATTTCTCACAGCACTGGAAAGAAAACTAGGCTACATCAGACATAGCCTGCAGGCTATTACCCCTCGCTATATTGACCCGGCCGTGGTAGTTGTGGCTTTGCCAACAAAACTTAAAAAAGAAGAAAAAAAAAAAGGTTAGGCTTCATATATGACTGACATTATCAGAACTGTCATGCGTAAACCAAAGTAAATCCTCTGACAATATTCTGATTATATTGCAAAAAGGTTTTGAAGAACGGCAGTCCATAGACTCTCTCCCCTCCTTTCACTTCAAAACCCTAAAAAAAAGAAAGAAAGAACAAACGCAACAAAGAATACTGTTCCGCATTTTAATGCGCCGTCCATGGGAATGTGTGAATTTGTGGCTTGTTTGGTGGGAAGCGTCATATTGAAGGTCTCTAAGACAATGTTTGAGGGCAGACAATGGAGACATTAGAGAAAGTGTTAACTTAATGATTTTCCCATTGAAACTCGTCTGACTGCCTGGAACCCGACAAGCTGCCAACTCCCTTTATAATGAAACACGACAGCTGCTTAATACAACAGGTCTATAGGCCCGAGGATTAGAGAGTGACATAGCAATAGGAATAATACAAACGATCTCGTTTCACGAACTAAAATGAAGTGTATGTAGATTATCCAGAAAATAAAATGGAATGTCCTTTCTTAATTTCATTTAAATGAACATATAGAAATATATTTTCATGTATATTAGGAGCTTAAAAAAAACGTCTATGTAATTACAATGACATATTGCCACCTGCCCATTGATTCACCAGTGACCCGTCAAAGAGGGTAGCATGGGAATTCGCATAACGACAAGGAAAAGCAATCGACTTGAGAGGTGGAATCGGGGAAGTGTCGTTTTGCAGATCATTTTGAAGACTTGCAGACCAAATCTAATTCAACGGTTGAGAAGTTGTCAGAAAATTATGCCACTTGTTTAGAGGTTCTTTTTCTATATTTTCAATGTGCGCCCAATTAGCCAATAGTGTTGTACAAAACCGTTTTTTCAAGAAATGACAACCAAGATAAAACGCATTTATGTAGATCGCTGTTTGTTGTTAAAAACAATTAGAACATGCTATTTTAATTATGGTGTGTCGTTTGGGAAAAAGAGGACATGGCCATTCGCAAAATAAAAAAATAAAAAACAGTTAATCCTACGCATAATTCCCATCGACTTAACTCAGGTGTAAATCCATTATTTATTTATTCTTGCGCATTTGTGAAATCTTAAAAAATATATATATATTTACAATAATCACTCTAGGCTACTATTTTTTATTTTATTTTTTTCCGCGAGTTTACCTTACAATGATGAACGTTTGTGTTGAGATATCTAAACAAAAACTATTCGTCAACTGATAGATAAAAACAGTAAAATAGAGCGCAATTTTATCGAGCGAGTGAAAGCATCTTTAACTTCTCTCCACGGGGTTCCCGTCCTCCTCATTGTGAGTTATAATTGCTTAAAGATATGTGGCATATTCTATTACTGTAATTACTATCAACCTGAGACAAAACTGCTGAAAGACGCTATCGTTCGTTTTAGTGACTTGGCCAAGGTTTTTCTTGCCACCCAGAAAGTACAACATATGTGTTACTGCGCGGTGTATGCAGGGAGCAGACTAGACCTGTGAATAATAAGCAATCACTGCAAAATAATTTCCTGTTTAACTGTGCGTGTTTGTGAGTTTCTGAAACGATCCAGAAAGAGATATTTCCAAATAATTAAAGTATAACAAGTATGATACAAAATTGGTTTCTGGACTATTGCGCACCATGACCATTCTAAGACACTAATTTATTTATGTATTTATCTATCAATACATATTCATATCGCACATTGGCACACTTTAAAGGGGTGGGAAAGATATATAGGATGATTGTATCACATGAATACGTGAAGTAAACCTGGATTAAATGAAAACAATGCAATTCGCCATCATATTTGTTTTTTTATATTCACGTTTATCAAATGGAAAGCATGTCTATATCTTGTCCGATTTGAAAATACGATAAGGTGTAAGGACAAAGACATAAAAACTATCAACCTGCAAACATCACACTTCAGACAAATCTTAATGTATTTAGGGCCTACTGGTAAGGACATTGCTAGCGTGGACTAGCGCATCAAAAGGCTTTACACATTTTTCAGAGACAATGTACATTTAAGGAAACAAACAACGACATAGCAAACTTGTTTTAAAATACTCGGTTACCTACATGTTAAATTAATAGTTTTCGTTAAATGAAAATATGGGGATAATTGTTCGCTAAGATTAGCGCACTAAAAGCAAAAATGGTCTCTGAACTGTCAATGACCTATTAGGCCGCACTGGAAAATACACAATCTGTCAAAACTATTGCAAGGCAACACTTTATATTGACAAAATGTAAAAGTACTGTTAGAACAGATTGGGATTGAAACAAAATAGGCCCACATCACAAAGGGCTGGTTTTTAGAAATATCGTATGACAATTACTGAACCAAAAACTTAAAATAGCAGTGACCCAACCTAATTCCCAGGGCCACCCGAATACTTTCAGTACACAACCTGCGTTTGCTATTCTTTGACATTTTTCCACAAAAGTTGTTACAATGGGAATCTGTGGACAACAAAATATAAAATAAACTATTTCTCTGACATATAACATTGATTTATAAAAATATTACGACTATTTGACGCACAGTCAGTGTTGCCTTTTCACATACGGATGCAACTTTTTCAACTCGCCAAGTTCCACACGTATCAGTTCACACATATTTTACATTTACAGCCTCGTCGGATTTGTAGGCTTCTGTCGTGCAATGTCATTACGCACAGTTTTCCTCTAGACTATATATAAAGCAAACCATTTATAAAACAGGCAATGTGAAGAATTGTTGACGAATATTGAATTCATGGCAAGGTCCTATTTAGGGAGCGATTATAAAAAGGTTTGCAGACAAGGGTGGTCCAATATGCTATAAGGATGTTAAGACACGTAGCTTGTAATATGTTGCCTCTTGCACAGACCATATGCACCAATACACATTTAGCAACTTTTTGAAAATGACCCCTGGCTTCATTGTCATTCATGCAACAACTTTAGAACCAGACAACCCACATTTAACGTTCACACTTCAAAGGACGGCGCAACTGTCACTTACTGGATTTGACATTTAAAATATCTAAACACCCACTTGTTGATCCGGCAGGTTTGCTCATCTTGGGGGGGATTTTGAACGTAGGCCTATTTATATACGAAGAATATTAAATCCCGTTGCCACGGTGCAGCAGGCGAAAGTCAATTTTCTGAACAGCCGAACTGTTACAACCAAATGAAAGAAATCCAGTGCGGTCGAGGGTTTCAGCAATGTCCTGCCTTTTCCTCCTCCGTTGGACAGGACAGAAAATTCCCAGTTTTCAGTGAAGACCGGAGTATCAGCAAGTCTTGGAAGTTGCGGTCGTTCCTCCAATACTACAGTTGCCGATATCTCGATGCTCGGGACGAGACACACGGGCGCTGAAAGTTGCTGAAACTGTCGGAGCGGCGCACCAAACCAGGCAAGCGGCAGACGAGTCTTGGACGAACACAAAATAATTGAAATTATGGTAACAGTTGTGCGGAATTCAAAGCCCCGTTAGCGGTGGGTGACTTTCCGCCGCTAGATTCCAGATTAAAGTAATATTTATGAGAAGTGCTCAGAAGGCAGGGAGGGTGGAGAGCAGAACTACTTTGCCCACTTAGCTTTACCCTGCCTTCTCCCTTAACTCCAGTTTGAACATGACGTCACTAATCTTCGGGGGAGTAGAGGCTTCTGATATTTCCGAGGCTCTCACACACTTCAACAGTAAACACAGAGTATAATTTTTGGGTTGACTGATACTGCGGTTATAGGGTTGATAAAAAAAAAAAAAGATACCTAAATGATACCGAAGCTTCATGGCATATCCTTGCGAATAGAGACGTTCCAAAATGTCAACTGACATGAAGCAGGAATATTTGATTTCATCGTTTATTCCCTGATTTGGAAGTTACAAACACAGTACAGACGCATTTATTATTATTATTATTTTATATTTTAGCTGCAGCACGGTTCAGATCGAACCGGATTAATACCGCAACGTGTTTGTAAAACTGTACATTAAGTATAGAACTAGTATCTGTTCCTTTGCCGCTTGTTATGTCAGCCTTCAGAACTGATTCACATCCACCTGTTGAGCAAACATAATCCAGAATGAATTTGTGCTTCATTTTAGTTTGGTGCAAATACTTTGAATGTCGGTTAATATTTGAGCCGTTGGTGTTTGAACCACGGCGTTGGCTATTTTTTTTGTGTGTTTCGTGATTTTAGGCACGAGAGTCTGAGAGTGGTTATAGGCCTATATCCACATATTGTACTTTTTAACGACCTAGCAAGTGCAATATAAATCGGATCCCCTTTTAAAAATCAATCTACTCCAGACTATTTAATGCACCGGGTGGTGAACCAATTTCTCCCTTTGACGGGTCTGGTTATCAGTTCAGAAGTGATAGACATATGCGCTCCAATCCAATGGATGCATTTGTCACTTTTGCACCGGACACATCTGCAGAGGTTTGGTATTTTTGATATTTTCTGAGGAACAACACGACATCCCATCACTTCCTATTTATATTTCCTGAATGATATAGAAGCAACCTCTTTCGTGAGAATACACATTTTTACATCACTCAAACATACTCGCTATTACATGAACTTTCATTAATTTTATTTTGTAAAGCAAACGTTAGAAAACTAGCCTATAAATAGGAACGTTCAATGGTCAACAAAGTTAATCGTGGTAATTTAACAGGTGGGCTATACTGACAGGTTCATATGAAACGCTTGGGGATTTTATTTTACAAGCCAGAACTATTTGTATGGCAATGCTTTCCCTGCCCTGCGTGTTGGCAGGTTCAGACCCAGACAATAATTTGGATCAGTGCGCTAAACTGCTTCTCCTTGCCCCGATGCTCACTGGTGTGGAAAGTAGTCGTGGAAGGACCGCACCCGAAGCCTGCTCACTGACATTTTGACCTTGACAGCTTGTCGCATTTTCACTGGTAACACCAGAAATCCATATTTTGTTTTTAATTGTGTGCATTCCCACGGAACCCGGGGCCATATGCGAACTCAAAGTCTAATTTTTTTTAACGGAGTGCGCAGTGGATGCCTGATTGATTCCAGTGACTCACTGTCTTGTTGTCCTGTTATTTTATTCATTCGCACATGCTTTTATTTTATTTCTCGAAGTTACATACACAAAACAGATTAGTCGATTCGTCCTTATATATTAGGATAATACATAATGCGAACGTGTATCACACACACACATACACACACACACACTCAGTGAGCAATTTATTAGGTATTTATTAGACTTCTTTTTTAATCTTATTGGTCTTCTGCTGCTGAAGCCCATCCACGCAAGTTTGACGCGTTGTGTGTTCAGAGATGCTCTTCTGCACACCACTGTTATAATGCGTGGTTATTTGCATTACTGTCAGCTTCCTGTCAGCTTCGACCAGTTTGGCGTTCTCCTCTTACCTCTGCCCACAGAACGGCTGCTCACTGGATGTTTTTTGTTTTTCGCACCAGTCTCTGCAAACTCTAGAGACCGTGAAATAATCCCAGGAGATCAGCAGTTTTTGAGATACTCAAACCACCCTTTCTGGCACGAACAAACATTCCACTGTCAAAGTCACCTAGATCACATTTCTTCCCCATTCTGACATTTGGTCTGAACAACAGCTGAACCTCTTAACCACGTCTGCATGCTTTTACGCATTTAGTTGCTGCCACATGATTGGCTGATTAAACAACAAGCTGGTGTACAGATCTACCTAATAAATTGCTCACTGAGTGTATTTACCATACCTTTTCACCTTTTCCTTTTTGAGTAAAGTTTTCAATGATGTTGTGAACAATCAAGAGCTACAAAAAGTATAACTTTTAATTAGTGACAGATATTTCAAATGGAAGTAATAATATTTCTTTGCCACCATTTTCAATGTTTTGACACGTGTGTGTGCGTGTGTGTGTGCGCGCAGTTTTAATCTGCTTAACTCTTTATAATCCCTGTCATTCAGTCATAAGCTTCACACATAATTAGCCAAATCATCTTTTGGAATTAAGTCTTAGGCTACTATGACCATAGATAAAAATGTTAGACTTCTATATGCTTAGCCAAGCAACACAATTGGATCACCAATTAGCTATCTGGTCATAATTTACCCGCGGGAATATATACTATTCTAATTTCAAAGCCAATTAACACTAAAGCTAACATTAATCTGGAAGCAAATATTATCGATTACTTGCAATTAGGCCTATAACAATTTACTATGTAGTTGTACACTGGCCTTAAATCATTACATTTGACCCAGGCGATACTGCCGCGCACACGGTCAACTGTCGAAGAAAAACAAACAAACAAAAATAATACTTCTAATTTTATGTGTCGAACGTAATTTGCCTATGACGTCCTTCTGGATAAATATTGAATAATACTTTGTATCATGTACAATAATGCACAGCGTTCTTGATTTAAAAAAAATTGCGCAAACTTCAACCATGGAGAATAAATTCTTCAGCATTCTTAATAAAAAGACTCATTATGAATTATAGTCAGAAAAAAATCAGTACCGTGGACAGCTCTTCATATCAAAATGTAAAAAAAAAAAAATGTTTGAAATTAGACCGACGTTAATTACGACACATTTAAATCTGGGAGATCCAACTCCTTGCAAGCAAACGTTGACAGTTGCTTTTCCAGTAGCTACGCGAGTGAATGAATGGTTAATGCAATCATCTAATCATGGCATACTATGCTGGCTATATTACGAATCATTTGATAGGCTACTTCACAAAATACGAGTAACCGAGCGACAGAAATCAGGACGAGATCCACTCAAGTGTGGGCCTAATAGAATTAATCCAGGTAGCCTAATCCGCAGATGAAGGACCGGGTTCCTTTCCAAAGACTGGGTTCCATCTACTGACCGGCACGAGGGGAACACTGTGAATGAGTCATTGTCTCTCGATCCCCGAGCCAGCTGTCTGTAGCATCTTTCGCGTTTTCTCAAAGCCTGCTCATGTGACTGTCACTCCAGTAGAGTTGCGAACGATGGCCGAGCTAACCACGCGGCCTGACTCCAATGGTTTCATCACACATGGGTGCGGCACGTGAGGGGATTAATGCGTTCCCCCGGCCCCGCGTGGAAAGCGAGGGATTCTGGGAGACCTGTCAACAAGTATTTTGCTAACAACTTTGTTTTGAAATGTATCATTTCAGTATGCAATACCAGAACGTGAGTTTTTTTAAATATAGGCTACACATTGGTGAGGGTGATATTGCAGTGATGCTGTATAGGGGGTTTGGATACGATGGATTCTGTACCAGAGACTAAAAAGATTTAGTGAGACATTAATTTTATAGCCATAGCAAAGTGCTTTGAATGCTTCAGTCAGCTATAGGGGTTTTTACACAAAGTGTTTAATGCAGAACTTCAGATATTGCTTAGCAAACCTGTAAAAAGCAGGTGAAATTCTCAAAAATTAATAATAATAAAAGATCTTCTAAATGTGTTGTGGGGTAAAGAAATCTGGGTAAAACACTATATGATGGACCAGATGAGTGTTGGTGGGCAAGGAGATTGCTTGCAGAAAGAGGGCTACGTTTGCTAGCGGCTGCCAAAACCGATAACTCAGGAGTGGCCTCTGATAGCAGGTGGATCCATTCATAACATTGTTCAGGCGACATTTTTGCCTTTTACTCAGCATATATATGAATGAACGTGACAAGCGCCCCTAGCTTTGCCTTGGTAGAAACTTACAAGAGTATAACAGATATTGGAAAAAAAAAACATACATTCCAAAGTCATAATGTAATTCATCAATTAAAAAAAATATGATACACCTATCAGGAAATATGCTAATTCTGATAACATACAGACATATGATTTATGCATCTGTTGTGCAATATTGACAAACATTACATAATCTGCAATGTACTGTACTGAACAATTGTGCTGTAAGTGTCAGTAGACAATGAATTTCAATCAAAACATATTATATATTGACCCGTATCAGAAGCAGGGAGCTCCACTGTGGCGCACCAAACTTGTGGTACACCAAGCTGTTGTGGGTGAAGAGTTATGAATGACTGGCTGTCTCTTGGCAACACAAAAGGAGAAAAGTGAAAAGACCTGGAGCACGAGGCAGAGTTTCTCCTGCCCGAAAAATGGAAAAGGGAAATTAAGCGAGTGTAGCAATCAGTTTGAATTTCACAATAAAACTCTATCACACACCGACTGTTTTATCCATCAGGACATCTACCTGTGAGACTGGTCTTGGGGCTCAGTGACTGGGATATTTTTTTTAAACAACTGCCCATTCCGTCATGCTGATCTAAATAACTAATGTTAGAAATATTATCTTGGCTGACTAATAAGGCATAAGTCAGGCAGCAGATTGTCCTTTCAGGTCTGTAAAACACACTCTGACAGTAAAAGAAAAAAAAAGACCTGGACCTGGTCTGAATTTTACTCCTGTGATATAACATAATTTCTTGGTGGCACATCTGGTGAATGTTTCAGAGTAAACCTTTACAGGCTGTGACCTCTGGATTGGCCATACTCTCATGATTACTGAATCACAAACTGTTTTACTTGCTGCTGTCTTGATTTACTGGGTTTCTGCAGAGGCAGAATAGATCCTTCATCGCAAGTTCTTCTCTGTCACCCGAGTCACCACTATTAACACGAGGTCATTGGAACGTGATGATTTTTTAAAATAAAAACTTCCTGTATGAGGAACAAGATTCATCGATATGAGCTAACCTATCAGTCATAAAGTGACTAAAAATGACTTTTTCCTTTTTGTACCTCTCCACTTTTGCTGGTGTCAACTCAAAATTGCAATTTGTCCACATATTATATCCTAGACTGTAAAAAAAATCATATAAAAGCTAGCAGCAATGTTGTCATTGAAAAACAATTTAATAAAAGGGGAAACAGCATACATTGTGTTATTTAATTGTATAAATCCTGTTGTTTTACGGTATGGCCATTGGATAATGAATTATTGCCATGACTCTACATGACTTTGAGAGTACTTTGAAAAAAGCATAGCATAGCATGTCCATCAACAAACATCAAACATTATTAAAGTTCCCATTGATTTCTACAGGAGCAAATTATCTTTTCTGTATTGCGCTGGGACTGAAAATGTGAAGTTTGCTCACATTGAATGGTGTGTCAAAAGCCCAGGCTCTCCTTGCCAAGCTTGTGAGACGTTTGAGACATTTTTGAGAGATGTTTGCGAGATGTCTGTGAAATGTTTGAGAGATGTTGTGAGAAGTTTGTGAGATGTTTGTGAAATAGCAGGGAGACATTTGTTACATATTCATGAGATAACTCTGAGACGTTTGTGAGATGTTTGTTAAATCTTTGTGAGATGTTGTATGATGTTGTGAGATATTCCTGAGAAGTTAGAGAGATGTTTGTTAAATGTAATGAGATATTTGTGAGATGCTTGCTTGCTGTCTCATTCAGTCCACATTCACTTTGCACTTCCACCTTATACTGAAAGCACGGCATTACCTTTTCCATTTCTATTTAAGCTCACAACACTGCACTCTTTACAATTATGAAAGTGTCCACTCTGGTTTTGGTGAACTCTACTTACCGTGTTTGTGAGGAAAAGACAGTAATATTTGCATTTCATTTTGACACGGGCAAATGCTGAGTAGGGTTTTTGAATAGGCATCAACCTCATCCATTGCACTACACTTCCCCCGGAGGCTGAACAATGCAGTCCCTACTCCCGGTGCTTTCTGCAGTGGGCTATAGAGTTACTGGCGTTTCTCACAAGAGCTGGTTTAGATATGGACACTGCGCTACCCGAGGCTACAATCAGGATTAGCACATATGCAGATTACATGTTAACAGTTCAGGAACCCTTAAAAATGCACTTCAATTAAAATGAATGTTGACAGCCTATCAGGCAGGCACTGGGTATACTCAATATGTCGCCATGGTCGCCAATAGGGGTGAAGTACCTTGAAGTGATCTTGAAAGACTCAAATTAAGGAAATTACTCCCATAACATCTGTCCCGTTTAAATAAAATGTGCATCAGAAAACAGGGAAAGACAGTGGGATCTTCCTCAATCAGAGTTTGGGTAAAACAGGTGGATTTTTCGCCTGGCAGAAAATCACCTACTGCAATTAGTGCCACCCCAATTTCCTTTAATGTCCTCGGAGGAATATGTTTTATTCTAAAAAAATTAAACTTTCACAGATTAAGGACAAAGCTGGCGTTGGGTTTTCCAAACCAACTGTGTAAGTAAAACAAATTATTTCTGTTCTATTTTTGTTGTGTACGTTCTTCATTTTTAGCTGAGAGAGCAGTAAATGTGTTTTGCATTCCGTATGAATACGCAATTATGCAATTAGATCTTACCCTCCAATCAAAGAGTATTAGTCAACCTGTTCTGAATTTGGCGTGTGAAATCCCAACCATTTTCATAAATTAGGTGTCGTTTTATGACACTTTCCTTGAGAAAGGGCAAATAATTTTTGGAATAGCAATTGTGGCCCAACGCATGGTGAGGTGTAAGGAACGGCTGGCTCAAAGCCCAACGTACAGTACAATGGTAGAGCCACCTGGATGGTGGGGGATTAATTACAACACAAATGTGATTATCTGCTATCAGCTCCAGGGATGAAACGCCGAATGAGAACGTGAACGTTGCTGCGACCTCATTTTTATAATAATTTAGAAAGTCACGTAATGGGCTTAATGGACGAAAATAAGGGAAGGATCTGATCCTAGAATCAGGGAGAGTTGTGGACATAAACCAATGTAAAGTAATAGCCTGCGACGTTTATTGAAGGGATTAAAAAAGCACATTTGAGAAATCTCTCTTTAGAGTGAGTTTGTAGAAGTGTCTCTGCTTACTGTGTCAAAAGAGTAGGTCAGTCTATAATCTGCCTCTTAGCTGACAAACTGGATATTCTGGATATTTAATCTAATTTATTTAATTGCAGCTGTAGCAATGCAAAATCTTTTCCAGATTCACAGGCACAGGGAATGTGCGCTTCCACTGTGTCCTGGAAACTGTGACTACAAACTGAATATTAATAATAATAATAATGATAATAATATTCTCACACATGTAATTAAAGGCAATGAGCCACTGGACTAATGGACTCGTTAGCTCTGGGGAGGCTGGGCACTGTCACTTTGGCTTAGTTGATGAGGAAGGGGTGATCTTTGTCACATGTCAAACACACGGCTGTCTGTGTGGCCTGACGGCCTGTCAATCCTTTCAGCCAACGGGGTGTTTTACACAGCGCAGTGTTAACTGTGTTTCTGCTCCCGCGTCCCATATTAGGGTCCACCAGACATTTCACTCCACCGTTCCCTGCACCTGTTGTACGTGCATCTGGGCCTGAAGAGTGTGTGTGTGTGTGTGTGTGTGCGTGTGCGTGTGTGTGTGTGAAAGAGAGAGATAGAGAGTTAGAGAGAGATAGAGAACGCAAGAGAGAGAGAGACATACTGAGAGAGAGAGAGTGTGTGTGAGAGAGAGATAGAGAAAGCAAGAGAGAGAGAGACAGAGTGAGAGAGAAGGAGAGATAGACTGAGAGAGAGAGAGTGTGTGTGAGAGAGAGAGTGAGAGCAGGGGGAGAGCAGAGAGAGAGAGAGAGCAAGCGTGTCAGAGATAGATAGAGAGAGAGTGAGAAAGAGAGAGGTTCTGGCTGTGTCTAGGGAACACTGCCCAGCCTGTTCACAGCACCAGGGCCCGTGGCCCGCCCTGGGCTTGTTGTGTTCTGGACGTTAAAGATAAGGACTCCCGCCTCGGTCAGGCAGGTATTCCTCACACCGTTCTGTCAGCGTTACTGCAGGGCCCGATACCTGCGACCATGTCCTTTCCAGGGGCTTAGAACCGCGGCCTGACGCTAACAAATCTATTTGGGGCAAATTGTCAGTGAGAAACTTCCGCTCGAACTATTTCGGACAAAACTGGCTGTTGCAAAGAGCAAATCCTGTTGCATGAAGCTCTGAACAATGGCCAAATGTGTTGATGTGCTGCTGGTGGGTTCCGACTGACAAAGAGCGGATTAATTGGTGCCTTGGCTGACTGATTTGAGATGGCTCCACTCAGCTAGCTCGGTGGGGAGTCCCATTGTCCGCTCCCTGATTCCCACTTTTCACAAACTCCAAACAAAAGTCAATTTCTTTTTTAAGGGGAAAAATATCGACCCGTGTTTTAGCTCGGGAAAGTGACTCAAACTTTAAGGATGACTAAACCCTCTCCTGTAGGATTCTTTTTTTTTTTTTGTGTGTGTGTGTGTCCTTAATGGATGTTACCGAATAATACAATTTTTTTTAAAAGACGGCTTTCCAAAAGGGAGGGGTGATGCCACGGCACCTGTTGAAAGACTAGGCCAGCTTTATTGACGCGCCCATTAATATTAAAATATACAGGAATGCCATCATCCCGTACTCTGAAATCGGTCTGATGTGGCCCCTGGCTTCCCCCAGGACAGACCACTGCTTTCAGGGAGCTTCTCGAAAAGGCTCGTTAACAAATTATGACAGCTGATAAGAAAAGCTTATCCCATTCACGCCGAGCCGGCAAACAATCTAAAGCAAATGACGGATTTTTAATTTAGCAATGCGCGACGTGTACTTGATTTTATTTGCATGACTTAAAAACGTAGCTTTAAATCCTCAAGTCATGCAAATAAAGTCAGCGGAATGTTTGTCTCTGCATGAAACTTCAGACTCTTTAGAATTCGCGCATAGCAGTGAAAGCAAAAGTGTATTTGTGTTTAGATTTCTGATTGTGTGCCCAAAAACCTCTTCTAAACAGTGTATATCGCTTATGTGTTATTGTGTTTTTAGTCTCCCATCAAAGATTATTAGTCAAGCCATTGTTAACTTGACTGTTCCTATTCAGCTAACTTGAATAGCTTTGAAAAAGCAGAATTATGGCTAAAAAGATTGCAGTTAGCAGCTAGTTGCTGTCTTCAAATCTTATTGTGCCTAAGAAATGCATTTAGAATGAGTTACACCAACAAACTTATGAATTTACTAAATGGTTGCAGAAGCTGCTACATATTTAATGCCAATACAATTCAACAGCATTCAATTATTCCTTCATCTATATACATCTAAAATTGACGTAATACCACAAAAGAGTAACACCACAAAACAACAGAAAATGAACAGCAGCAACAATGTTTGTTTTAGTATTTAATCACAATGCTTTCTTATTTTTTAAATTATGTCCCTCCTTTCTTTGCATAAGCAAAGTCTCTTGTAAAACAAAACAAATGAATTAAATAATAATACTACCTTGTATTTGTTCTGAATATTTGATTAATATACAGTATAATAAACTCTGCAGTACCCCAATTGCTCACACAAAATGAAATTGAACGATCAATCCCAGTGTAAATAAAAAATGTACACAAACTACGTCTAAAACCTGAAGCACAATGAGCTGTATACTGTGTCTGACGTACAAGGCGGATCATATGGTGCTCAGTATGTTGGCATTCATTTGAGTTCACGTAATCATGTCTCCTGTCAGTCATACGTCAAAATTAGGGTCTAATTTTATAGTCCAACATGCCACCCCTGCACATACGAGAACAATGGCGGATGTCTGCCTGCTGACCACTGATCTGGGGGGGGGGGGTGCGACGGCCAGCGTAGACAGCCCCCCAACGGGACACCTCTGTTCCGGGGCCCTGGGGTTCAGAGCAGGTCAGCGAGGCCTCCAGCTTCCCGACTGACCACCCCCTAGGAGGACAATTCCAGATCTGGGCCGTCCGGAGGAGAGCGTCATTAACCTCCCTCGCCGACAGCTTCGAGCTGCCCGACGCCGTTCCCCGAACACTCCGAACGTCTCCCGTGTCTGCGCCCGTAAGCTTCAGGGCTCTACCTGTGATGCTGTCGTCTCCCCTTCCTGTCACTGTGTTTGTGCGGGGGGACCCACCGGGGATTGTGGGCCCCATCTCACATTGAGGGCCACCACCCCGTAAGACCCCATGTTGTGATATTTTCTGAGGGCCCCAGACAGTAAGGGCCACTATAATTATCCTCAATCGATCAATTTCTCATCCAGCCCCCCCAATGGTGCACCCGATTTTGTCCTTTGAATTTGAATGTTTTAGTATGACTTCAACTGAAGAAGTCAAAACAAAACACAGTCAAAATGCGTATGCGAAGCATTATAAAACGCAAATTATCTTTCCATTTGTTTGTATAGGTCTTGACTGCAAAGGTTCACTGATTCCCACTATTGGTTCTCTGGACAGACCAAATGGGGACGAACTACAGGTTGCACGGTATTTCAATATTAATATTTGTACCGGCCAATGTGGCCAACAATAATCTCACGCAAGTCAGAGAACCTTGCCCTTTCGTTCACAATGTTATTAACATCTGTGACTAAGACTAAAAATAGAAATAGACTCATTGTTCCATTATTCTGCCATCCTGAGGGAAACCTTAACCAAAGCTAACAGAATGACTATAAAAGCAACAAATTGCTTGGTCCTTGATGACAGTCACATAACAGTTCTCCCACTGTCGGATAAAAACTTGATTTTGAAGTTTGTCAGGCTCTGTACAACAACAAATGCGTTTTACAATAAAGAACTCATTTTAGATGCTCAGAAATTCAGTATTCATAGATCATGGTATAAGATACATAATAAAATTCTATATTGTTAGAATATATTGTCCCACTTATTCATACATGGCAATCATGATAAAATAATTACTCTAACCCCTTGTGTTCTGTTTATGTATTAGCACCTGTGAAACTCAGTCAAATTGACCCGGGACATTTTCAGATTTTTTATAAAACAATAGCTTTAGAATCCCTATTTTATGGAAGCGAATTAAAGCAATTTGACCCAAACCGAACATCGAGGTGTCGCAATAAGTGACAGCCTTCCCTTCATTTGAAAAAAGAACACGGTTCTGGCTCAAGGTTCATCCGCTGTGACGAGATCAAACAAATAAATGTCAGCCTGCGCACAGTATGAAGCAGAAATATGAAATGCGCGATGTGAATGGTTTTGTTTATTAGTGTCTGGTGGTGGCCCTCAGATGTGGGAAGATGTGGCCCCGGTCATTATGCAGGAAAGCTTCATTTTTACCCAGAGCCAGTCTGCTATTGTTTCTAAAACAATTCCTGTTGTGTTTGGGGTCCTTGCTCTGGTTAGCATGTCATTATGCGCAAAGCTGTTGATTAATTTCATTTATGCATCACTTCTTTCCGGCGTTTGTAGTCGCGCTCTCCTTTTTTTCTCACCCGCGAAAATAACCGTCTGGTCTGGAATCTAGAACATACGAGTTGCATTGGTAAAAAAAAAATTAAATTAAATTAAATAAACAAAAAATAAAAAAAGATTTAACCATCTTCTTCCTCGTATTGAAATGTCCAGAATGTTAAATATGAACAATATAGCCCAGACTATTCCCTGTCCTTTATCTTTCAATACCTCTATTCAAAGGCATTCTGTGTTGCTGCAAGAAAAGGGACATGCATGCTTATTTATAAGAATTCCTTTATTGGAACATGTGCAGGCAGTTGAGCCACAAAGGCCTTAGATAGGATATTTTCTGTTCCTATAGTAGCTTTCCCTTTTAAGTACCGAGCCAAAAAAGTAAGTTTACAACTCCTAGCACAATGGCCCTCTTCACTTTAAGGTTGCTGAGACCTGGGTGACCTACGAAAGTTAATTAGGAGGTTAACAAAGAACATGCTGGAGCGAAATACCTCGCCTCCCCTCCAGCCAAAGATGTCATCCATTAATTAGGAAAATCTTTAAGGTGGCCTTATTGAATTTACAGAAAGCCCGCGGTTGGCGGGCGACAGTTTTGATCAAGCCCCTGCCACAATGGAGGCCCGCTAAGAGGCGGGGACTGGAGAGGAGGAGACGGCCGGGGCTTCAGCCTCCGTACAGTCTAATGGAGTCGCGGCCCAATTGTGACAGCTGTGCTTCTCAGGGTATAGGGGACATAGCTTCCGCATGATGTCATGCAAAGCCAACCTGGGGCGGAGAGGGCCGCACCGGGCTAAAACTACAGGAGCCTTTCAGAGTTAACATCTCTCTGTCTGGGCCAAATCCTCCCCGATCCTTTCTTCTGCCCGAGAGGCTCCCTCCCCAACGGGGCCCGTTTACAAATCAGCCCTCCTTCAAAACTGTAACTTTGCCTTTGTGCACTCCCCGCCCCACAGAAATTGCCTCTGCTTAAGAAAAAATAAATAAAAGGATCATTGGCGGAAAAAAAACTTTTCTTTTTTTCCTCTCTCTCTCTCTCTCTCTCTCGCCTTTCTTAAGATGTAGGTTTTTCAGAAGTTTGTTGTTCCTTTTTTTTTGTTGTCCCCCCCCCCCCCCTTCCTTTCTGAAATGTTGACGTTGTCCCAAATGTTGTGTTTTTTTTTGTTGTTTTTTTTTGTTTTTTTTGTGTGTCTGTGTGTGTGTGTCTCGGTGAAAATAATTTGCCGGGAAGTGAAAGTGGGGTTCCGCTCTGCCTGGGTGACGACGGAGGAGTCGAGTTTTAATCAAAGAGTGCGTGGAGGGGGCAGCGACGGAGCACAAGTGCGGTATTATTCCGTCGGTAAGAACGCGAGGCCGTGTGTACGCAAACCTAATGGCTTTGAAGAAGGCACGTACGCTTGTTTTTGCTGTGAGATTTGTATTTCTTCCCCCTGCGTTGGGTTAAATACACCCGACTCATTATCTATAGTACAAAAGATTCGGATGGCAAAGGTGCAAATCGCGCGATACGATTATTAATTGGGTGCCGGACTCGGTTCCCATTAGCGGAGGTCCGTCACCAAAAACAATGATCACGTGCGAGGGCCTTTAAGCCACAGCTAACCTCTCGCAGAATGCACGTCTGATTGTCTAATGCCTAGTTGCCGCAGCGACATGGAACATCTACCCTCCAGGTTTCTGTTGAGTGAAAACAGTTTGCTTTTTTTTTTTTCTCAGAACCAAAATAATTCATCTCTCCACGCCCAGCACATTTTAGGGGCCTACTGTTGCATCCGCCCGTCTTCGGCTTCGAACAATTACATTACACGGGAGCAAATGCGACATGTCGCGAAATGTTTGCCACAAACTACTTTTTAAAATAATTCAGACTTGGGATGTTTTGTGTGTGGTGAAAGAAAAGTCAAGTACAAACCGCAGAGCCGCACACTAAGACATCATACACAATTAACAGCCACGTGTGTAATTATCACTAATACCAGCTTTCCACGTGAAATTAACAACCTTCAAAATTATGCCAGGACATCATATCCATGAACGGGCTCTGTCCTCATAAAACTGCTGATTTATTTCATCTCATTTTCCTGGGGTAGGATTTTGATGTTTTCCCTGTGGTTGGATGGTGATGTGTTCTCTGTGGTTGGATGGTGATGTTTCCCCTATGGTTGGATGGCGATGTTTCCCCTGTGGTTGGATGGTGATGTTTTCCCTATGGTTGGATTGTGATGTTTTCCCTGTGGTTGGACAGTGATGTGTTCTCTGTGGTTGGATGGTGATGTTTCCCCTGTGGTTGGATTGTGATGTTTTCCTTGTGGTTGGATGGTGTTTTTCCCTGGTTGGATTGTGATGTAAAATTATTCTCGCTCTAACTCTGCCTTGCCAAACCTAAATGACTGATAATGGAATGATTTCTGGACATAAGTTGACCAAGGTGCATTTTTATTTGCAATAAAAGTTTGCAATAAAAATATGCTTGTGTTTGACGCACTCTGCTCAAAGGTATTGTGAAAAGGAAATGTTTTACACCCATTCCCAAAACCAAACCAAACCAAGCTTAGCAGAAACCTCCCTAACTGTCATTGTACATCATTAAAAGCCTCTTAAACCCCCACAAAGTAATTAAAAAAGAAGACTAAAAGTCTTTTAAAGTAGTTAGTGACTGCATACAACTGACACACTCTAAAAAACAAATAAATAGCTCAGAATAGGATTCAGTTCAGGATGTCAGATAAATTTGCAAGCTTCTTTTTTCCCCATTTCAGCATCAATGTTCAAAATGTTCGAGGGCCAACTTTTAAACAAATTAAGCAATGAATTTTGGGGCAAACCACATTCATCAAACAGGGGCTGCTGGCCTGTATCTATCTATTTTTCCCCCTTGACGTGGAGAGTCTCCCCCGGGGCCCTGTGGCCTGTAAGGAGGGGCTCGTCCCCCCCCCCCGTTCAGAGGCAGACCCCTGCATTCACCCCCCCCCCCCGCGCCCCCGCGTTACAGTCCGCGAAACATTCAGGCGACCGGCCGACCTAAAACCTCCTCTTCAGCAGCCTAATCTGAGGGGTGGATCTATGTGTTTTGTTGCTCGTCAGAAACAATCGCCCCCGTCCGCCATTACATTTAACGCACGTCCTCCTTTAATTGGTGTAACACACTGAGAAGGGAGAGGGGGAGCGGCCCCACAAAGGGAGCGCAGTGAATGAGCCCCCGACTCGCACAAAACTGCTCTTCAGAAAGTTCTGAGCTGCCCACTAACAAGGAGGTACGGCCGGGGCCACTTTTAGAGAGGGGGCTAAGGATGCTACGCTAAAGGCAGCCCCCAGCCCCCCCCCCCCTCGCCCCTCCCCGGCCAACAAAGCTAAAAAACCTCAGTGTGTTTGGGCATGAGTGTTGTATCAAGGTATCGGGCCCTCCGCAAACAAACTCGGAAACAACCGGGCAGAGAGAGAGAGGGAGATGGGAGAGAGAGAGCGGAGAGAGAGAGAGGGTGAGAGAGAGAGGGTGGATGGAGGGAGAGAGAGAGAGAGGGGGAGAGGGGGAGAGGGAAAGGGGAGAGAGAGGGAGAGGGGGAGTTTGAAAGGGGAGAGAGAGAGGGCTGGTAGATGGAGGGAGAGAGGGAGAAGGGGAGAGGGGGAGAGAGAAAGGGGAGAGAGTGAGGGGGGGATGGAGGGAGAGAGAGAGAGAGAGGGTGAGTGAGAAGGGGTGGATGGAGGAAGAGAGGGAGAGGGGGCGAGAGAACGGGGGGAGTGAGGGGGGATGGATGGAGGGAGAGAGGGAGAGGGGGAGAGAGCAAGGGGAGAGTGACGGGGATGGAAGGGGAGAGAGAGATAGTTGAGGGAGAAGGGGAGACGGGGAAGAGAAAGAGGGGAGTGAGAGGGGATGGAGGGAGAGAGAGAGAGAAGGGAGGAAGAGAGAGAGAGAAAGAACACCATTGCAAAACATCCCAGAAATGAGTTCAGAAATGGCTAAAATACCTATGCATTAATTTAACTTTAATTTGCACACCCCCTACCGCCTGCCCCCCTGTCACAATGGGAAGAAGCAGCTCTCATAATCTGAAGTAGCCCCCTCCCTTGAGGCAGCGGGTGAATAGTTTTTTCTAAGGCGACATGCTCTGACCGGACAGCACTAAGAGAGAGAGATGAGCACCCCAACACCCCCCCTCCCCAACCCGACCACCATCTCAAATATTTTTATTTGTCCTGAACTAAAGGGGGGACTCTTCACTGCATGGCTTTGTGTCACAATATTACGGGCAGTGGAGAGGGGGGGGGGGGGGGGGGGGGAGGGGGTCAGTGTAGGGGTGGAGGGAGGGTTGGGGGGGGGGGGGGGGCAGAGACACACACAACAACTTTATTTCCCAGCGAAACACCCCACCCTCGTCCCGCACGCTCTCACCCTGGCCCTGTCCGGGGCACCGGGGGCTGTCAGCGAGGGTTTATGTTCAGTTCACTAGAGCTGAAAGAAGTCAGCTTCGTGTCTTGTTATGAAACAAGACGTCTCTGGCCCCCGCTCGGGGGCCCGGGGGCCCCGGGGATCATGACGGGCCCCGGGGGGCTCCGCGGCGTCCGCGGCGGGGCCTTCCCCGGTGGCGGCCGGCCGCGAGGAAGTCAAAGCCGCCATTGTTTCGCTCTCCGCTAACTGCCCGTTTGTTAATTATCCCGTCTGTGTCTGTCGAGCCAGCGCCTCTACACCCTGCCAGTACGTGAAGCGCACAGCTCCCCAGTCTTTTACGCTGAAATATACCAATGTTCGGATGCTGTCATTTTAAGAAATGATTTGTGATTAAATTATTAGTTGTTGTTGTCGTTGTTGTTGTCGTTGTTATTATGTGCATTAGCAGGTTTCTTGACTTAGCCACACAGGGTTATACCCGTGCACGGTGCACTGGTGGCACACAGAAGTCTCCATGTGCTGGTTCACTTGCCTCGCTAATGAACGAAGTGACTAATTCAGATTTGAGAAGCTTGCTTTGCTTCACACAATTCTTTGCCACCACAAATAGAAAATAAAAGTGCAACATTTTTGTGTGAGCTGTGCCCTATTCACGAGTGTTTCATGCGTTATTTTAAGTGTACATTGAGTGCATGACATACAAACATAACACACAAACACAAACATGCACACACACTGACAAACACACACACACACACACACACACACACGCTGGTAGTCAGATAAAGTGACCACTTAATTTCCATCATTTCTTTCCACTTTATTATTATTATTTTTTTTACTTATTTTGAAAAAATAAAGAGAAAAAAAAAATCACAATGAACAAATCCAAAGAGTAATCAGCTAAAAGCCATTAATTTGTACATAGCTATTCGTTTTAAAGAGAAAAGCAGCCACTTTAAGTGAATGCGCGTTCGTTTCTTCTTTCAGAAGGCCTATATAATGCCCGGCTTGATGAGTTTCTCTTGCACAAATCAGTTCTTAGATGCAGAATAGCTGGTCCCTTGATCCTCACCAATTGTCATCGGGAGTTTGGGCCACTCTGACCGCCAGTTAAGGGGGAAGTCAGGGCTAATCCCCAGGAGGAATCACGGGCGAAGAAAAGCAACAATAACCAAGTCAAGCGTAAAAAAATGAAAGAGAAATCTCTATTATCACCCACTACATTTCCCAGCTATGTACTGAAAATCGTCTAGTTTGTCATTCGAGTCAGACACCGGGAGAAGAATATGGGGTCGCGGTGGGTTGGTCGACTCACACGACGTAGCGAGCAATATTTCGGTGAAAAGGGGCCTCGCATTCGCGAAATCCTCTCTCACATCCCGACATAACCATTAAATACAGACTGACTTTATTTTGTATAGAAAGCAAAAAACAAGAAAAGAGGCACAGTTCTGGTATAAAAGAATGAGGTTTTGGGGGATTAGGGCTGGCCCGAGGGATGAAGAATAACTTCTGCATAACTTTACAGCTATTTTCCCCTTCTCGCCTGTATGAGCCAAGTCTACGCCGCGCTAAAGCAGAAAGGTTTCAGTTAACCCCTTGAGGAGTGTCCTGAAGAGGGAAAAGAAGGCTTTTAGATAGTCCCCTATTGAGCCCACCATTTGCAAGAACCGCACTGGGGTTTATAAGAACTTTTGAATATTCAAAGGGTTTTTTAAGAATATAATGAAAAGTAGTTTTATCACACATTTACAGGGGATATATAAATATATTTTTTTACATTTGTTTTATTGTCTTTTAAAGACCCTCTTCCATGACCTGGCATTATAGTCACATAAATATGTCACCAACAAAGATATGAGTTATACATCTTCATTTTAATACCCAAGCCTGACTGCATTATGTAATAGAAATATATAGAGTAGAAATGGCAAAATATCTGAGAATATCTGAGGCATATTGTATTTTTTCAGATTGCCATTAACGCTGCAGTTGTATTATTGTATAGGCTACTGCATATTCCTATATATAGCATATATATATATATATATATATATGTGTGTGCAATTATTTTCTATATTATTTCAACAGAGAGGAAAAAGTGAATTAATTTGTTTGCTGTCTTTTCAGGTTCTGTTCTGTTCAGGTTAATTTAACCACAGTGGCGAAAGAAGAAAACTATGTCAGCAGAATCTGTGCCATACATTTGCGCCATACAATTTCCTTTAAAAAAAATTCCACCCATTGCCATATTAAATGTATAATGTATAAAGAAGAATAACATGTGCACAGGCAAAGCCTTTTCGCCTTTTAGCCAGTGAAGAGCAAAGCTGCTGGTCACAGACCCTCTTCTGCGAATCATCTAAGTTAATCAATTTGAGAATCAAGGTCTATCTTTAAGAGAATTAGGTAAGCACATTTCCTCGGCGTGTCATTTTTATTAATATAATCACTCCTTTCCAACATTTCTGAATTATTACGCCCCGGCCCCGGATTCGTATTGCGACGGAGTCTTTGCTTCATCACCTTGCTAAAGAGCCCTTGAGGCGATGGAGATACTCCGCTGTCCTAATTAGTGATTTCTGTCCCCTTGTTGCCGGGCACAGCTTCTCATGCAAATGAGCTCTTCACCGCTTCCACCATTACCATTCGCCGCAAAATTAAATGACAGTTATCTTTAATGATATGCTGATCTTCTCTTAACCTAGCCATATCCCCATCCTGATTACACCAATCAATAAACCTCTGAAGCCACTCTCATCACCAACAGCCATTCTGCTGTGCAGGGCCAAAGTTTTATCCGGATGATTATGACCATATATATATATATATATATATATATATATATATATATATATATATATATACATTTTTATTTATTTTTTACATTTAAAAAAATGCATATAACTATATAAGATTGATCTTCATTTCACAGTAAAGTAAGATTTTTCATTCGCAAGGAATTATACTGAAAGAAATGCATTATATTTAAATAGGTTACATGTTAGTGCACTATTACATAACATGTAAAACACAACCCCGTTTTCTACATTCAGAAAGATTCAATCAAATATTTGTGAATTCGTGGATGGAAATTGTGGCTGTATTTTTTTCTACCTGTAGCCAACATTTCCTTGATTTTTTTCCAATATCACACCATAAAACATACACACTTTGCCATAATCGAATAGACACATTTTAAACCACATTTGACATGTTTTTTTAATAAGTGATCTCATAATAAGTCTGAGATTTTTTTTAAAAAGTGGATATTGTGAAGAGGAAGAGGTAAAAAAAAAAGAAAAAAAGGGGGGAGTGAGGACAGAAGAGGCAGGTGGAGGCCAAACGCAAGGACAGATCCAGCGGAGCCTACTTGTGAAGACGAGCCAGCGAGCAGCCGTCAGAATGGCCCTAAAGCAGCGCGTCCCTTTCATTAAGCTTGATGACTACGGAATTGCCGCGGACTGTAAGTTATCAAGAGCCACTAATTTCACATTAAAGACCATTGACTGCAACGGGTTGATTCAAGGGTTTTTGACAATTAGCACAATCAGAATTTGAGCCCAGATCATTTACCTTGACTCTGTCATTATTTTACTCACGCACACATTCGAAAATTGCATGGTGTCAACTAGCAGTAAATATGAGAGGGAAGTGACACGGAATAGTCCAGAGACCGCCATCTATCGCACTTAAAAAACGCATTCTTCACAATCTCAGCACAATAATTATTGAGTGCTCCATACTGAGTGCAGTGCCGGACCATATGCTGTAATTTCTTCTCTTCAGATGTTTTCAACCAGAGTAGAAAATGTCACAAGTCATATCTCCAGATATCATGCCAAGCCAGACCACAAAGTGTAACACAAGGGGGATTTTTTTTGGCATTGGGCTGTTAACTCAAATGTTTTTGTACCTGTTTTTCTGCTAATATTACATTTGTTTGAAAAGGCTTTTAGCTGCCGATGCTATATTGTTGATTGATGAGTAATTCAGGTTCAAAGTGTCAATTGTTGTTTTGAGGGCACACTTTGGATTTCAACATCATAGAAATGAGTTTTTTTTTTTTCCTGTTTCATTTGAAAGAATGTGATGGAAACACCAAGGTACTCTGCTCAGGGAACATTGCATGTACACAATGTACAATGCACAGGCTTGGTCTAGAAAGCAACACACTGTAATAACAACTGAACACAAAAGGATGGCTCATCTTCAAGGCAAGGCAAAAACAGTACATGAAAACGATACAATCTCACATAAGACATAGCTTTTGGACTGGATTATGTTGCCGTTATAGTCGAGAGTGCTGTTGAAAAAAGTAGCCTTCATAAAATCAGAGGGCATCGTAGGAACTGTACCGAAATATCCCCGCACAGCCTCTAAACCATGGGAACTGTGGCCACTGCGGGAGAGTCACTTTGAATGTTACAACCGGGAGCTGAAAGGGCCCATTCAGAGGCCTAAAACCCTGCTCCATGTTGACCTCAAACGTTGATATAGCCAGAGACAAAACAATAATAGCAGCGGACCCAGGACAGCTGAGATGTGCCCAATGACAACTAGAGAAGGCTCTGTGTAAAAAAAGCTTTGCATCAGTGCGCTTGAATGGGCTGCTCCTAGCGGGAGGATGAGGATAAGGGGGATTCTGTGACACTAATGTATTGACTTCCAGGGCTGTGATTTATTTAACCAAATTGTATATAATCCCGTTTCAGCGTAACAGCAAGGTAAAAAAAAAAAAAAAAATGAAAGTAAAAAAATTTCTGTAAATAAATGAAACTCCCCAAAGATAGTGTTGTGTTGTTAGGCACTGCAGTTTACATTTGAAGGCTATTGTTTTTAAAAGGTGTCAAGCCACCATTGCAATTACACCAGCCCCATTGTTGCACTTCACAAAGTAAAATATTTATGTTTTATAATCCATTTCATTATAATATGCTTTTTTTTCCCCTAACAGTATTAATGCAACGTGAATAGCCTACATATAGCCTAGTTGAAGCAAGTATTAAACAGCTCAAGTGTCTGACGACGCAACTGTCTCGGTTTCCTTGTTTGCCGCATCGATGGTAAAATTGAATGAATTGCGTATGACAATAAGACTTGTTAATTTAAAAAAAAGTTTATTAAAAAAATAATAACGTGTGCTCAGCTGAAATAATCGCTTTCATATCATGGTTTCATTATGCGTGTATTTTATATATCGCTACTAAATATAGTATACTTGTTATTAAATACTATCTGATTGCGATATATAGCATATAATAAGGTTAAATACTATCTCACTAAGGTTTAAGTTTGCATATATGCCGGTGTCAGCGGCTGACCTAAAAAAAACAGTGGAGATGTCGCGACTACAGAAACTTCGCATCTCTCGAGATCTCAGTCATCATGTGACTAGAAGCAAAAACAGGAAGTGTTGCTCTGTGGCGTGACAAAGGGGCTAGAAAGTATCTATCCTTCAAGAGACATGATTTTCGGCAGGATTTTAGCTTATTTCATTGCTTCGTTACTTTATAACACGATCCAGGCATCTGACGTACAGATCAACCCCGCAGTTTCTGAGTCGAGCGATGGCGATGTTTCTGTAAAAAATTCATATTTAAACCCTGTGTTGTCTATGTCGCCTTTGCTCCCATGGAGTTCTCATTTCTCTCCCAGCTTGCTGTCCGCGTTCCCAGAGGATCTTGAAGTCAGCGACTACTGTCGTGAACTCCTTACAATCTTTGCTCAGCGATATGTATTGTACGTGAATTGCCTCGTTACTTATGCCCGCCCTGTCAAGATTTGCCAGAACTGTTACATCCAGTTTGGAAACCTGAAGGAAATATACCGCAACATATCATCAGACCAGGTAAACCATTTGAAGTTCAACTGACGTCTAATTAGTGAGCTAGTTAACTAGTATTTACAGTTTTAAGTTGGTCGAGACTTCGCTAGCTAGCTAACTAGCCATTACATTATATTTATTCGCTGCTTCTTTGCTTAGTCAGTCTGTCCTGTGACTGATACGGAAACGAGATTGCCTATGGAAAACGGAACTTGTAAAACTTCAAGTTAGTTTCAGGATCGCAGGGCCATTTGACTGTAACGCATTCAACGAATTTAATTATCTCATTACATTCACACTCGTGATTTTGTTTATAGCGAATTAGGCTAAACTCTGAGGATGGAGAAGGCATCTTTGAAAGACAAAACATTTTACAAAAAGTAATTTACATTAGTTAACTGGGTTCCTTTTGGGTCCAAACAGTAGACAGGCTAACTGTACGAACTGGGACATGTTTATATTAGCCTGAAAATAAATAACTGTTTTTCAGGTGGGCCCTGCCAACGTCAGCTGCAGAGATAGCCTTCTGCGCTCGGACAGACTAATGCTGGTGTTTTTGCTGTATGACAACCTACTCGAGATATGGGGCTGGTCGGACTGCAAACGTGAGTGACCTTGAGGAGAATGCGAGTTTAAAAAAAAAAAAGTTGAGAGCTTACCGTTGCCCTTCCTTCTGCTAAGGACGCGAGAAAGCGCATATATGGAAAATCACATTCACACGCGTTTCTAGTCTCAAATAGCTGTGATCTCAGTCTTCTGGTTGGAAAACTGGGTCTAGAACGACCGATGTCTTACAACTAATCGCCAGAAAGACAATGAAAACGTAGATGATTAAACGCCCTTCAATAGTAAACTGAGTATTTCTCCTGAGGTTTATTTACTTATGTGCCCCTTGTTGGTGTGTGGTATAGTTGTACTACTTGTATAACATCGATTCCCCTTTCCCTCTTCTGTAGACTGCCTTGCCGTCGACCAGCACAGTTTAACCAATGACACTCTGTACTATATGGCGATCCTGAACGAGTCACTAAGTTGCTTTGAGAAACATCAGCAGGTCAGTAACCCTGGGACATGACATCTGTTGTCACTCTTTGAGTGCCGACACAGTGAAGTCGACGCACGGAGACTGATCTGACCTTTCTTTGCCTTTTCATCAATGGACGCTGAAGTTAATTAATTAGAATAATAAAAAAAGCCCCGTCATGAATAATGCAAATAACAAGAACGGTTATTATTCTCCGGGTGTTGCGGCTTTAGTTCTGCACTAGAAGAGGTTCAACTTGTGTGACGTACACTGTGTGTGTGTTTTGTGTGTGTGTGTGTGTGTGTGTGTGTGTGTGTGTTTGTGTGTGTGTGTTTATATTCATGCTTTTCCCCTCTTTTTCCCTTCAGCAGGGGAATCACTCTGAGCTTTGTAAGGAGTGCAAACCAACCTACAAGCACTTAAACGATCTCTACAGCCGGATGGACGTGAACAAGACCCTTTGCATCGATATTGAGGATGCAGTAAGTACCTCACACTTTCTCAGTAGGCATGGTGGTGTCTTCTAAACAACATCCTGCAAGCACATGCAATACATGTTTTGCAGGGTTGTTAAATTGAACACAATTTTATTTTTATGTCCTCTTGGCATTGCATTTGACATTTGACGCCCCCCCCCCCCCCCCCCAGAATTCTAAATTACTCAAAAATAGTTAAGGACTAGCCACTTGTTATTATGGTGAAAATACAAACACAGCAGTCGCGGCACGCGATTAGAACGCATGAAAACAGCACCCCCTAGGGGCCACTGCAAATCCTGCCTTGGCAAGGTGCTAACTTTTTCACTTCTACTTTTATATACGTCACGTTGGCAACAATGGCAACCACAGTTTACGGTTCAGTTCCACACCTCAGTTCCTGCCGCAGATCGCTAAATGAATGGCATTTATTATTTCATACTTTTATAAAGTTTATAATGTCCTGAAACAATTAAAACCATTCAGGGCTTCTTTTGCCAGACGGTTGCCTGCTTTTAGCCAAACGGGGCGTTGTTAATCTATTATAGCCTTTGTATATAAACAGCGTCACCTGTTAAAGACTCCCACGCGAGAAGTTTTAGACAATGGTTGTACTGGCAACTTGGCAAAATGCACCCATCCCCGTTCGCTGGCAACGGGGAATGCCTGTCCGCGTCAGGGCCCGGCCGTAAACTTTTCACCCTCTCGGCGTTGATGTAATCCCTCGCGTACGAGCCGCCCGGGGCTGCCAGCGGCTACACCTTGTTGTGTTCGGTGTCCCACAATGCTCTCCGACGCCAGCGGTTGTGTTTGTAGCAGCGGGCCTTACGTTGGGTTGGGACCGGTAGACCGCTGGTGGACCTGCCGGGGGGTGTGTGTGTGTGTGTGTGTGTGTGTGTGTGTGTGTGTGTGTGTGTGTGGGGGGGGGGGGACTCCGGTGCAACTGCAGGAGCACCTACGGGGAAGGGGGGGGGGCCTCCTTTTCGTGGTTTCATCAGCTCTCGTGTGGGACTCTTTTTTTTTTTTCTTTCTCTTTTTCAGATGAACATGACCCGCAGACTGTGGAGCAAGAACTTCAACTGTTCTTTCCCCCGGGAAGAGACGGTCCCTGTCATCGCCGTGTCGAGCTTCATGCTGTTCCTGCCCATCATCTTCTACTTGAGCAGTTTCCTGCACTCGGAACAAAAGAAACGCAAGCTCATTCACCGTGAGTAACCGGCTTAATGCGCCCATTGTCCTGCCGTTTTTTTAACTGCCGAGTCCCGGGCCCGGGATGCCACAGGTTGTTTTGCGGGGAGGCGCTACGGTCTCTGACGGTTTCTTGGGATTTCTGTGACCGGAGACCGGCGTTTGTCTTGTGTGGCCGGATCCTTAAAAAAACGTGTGTGTGGGTGTGTTGCGGTGGACCGTGACCTTGTTATGAGTCATTTTGCATGCAGTGGAGGGCTTCTGTTATTGAGGGCCAACATCGGCCATTGAACTAATGGGGAAATGGGGGATAAAAGTACTAATTGGAAAATAACATTGAGATTAAATGAAGACTGTACAAATAAGATATTTTGGGGAAAAAGAGGTCAGAATACACTTTCAGACAGTTAACAATGCATGAGGCAGAAGATGGATTAACATTAAGCAAACCTTTGTGAAAAGAAAAAAACTTGCTGTGGTGAAGGATTTTGACAAACATTTTTTTGTTTGTTTTTCTTGTCTTTCCTTTCCTTTTCTTTTTTAAAATATCCTAGCCAAGCGGGCTAAATCGAGCAACAGTGTGGCGAACATCCAGGACAAGTACAGCTGAGGGAGGGGGTCCCGACGTGGAGGAAGAGGAGTGGATGACGTGGAGGTGACTCAGTGCCCCGCCCCAAAAACACAGTGTGTCTGCGACGGTCCCCATCCTGAGAAGACCGCTTTCATTTCGCCTCAGCAGAGGGGTATGGTCGGGGGCATTGGTCGCAGTGCTATAGTTTCACAATAACGCCCCCCCCCTCCCCGGGCAAAGAAATCAAAAGCTTTTATTCTGATTGGACTGTGAGGAAAACGTGATGCTGGCCATCAGGAGTTGAGTTGCCACGTTGTGTTACTTTTGTCAGGTTGTGTCGTTAAAAAAAAAAAAAAAAAGACTAAAAGAAGCACGTTTGAAATGAGCAAAGAAGAAATCACACTTTCTGAATACTTACAAAATGTTGATTATGAGATCACTGTCGTTCGTTGGCGTGTCCTTTTTCAGTTTGTTTTGTTTTCTTTGTTTTGTTTTGTTTTGTTTTGGCCGAAGTTAACGCTGCTGTGTGTCTGCTTTTCTGTTTTGCTGCCGGTCCCGTTCCGCGGCTAATTACCTGCAACCGAGGCCCCGCGTCCACTCCTTTGTTTCGCCCAACGTTTTCCGGCGTTTGAAAGCCGAGGCTGGGTGCTGGAGGGCCGGGGAAATGGACGGCGGTAATGTGGCTGGTGAACGAGCTGCAGGGAAGCACTTTGGTGTCCATTAACAGAGGGACATGCAGCTCCTCTCTCACCGAGGAGAGCTGGCTGACCATTTGGACTTTACAGAAATGCCATTCCTGGCTTCCCCCCCCCCCCCCCCTCTTTTTTTCTTGCGTTTTTGGAGCGATATATTAACCGCGCGGGATAAAAGCACTGAATCGCGTATACAGACTCCATTATGAAAGCCTTCTTGAGCTTCCTTTCCACACGGAGAGAGAAATGTAACATTGTGTCCCTGCAGACTTATGCTTCGGTCGTGGTATGCGTTTCATTTAACCAATTAACCATTATTAATACATGAACGTGCGTTACTAACATTTTAGCAGGCAATGGAAAAAGTTCCTTTTGAAAATCATCTTTATTGAACGATATTTTCTTCTCGACACTGAGCATAGTTTTGTCAGGTGCATGGCATAATTACTGACCCACTGAGTTTAAAAAAAAAAAAAAAGAAGAAAAAAAAAACCCCCCAACACCTGTAAATGAAAACTAAGACGTCTATCTCTGCCATGTACAAACCACCAATGTCTCTACTCGGTACATTTTTCTCCACGATCTCTTCGTGTGTTGAAGCAATCGGAGCTTTTTGGCAGGGCTTTGTGTTCGTCCATTTACCCTGCTGAGAGACTCTGGCTGGTGGTGAGGCCGGCCTGCATCACCGCCTTCAAGGAGGCTCAGGTTCAAGGCTTTACTCGATGTGGTTCGGAATGCTCAGTTGTGGAGAAAAGTGCTCCTCATTGCTCCGCCACAAACAATCACATTTTTATTTTTTGACTTGAGTCCTTGAAAAGCCCTGGAAAAGAAATTGTACTTGAAAAGAAAATGTGGTGTGATTTTTTTTTTTTTTTTTTTTTTTTTTTGGTTTTGAAATTTTTCACCTGATATTTAATGTTCCAGCACTTTCCGTATCTTGAATCGATTTGCAGTTGAACATTGTCTATGAGTGCAAGCTGTTTAATAAAGGAGCAGGATGAGTTTTAATGACGGACATTGGTTTTTAATTCTGTGTATAAAGCATGGTTTTTTTTCCCCACAAGGAATGATAGCAGTGTACTGATACTGTGTGAATTTGATTTTAGGATGTATATGATACGTGTTCGTGTTCGATACTGTGTTAACGTTTTTGACATGGCTTTAAGGAAGATTTGAATGAAATGCTAAGACCTGGTACCACCCTGATGCGGGATTGGATTGATGTAGGGAAAATGTGTCAATGGTGATCAAGAGGCAATTAATAAATGGGTTAAGTTGCAACTTGTGTTTTCGTTCATTTTACTATCAAAACCACTGGTATTTAAGTCAAAAAGAGCTGTGCCTGTTATTTTTAACTACACTTGAAAAAATTACCAAAACTAACACTGGTTAAATGTCACCACCAAAAACTAACACTGGTTAAATGTCACCACCAAAACTAACACTGGTTAAATGTCACCACCAAAACTAACACTGGTTAAATGTCACCACCAAAACTAACACTGGTTAAATGTCGCACCAAACTAGGTAATGCTTACATCATTCTACGCTACATCATGACATGGTAAAAAAATGGATCGAAACATTCTTCTGGGGAGCATAACCCCCTAGATGGTTATGGGTCCCCCGCACCAAAAATCCAGTGGGAAACACTGATGATGATTATTATTATTATTTGTGTTAATAATAATTTTAATTCTTTCGTTTTTGGATACTGTATATGTTCTGTACAATGGTGTCGTGAATCAGTTTTTCTTGGTTGATGTGCCATTTTTTTACTTTGAGCACCTGCCCCTTAAAAGGTCTCCACACAGCCCTGTGCTTTAGTCCTCTGACAGTCTCAGGCACACACTTAATACAACTGTACTGTTTCAGGTCCTTTTGGTTCTTATTTCTGGTGATGTTACAGTTGAACAATATACATTTCTTCTACTTCGGTATTTTAGTCGCTAATTCAGAACATTTGTACATAAAGCTTGACTCTTTTCATACAACTGAGATTTTTTCTTTATTTTTGCCATTTTATTTAGCAATTTGTTGCCGATCTGAGAGCAGGTAAGTATTCTGCCTTCACATTGATTAGATAGGCCCTATAATTATTTATTTTTTTGTTTGTTTGTAAATGACAAGTTGGGTATGTTTTAATCCAAATCCCTTTCAATGCGTGCTCTATTTAAAGCTTATTCGCTTTCTTGCGTCATTGTTTGAGAGCGGGGGACGTTTTCCAGTTTTAAGGTTCTTTGGCTTTTTGCTGGATTGCAACAAAACCGGTTTCCTGCTCATTAGTAGTTAATCTAAATGTAGGATAAAGTTACTCGGCTGACTAATCATAATAACACTTCGATTTAAACCCCTTTGGCTTTTTGGACTTCGGAACCACAGCCATTGCCTATTGCACTGTCTGTAATAGCATTAGCGCCGATTTGCTGAATCATATGATTGCGAACGCGAGCTTCTGAAAACAGTCTTTCATTCATGCTACCATGAACTGGCCACGCAGCTCAAGAATGACAGCTTTGATTCTGTAATCTGTGGCTTTCTGTGCACCGTGGTGGTAATCGGGGCTGAAAGTCATTATACCCAACTGGGGCATTTCGGTGCAGAGAGCTCTCAAGCTGGCCGAGCGGGTTCCACGTGAGGGCGAAACCGATGGAAAACTGAAATGCCTTCGGTTATACGTGCGATTCTGGTCCCTTGCCCTTCTCTGGAAACGCTTGAGGAGATTTGCGTGACTTTGGCCATGAGGAAACATCTGGAAGGCTTTAGTGCGCGTGGAGACAGCCAGCCTCCGGACGTTTGTTACATGGTTCACTTTAGGTTGGCAGGAAGTGCAAGTCGGGTCGGTGTGAAGTTATGTGAAAACTAGAACACTCACACTACATAATACTGATCACACGATAAACTTGCAGCTTTAGTTGCTGAACCAATCAAAAAGGACATTTAGCTTTTCTCTGGGGGTGACTTTTGACCTTCCTAAAGGGCCACTCTACCTACAGGAAATGCCTAAAAAGAGATGGACAGCCACAGTCAAACGCCAGTATTGAGAGAGTTGGCTAATCCTGATTCCGGTGACAACACTGAATTCCCTCTCACTGTGTATTAGTCATATGTGTGGGGTCAAACAGTTTTCATGTATACTGGCCATTTACCTTAATGTAAACTCCACTTCAAAACTCCAGGCCAAACCACTACGCTTTCGGCCCTGCACTCGTGTTCACTTTTTGGATTCGAAAAACCTGCCCGTTAAAAATGAACCATTTTAGAACGGAATTGGAAAAGAACGTTAATGACAACAGACTCTGACATTTGAATGCGAATTGCCGGTTGCTTGGGACTGTTAGTTGCGGCGTTAGTTGCTAGGACCGCGAATAAAGGGGGTGATGCAATCCTAAATCGGCGCTGAGCAGTAAGTTATTCATAATTCCCTCGCTGTGCGAACGGGCCTCCTGTACCACAAATCTACCAAAAGCGCTTTTAAGGAAATTGACTGTGGAATAGTGCTGTGAGAAATGTCAGTTTTCTAATAAAGACTGTAATTTTCAGACTTGTGTCTGTTGTTGATGTGTTTGTGTGTGGAGGGAAAGTTTACACGGACACATCTCGTCATACTGAATTGACGCAGTTATACCTATTCCTATCTTGAACGATTATTTACTTGGCTGGCTTGATTTAATTGACTTGAGTTTGTGGGTACTGTTTTTGTTGGAAGGTACATTAGATGTGTAACAGAGGAACAACGGAAAAGGCAGTAACAGAATGATTGTGCTGCTAATATACTGAGTCTATTTAATGTATCCATCATATTTAACTGCTGCAGATATTTTTAATGTGCACCCAAAGCTTCACAATGATATATTAGACCAACATACAGTATGTTCATATTGAGTGGGTTCGTGATTGGCTTTGCTCCAGATCGAACTGGATTCTTGGGGTAGAACAGGGTTAATCAACTGGTCGGCAGGTTCATTTATCGACCTAAGGTCCAGGGTTGAGGCCAATTTCATTTCAATTCAGTTTTTTAATCGAAATGCAATTCATGAAAAGAAAAAGCCCATGAAGTTGAATGAGGATTTTTCTATTCTTTAAAAGAATTCCAGTTAATTTCCTGAACCGACCACGTTTAAATTAAATTGACCGCAACCACAAAAAAGGGATAGCCGTTTTCTATTAAACAATTATCTTATATGCAACACGTAAGTGCCTTTCTAAATATGCAATAGCTATTAATTATGATTCCGGGTATGCTAATATTGTGAGTATGCTGACTTCACGTAATTACATTCATTTTTTTTAAAGCAGCTGAATGATGCAATTATTTTCTTCTCAGCGGCCAAAGAACCAAACGTACACGCTACAGCCCTCAGGCCCGCAAGCCGGGCAGCCAAAGTGTATCTGATGTACCACAGGTGAGCAGGGAAAACAGCAGGGAAAAATCGAAATAACATTTTCTACTTCGAATGTGGACACAAATTCAAACAATTGTTTTGTATTATTACTTTCATTTATGTTTTTAGGAACATAAGCAAATTAGCTAATGAAAACATATTAGTTAAAACACTTTTACGTTTTTATTTGGTAGCTATATCTATAAGTAAAAAATAATGGAAATAGTTTTGAAATAATTTAGTAATTTAGAAAATGTCCATTACATTTTTCTTTTGGTGCTTGGTGTACTTGATGGGGCTAAATGATCTAAATTAACTGCTTAAAATTGTTTCTTACCATTGGTTCATGCATTTTATGAAACCACAGTAGTTGTCAAAGCTAAATTTCATAATATCTCAAGATTGACCAGTGGTGCCTCCCCTCAAGGAACCAAGGGGAAGTCTGAACAGGTTGGTGTCCTGTGTGCAGGTAAGTGCCCTGTAGTTCCTACTGCAATTGGACCTACAATTCAGCAAGCCCGCAGAAAAAGCACTGCTGGCCATTTCGACAGAGCTTTCAGCGGCATTTACCATTATGAGGCTATCTGTATCGGTATATTAATGCATATTAATACATAAAGAAATGTATGTATAACTGCTGGGGGAAAAAAAGAAAGTTTATGTAGGCTCACATGCATTTTGTCCGTTCACTTCCTCTCAATGTCCTAGAACTTTTCAGTTGCCCTGGTGACCTGTGAGGGAAAGGTACAGGCGAATATGTAAAGAACATGATGTTTGAGTGCATTTAGTTTTAGATGTGTGCACCTCTGTGCTTTTGGATGAGTGGGGGTTGGGGGGGGGGCGTTTATAGTTGTGTATAGGTTACCTAATGCACATGGTGATGTGTAGATGATCTAATGCACATGCCTGTTATTCAAGTGCTCCTCTTCAGTTTTCCTGAAATAATGCACATTTGCTTTTGTGAGGACATGCCCTACTCTGCCACTGAGGTTATTAACCACCACCCCCCCCCCCCCCCCTTGCTGGCATGCTCCAACCATCATACATTATGAAGTAGTCAACGTTTCCTTCCTCACGCCAATATTAAGAAACTGTTAGTTAAAGCTTAAGTTGTTATGCAAACGCCTTAATCTGTCAATTAGTTAACTGGCTAAGGCAGCAAAGCTACCTCCGAACGCCGTGGTAATGAATATGGTGCTTTGTTAGAGCGGGAGAACATATGCCTGGGATATATACTTAGAAGAAAGCCCCCCAAAGAGCGAGCATGTGCAGTTGAATAAAAGGGCTTATTATACCTGTAAGGGGTCAAAGTCTGTAGATCTCTGGCTTAACGTATTATGATAGATTATAGAATCACTCTATTATGTTAGTCATTGAGTTTGTAATCGGGCTCCAGCGGGTTAGCGGCTCCTCGAAAGGCCATTGAAAAACAAGGCTTCCCGTTTGGCGTTCGTCCAGAGGTCCCATGACAGGTCAGCTGTCGATGACATCACCGCCATCGGAGCGTATGTCAGAACCTCTGCGCGTCTGACTTCTGCCGTGTTGTCTCGGAGCCCCTCGGGCCCGGACTTCCCGGGACGCGGCTCCTCGGCGGATAATCGGGGGTCCGGCGGGGGGTGCGGGGATACGTGGGGAGACCATCTGACCCCACTCTTCGCCCCGCACCACTCCACTCGCTCAGAAAAAAGGGCAGCCATCAGCTGGAGGAGACATTTTCAGGAGGCAGGAAGGAGGAACAGTCAAAAGAGACACACGCCTGTCAGTATGTTGGATGGCCCTGAGCCAGACACACCCATGAATGCACATGCTAAATACTGCTGTGTTGTATTGTGGGATAGGCTCCTGCCCTGCGAATCCGTCCTTCGATATTCAATAAATACTGTTGTTGTTTTTTTTTATAGGAAAGGCCTTGGCATGGAAAGACTGCTGGCTTGCCTGAATCTGTCAGAAATGGTTAAAATGTGAATCGCGGTCCGCTTTCGCTTCAGCGGGTCACAGCGTGTGCGGCCTACACACTCTCATTCACGAGACGCTGTAGGTCAGTCGCGTGTGTTTTTGCCCATTATCAGAAATAATGTCGTACGACAGAATACAAGATACAGGAATCTAATTAAAATCTCTCTTCTTCTTTTTTTTTGTCTGTATTAAGACCATTTTAATTCCATGCAGTTCGACCATGGAAGAACTGAAGCAAAGGGACACTACTGTAAATCCAGCCATTTCAGAGCAATGTTTTTATGAGAGAACAGTGGTATAACAGTGGTATAATCTCATCAACAGTACTGATGGTAAATGTGAATTGTTGTGTAAAAGTCATTGATACTGACATTCACATTTAAAGCTGCCTATTCAGTTTGGACCTGCAATCTCTTTAAAAAAGTTACAAGTATAGTTACAAGTTTCTTCATTCATTTAAAATAATATATATAATACATATATGAATGTTTTAAAAAGTCCATGTCAACGAAACAATGTTTCTCAGGTCTGCAAAGAACATTTTTTTGGAATTATGGACATGACTTCCACGTGCTCTTTCAGTGCCATCTATAGGTAGCAGCGTGTAACTGCAATCGATTTAGCAATTAACTTCATTAATTCAAAATATGACGTTAAAACAAAAATAAAAAATAAAATAATGACATTATGGACGAAAATTATCAACACGTATAGTCAGGAAATTAATATCATCACTGCAGTTGTCAAATTTCTAAATAAATCTTCTGAATCTACTTTCTGAATTCTGCTTTTTTTCAGTGTCCAGTTATTTTATTCAGATTTTGTTCCAGTACATACCCAAAAAACAGACTTTCTTGGGGGGACATCAATTTATTTGTTTCAATTTCAAAAGATTCATAAGAGTTTAATCATTGTATTGTACAAACCACAATTCTATGGGGATATTATTTCTTCATTTAACTTTCGCCTTATTGTTTCTGCTCATTTCTTCTCTGTGCAAGAGAGCCTTAGGTTTAGTTTGCTATTTCCCCTGTAATATAATATTGACAGAAATCACAATTTAATAAAATAAAAAAGACAATAGGAATAGTTTAATAACACTGTAAAACACATGTATTAATATCTAATCCAAACACTGTCGGAAGTGACGTAATTATCTTTGCCGAAACATCAGCTGACTTCTGTGTGCCAAGCGTGGCGGTGGGAGCATGCGTAGTGTACACAAAACATGGCGGTGGAAACTTGTTTTGCGTTTCTGCTCGCAGAAGAATTGGATTCAGATGATAATGTTCCTTTTGTAGTCGATGCGCTGAGACACCTTCAAGAAGTGAGGTGTGCATGCTTATTATTGCCCAAAATCCCATCTATATTTGATCCGTTATCAGAAGGTATCTTACTCAAGGCTAATATTGTTAGCTAGTGAATGTGGTTAGCGGCTGCATTCATTTTGGTGTGGCTACCAAACGCTATTTTTATTTGCAGTCTGGTGCGACCCACGCTGGCTAGCCACGTTCCTCCATTGCGATGTAGAGGGAGACGTAGCCGACTTAGTAGCAACTCTACAAAAAGCTAAATAATAGAATAAAGCACGAACGTAAGTGAAAAGAGGAAAGGTGAGAAGCTTGTTATTTATAAGACCGGCACCAAATGCATTGGAATGTATGAAATATAATTTCGCGGTTATTTGGTATTAATGTAACCGAAATCATGTAGCTAGTAAACTTCTCACCTAACATTAAATTACAGTTATTTGGCGTTTATCCAAAGCGACTTGATTTGACTAAGCAGGGGCCAATCCCCCCTGGAGCAATGTGGGGTAAACGGCCTTACTCAAGGGCCCACAGCTGCACGTATCTTATTGTGGCTACACTGGGGTTTGAACCACCAGCCTCCTGGGTCCCAGTCAAGCAACTTAGCGACTAGGGTCCCAATCAAGCAACTTGGGTATAGGTAAGCAAGTGTGCTGTATGTACAAAAATCTAATCGTGTATGTGGCCAAAACCATTATTTAGGTAGGGTGCTAGTAATGAACTCCCCTTCTTATTCGTTAACTTGAATCTTTCTGTCTTAGGGATAAAGCTGAACGGAACTACATAAATACTGTGGTGCCTAAATACAGTATTAGCGAGTTTCAGACCCACTTCCAGTTAACACCAACTCAGGTGGAGGTATGTAAACAACTCACTTATATCCTGACTTAATAATTGACTTGAAAATGCATTTTTTGTACGCAGATATATGGACAGCAAAACGTATCATAGGGATGTACATACATGAGTGCGGTATGTGTATTACCTGAAATGCCTGCTGCTGCTATTTGACGCATGCAGATCCGTTTCCACAGGAGCTGATTACGTCTCTGGAGCCGTTGAACTGGAACTTCATGAGGAGAAAATGGCCCCTCAGGAACATCATCCTGTCGAGCCTCTGGACGCTGTCCACACTCGAGTCGTACCGGGACGTGGCGGAGCGGTTCCAGACGAGCAAGTCGGTCATCTGCGACCACCTGCACGAGTTCTGCGCGCTGATCGTCGAGCACTTCCCCGACAAGATCGCCTGGCCCAAGGGCGCGGAGGCGGAGGCGTCCGCGGCCGGGTTCTCCCTGGCCGGGCTGCCGGGCACCCTGTGCGCCGTGGGGTCCTGCCACGTCCCCATCGACAAGCCCCAGGGCGTCCCGGTCCCCGAGGCCTACCTCAACGGCAAGATGTTCTACTCCGTCAACCTCATGGCGTTCTGCGACCACGCCGGGCGCTTCGTCCACGTCAGCGCCGAGCACCCCGGCGGCTGGCACAACTCGCAGGTCTTCCGGGCGACGGAGGTGGGCAGGGCGCTGGAGCGGGACCCGCACGCGCTCCTCCAGGGCCGCCATCTGGCGGGCGACGCCACCTTCCCGCTCTCCGAGCACCTGCTCACGCCCTTCCCCGATTTCGGCAACCTGGCGGCGAGGAAGGGCCGCTACAACCGGCGGATCCTGGCGACGCTGCAGGCGGTGCGGGGCGCGTTCCGCGCGCTCCACGCGCGGTTCCGCCGGGTCAAGTCGCTGCAGATGCACTCCGTCGCCAAGACCAGCACGGCCGTGAGGGCCTGCTGCATCCTGCACAACGTGTGCCTGGAGAACAACAACCCCGTGCTGCTGGACGACACGGACTGCGACACCGTGTCCCAGGAGCCCTTTCACCTGCTGCCCAACGGCCACTCCGGGAGCCTGGGCGGCATATCCAAACGACAGGACATCGCCGCCTCGCTGTCCAAAAAGAGGCCCCAGGACGTGATGTGATCTCAGTGTTTTTTGTTGTCGTTTTCTTTCCTCCCGCTTGTGTAAATAAAATGTTATCGCCCGTGTTTCGGCGTGCGATTTTTAAGCTCGTCAATGTTTTCCAACCTTTAGCATTCACAGTCCGCCCACAGACCACATGCAATTTTTTTACCGTATATGATATCAAAAAGGGTTTGTATGTCCATAAATAAAAGATTCCCATGTGGGTTAAACTGTCTCTACTCGAGACAGTATATACGTATGTAGTGTAGATTACTGACTATCATTAGTTGATTCAAAAACTATTGGCTCCCCAAATGCCCATAACGCAGTGCATCACTACAATAAAAAGAGACCAAATTGAATTATTTTGCAAACCAGATTATCTGAATACATTTCCCATGCATTAAGCGTCTGCCAAATGACTAAAATGTAAATGTAAAATGTAATTATGGTAATTATGATATTCAGTACTGTGGAAAAGTCTTAGGCACCTGTATAACATTCTGTACAGATAAGATTATTTCAAAAATAATTAAATGAAAGGTAACCTAAATAAACATACCATACATTTTACATTACATTTCAGTAATTTGGCAGAATTGTTAAAAACTTCATCAAATCAATATTTTTTGTGACCACCCTTTGGCGTTAAAACTGCATCACTTCTCTGAGATAGCCAACGCTGTCCAGCAGTCCTATAAGACAATCAGCAGGGAGGTTGTTCCAAGCATGATGGAGAACTTGCCACAGTTCTTCTGCAGACTTAGGTTGGCTCCTTGCTTCTGATCTCAGACAGTTTTTATGTAAAAAGTAGTCAATTTCTTACAGTAATATTTTACTTTTTTAAATTAAATACAAAAATGTATTATTAGATCTTTTGGAAAATGAATATTTGGAAATCTCAAATATTTTCTTTTATACTAACACAAAAAAATAAACATATATAATAAAGTCTAGGATGCCTAAGACTTCTGCACAGTACTGTACATACACTGTAAATCCACATTTTTGGATTTATTGCATGATCTGCCATACACTGTCCATGTTAACATTAACTGTGTCATTGTAGTATTGCGGCCTCAACTCTTCTGTCGTCAAAATGGAGACATTCACAAGGAGCTGTGAGGGACAGAGAAATGACTGAAAGTCTGAAGCAACACTTTTTTTCTGAAGTCGGCAGTCAAGTTGTCTGGCCTGCTGACCTTGAGAGGTGTTTCACAAAGTTTACACGAGATGAGTGCAGACAGACCACATTAAGTCTTACATCCTTCAGTCAGTCCTTCCACTTAGAATAATGATGTGCTTGTACATAATGGATGTCTATGAATGAAAGAGCACAACCTCTAGCATCAAGAGATCAATAGGTTCAATGTCGAGAACCCCATCAACCAAACCAGCACTGTGAAATAATGTGGGGAAGTTTACAAGTTACAGTTATAGCACCAGAGGCAATTAACAGGGTCCAAGCAGCATTTGGCAGATAGGGCACAACTACACAGTCTTGTATGTTTGTCAGGATGTATTGAATGACACAAAACACCTGATTTATTAATCTTAGAATGGATTTTAAATGCAGGCCAAATTGTTGAGTTAGGAGTCAAAAATATGAAAAATACATGCTTCATCTGATAGTGGTGCGAGGGAGCATGGCCGTTTGTACTGCATATGTTTGTGGACTTCAGACAATGATGGAAATAAGTTTTAACTAGGTTGCACAAGTTATTCAGAATTACGCTTCACCGGCTTTTTACCCATACTCACCACTAAGTGTGCTGTGGCTGACTGCTTTGGATCGCAAAAATCTTTTTCATCAGCATACTCCCAAGGGGTCAGAATCATGTTTTGTTAACATTAGCACACCAGTCTCGGAAGACATCATTTTGACCATGGAATGCAATATTTTAAGTTATGGAAAATGACAAAATATGGCAGAAATTAAGCAACTGTAAATATTATTCAACACTCTTTACTCAATATCTAGATCCCGCATTTTTAATCTGGGTGAAAGAATGCCAGAGTTATGGTAAAAAGGGAATAAAGAGAAACACACCATGTTTATAGACCTTGCAGTTTGAGATACAGGTCAAAACGTAAAACGCCTTGTTATAACACCAGCATGTGGTCAATATGTACACTTTTGGTGATTGAGTAGTGGGCTGAGTAGTTCAGTTTAGAAAAGTAATGCAGAATCATAATAACCAGAACAATCCCGTTAGGTTCGCTGCATGGACACCAAATAGCAAAACTTCCATTGAATATGCGTATGATATGGATCTATTAATGTATTCATAATAATGTGTCAAAGTCCGCTAATTAAATCGACTTCTTCAGACTTAGTGTGTGTGTGTGGGTGTGTGCGCGCCTGTCTGCCTGTGTGTACGTGTCCGTAGTGCGCACGCGTAAGACCACGTACCCCCCGATTCCTTGGAGCGTCGCGTTGTTTCGCCGTGTTTGCTGCTAGTGTGTCCAGTCACACTTCCAGGGCATTGACTGGGGAAGGTAAGCGGCGGAGAGGAAGGGGGAACTTCAGCGCCTCTCCGAAATGGCCGGACAGCAGTTCCAGTACGATGACAGTGGCAACACGTTTTTCTACTTCCTAACGTCCTTCGTTGGACTCATTGTCATCCCGGCCACCTATTACCTGTGGCCGAAGGATCAGAATGCGGGTAAGGCCTGAAATCTTGGGTTGTAGCTAAGTTGTTGGCTGCAGAGGAACTGAGTATCGTTGCCTCGCTAGCATTAGCATCACTAGCTGGCTAATGTTGCTAGTGGGTTAGTCCAGACAAACAAGATACCGTGTCGCAAGTATGAATGTGCATGCAGCGACCGTTTTCTAACAAGAGGCCTCTTGGTTTTTCCTAGGGGTAACGTTATAACGATAGATCACGATGGCTATCTAATAGCCAAACAATGACCACTTGCATAGACAGTGCTAGTGCCTGTTGGTCCGAAGTGTAAGCCTGCAACACGGGTCGGGATTACTAGCTGGCTAAATTAGCTAGCTAAATCAGGCTAGTTGCAGCTAACATCCCTGCTTCTGAAGTTAGCTAGCTAGCGTGTGAGAGAGTTTGGTTGCTAGTTGCCAAACCAACTAAAGAGGAATCAAATATTTCGCTGAAATGCTAGCTAGCCACACACGATGTTGAAACGGATAACACCACAGGTTAACTTACGAACAGGCTTGCACGTTTGAATGCCCATCCTTTAAAAAACTTCCAGAGCTCCCGCTAGTTAGGTAGCAAGCTAGTTATTTCCTCGGCCCCCTATCGCTAGCAGCCTCACAATGAGCTAGTTTACCTTAGGAATTACAAAAATACTCCACTAATTACGTTACGGTAACGGCGCTTAGGCTTGGCTCTATGGGCTGCCTTAAAAAGAACGGCCACATTTGTAACATAGTTCGTCATGCAGCTGCGAAATATTTGCCTAGGCTAACGTTATGTTGGCTAGTTCGACTAGCTACGGCTACAACTGTTTACTTTGTGGAAATCACACAAATATGTTATGGAGCGCCATGGAGTGTTAAGTGGGCCCATGACCACAGTTATGGCAGGGTAATCTATCACAGAAAACGGTGGGTGTAGATACATTATTGCAGTGGATAACATTACCATAGTGTCAGTTAGCTGCTGCCTAATTTACAGTACTTGCCTTTTAGTTACCTTGCTCTGCGTGACGTGTTCTTTTTCAGACACACGCACACACACATACACACACTCTCTCTTAGAAAACTAAAACCTATTGCCTTTAGCTGCCTTAATTGATGCGAAAATAAATGTGCTGTAACATTAATACAGCGTTAATATCGTCTTTCATTTTCGTAGTTAAGTCAACCAACTGCTTAAGAACAGTGATGAAACATTGTCGACCATTAAGCCTAACATTAGGTACTGTTGTTAGTTATTAGTTACTAACTTCGATAACTAGTAACAAAAGCTACTTTGTCTTGCTGGTCGTAAATCACTTGTTATTGCTGTGTTAATATACCAAAGGTTTGTTTTTACTTCTGACTTACAATTTTGAGTAGGTGAGACTAAAGTTTGTGCTAACTAACCCTTTGCCTATCTATATCAAAAGACTGACTAAAATTTGCTAGATCCAATTGGACTGCAATGAAACCAATCTGTCAATGCTTAGCGCTTCTTTCCAGACACGGTCAGCATTTGGGCCAGGATTCCGGTGACCCAATAAATAAAAAGCCACACGTCTTCTGATGAAATGTTACCCAACATACTTGTGAAGACTAGGTTGCAGCTGAGCTTTTGTCAATACAAGTCATACATACATACACACAGACTTCCTCATCGCATGCAACGCATTTTAAAATTTGCATAGCAACAGGTCATTGTTGACCACAATTTAGATAGAGAACCCATAACACAAATTGGTGATATGTGTTCCAGAATTCTCAACGATCAGCTGTTTAGTCTGGTAGTAAGTACACGATTTCTTTGTCACTCTCCCGTGGGTTTGTTCGTCTGCGAGGTTGTGTTTCTGGTGCATTGTGAAAGGTTCAGTTCCCACATCTGGCTCGTAAATGAGGTCTATTCTGCCATGCTGTTGCGATCATTTCTGCGAAGTCTTCTGCGAGGTAATCATGAGGAAGAAAGCTGTAGCTAGAGAAGGTCTTCTGCCCTGTGATCTCCCTAATCTGGCTTCACTATGGAGGAATTCCCTCTGGAAAAAAAAAAAACAGCCCCCCCTTTTGCCAGAGGGTGTTTGGCATACTCTTGTTGAAATTATTCATTCGTTTTTTTTCTCGTTGATATGTTTAGCCAAATATCTGTTTTTTATTTACTGCAATTCATATCCTTCCCACGTATGTATTGTAGCTATCCTACGCACGTTTTCTTTTTCATGGCAGTGGCCAGAACTTTCTGGGATCAACAGGCTTGAAGCCTATCAGGGAGTGGAAATGCAAGTATCATACAAAAGCACTGTTCCAGGGTGTGGATGGAGACCACGGTTTGTTATTGAGTCTGGCTTTCATATTCAATAGACATATTTCCCTGTCCGTGACCTGTTGATAGGATGCGATGAGGCCAGACTTGGGTCAAATGTGTGAACGTTTTGGATTCAAAGACTTTTCTACACTTTACTGAGCTTGTCTGTTGTGTTTGTACCTATGGAATAGCCTACTCCCAACAAGTGCAAACCACACCCCCTGGTCCTCTTGGTTGGTTCAGTTGCATCTGGCAAGATCAGTTGAGTGCAAAAATCCAAATGAAATGCGTACTTGGTCCAGGTCTGGATGAGGACCAATCCTTCGCTTTTGTTGTTCTTTACCTTTTCTTGGGCAAGCGGGCAAGGAAGGAAGCAAGGACGGAAGGAGCAGGTCCCAGCTGGGGCCTTTCTCTGTGGAGTTAGCATGTTCTCCCTGTGTCTGTGTGGGTTTCCTCTGGGTACTCCGGTTTCCTCCCGCAGTCCAAAGACATGCAGGTTGGAGGATTGGGGAGTCTAAATTGCCCCTGGGTATGAGTGTGTGAGTACACGGTCTGTGTGCCCTGAGATGGATTGATGACCTGTCTAGGGTGTGTTCTTGCCTTTTGCCAAATGCATGCTGGGATAGAGTCCACCAGGAAACACTGGGTTACAAAATGGATGGATGGAACTTTACCTTGCTTGTCTGCAACAGCTGGACCAAATAAGGTATCATTCAACAGCAGTTGATTGCTCTGTTTGAGGATGTGTACAGTATTTTGACTGGTAAATTTGAAATTGAACCGTGGGAAAGAAGAAAAACCAGGTACAGTTGTATAGATTCTCATGTTATAATTAGGCTTTTTATGTTGTGTGTTTGAAGGATGGTGCGAATTCTAGTAAATTAATTTGACTTGGTTTTGTCTTCAGTGTCTTTTTTCTTTTTCTTTTTTAAACTGGTTAACAAGCCCTCAGAACTGTAATCACAGGCAGCAGCTTGAATGCAGAACATTGTTTTAGAGATTGCTTTGTGCTGCCGTTATCAGGATTGTGAGTTACTGCCGTTTTATTTTATAGTCAATAGCGTCTGATGTAAAACAAGTGCATTGTACTGCGTCTTTGCTAATCCTCAAGAGAAACTGGCAATCTTGGAGAAGAAAGTTTTGAATTTTAAATCCGCAACAAGGAGTGTACATGCAGTGTTTTCAGTAGCACAGTGCCGCACGAAGTGCAGAATGCTCAAGTCCTCTGCTCAGTCCTCAGCAGGTTTTTTTTTTTTTTTTTTTGCTTCGTAATCTTTCATAATTCATTTCCGTTTCTTAGATCTTCTTTCTGGCTTGTCTCTATTGTGCTGTTTCTACATTTGGAAATGGAGTAGCGCACGAGTGTGTCAGCAGAATCTGATTTGTTCAGGGGGGAGGAAAGGGTGTCTGGTGTTTTGGGAAAAAAATATAAAAATCTTTTTGTGGAGTTTGGCTTCTTGCTTGTCACAGACCGCATTCTAATGCTTGTCAGTTGTCAACGGTTTGACTCAGGCTTGTACTCTGCAAATGTATGATTGAATCTCTTCCCACAGTGGTAGAGTTGGAGTGAACCTATGGTATATTTTTTGCCTGCTGAGGAATATTTGTCTCATTGTTTCTGTGTTGGGAGAGCAAGGAACTGGGACTCTGTGCACTAGCCGTTTGTATCCTTCTGCCCATTTGTTGTACTGGATGAACCAGGTCTTGGGCCCATGAACCTTGGGTTGCAGGGTTTGTGACCCTGATGGCTAGCTCCTTTTGTGCTGACACACAGGGTACTTTAGGTCTGGGTACGTGCAGCAGGCCTAATTTAAACCATCCAGAGTTGAACTCGGTTGTACTCCGTCTGTTCCATCTCTTGTTCCGGTGGGAACACACGTGCGCGCGCACACACGCACGCACACACACTCTTGTGCCTGTGAAAGGTGTTTGGCCTGGGATCCAGGTGAGGGCGAGAGAGAGTCTCACACACACACACACATGCACCCATGCACCCATGCACACACACGCACCCATGCACACACACACACACACACACACGCACACACACACACACACACACACACACACCCCCACTCCCACTTGTGCCTGTGATTTATCTGGAAAGGTGTTTGGCCAGGGATCCAGGTGAGAGACACACACACACACACACACACACACACACTCTTGTGCCTGTGATGTTGCTGGAGAGGTGTTTGCCGTGGGATCCAGTGTGCTTCAGTGTTGCTCCTGGAGAACAGGGCTCCTGTGGGGGAGCTGAACTCCCCTTTTGCTTCACGGTACATTATTCATTCGCTTAACTGGCGCCCGTATCCTGAGAGATTGTAGTTATGCAGCTAGATATTCATGTAGGCAGTTGAGATGATGTGCCTCGTTCAAGTGTAGACTGAGCAGGGATCCACCGGCTTCATGCTTCTGACTTAACGAGCCCAGTTCATGAATGGCGGCTGTGATTCGTTCGGCCCCTGAGTGATCCGGGCTCTGCTGCCAGAACAAGTGGACCATTTTAGGACGTGGCTATGACTCGCTTTCAAGTCACCTGCACTCCTCTTAGGAAGTAGCACCCTCAGGTGTGCTGAACAGGAAGCGTTCACACAGAAGGTGTTGTGTAGATGTGTGTATGTGTGTGAGAGTTATTAGTCAGCTTCTGCCAGAACTCAAATCCAGACTGCTTAACCCTTTGCACAGTAGGTTTAAAAAAACCCCCAAAAAAACAATTTTTTCTTCTCCCTTAGTGTTCTAGAACTCCAGTGCTTTCAGATGCCAATAGTGGCATCAGCACTAGAATATTCAGTTAAGAAATGTGTGCATTAATACCTTACCGTCCCTAATTTAAGAGGTGCGCCTTTTCCCGGGCTCTTATTTTGAAGGGTTTTTGCCTAAAGGGAGCAGGAAATCCGAAACTCTGGGGACGGGAGGGCTACATCTGGCTGCTGAGACGGACGGCTCTGCTGTGTGCTCATGCTCCCCTCGTTTGGGCTATTTCTGGTAGTGGATCAGGGAGGCAGAAGATGGGTCCATCAGTGTATTTGTGTATTTGTCTGTAAGCAGGTATATGCTAACATGAATGGTCTCTTGGTACCCAAGGGAACTGTGTTGCGTGTGCTTGTGCTTGTGCTTGTGCTTGTGCTTGTGCTTGTGCTTGTGCTTGTGCTTGTGCTTATGCGTGTGCTTATGCGTGTGCGTGTGCGTGTGCGTGTGCGTGTGCGTGAATGCCCTGGAGTGTCTGTGTGTCTGTCTGTAAGCGGGTATATGCTTGCATGTATGTGTCAGAATCTCAGTTCTCAGGTACCACTCTGGCACAGTGCCCTATGAAACTCGACTGTCCTGCTGACTGCCTATCTCTGTCTGACTGTCCCATTTCCACAGAGCAACTTCGCCTGAAGTCTCTGCGGAAGGTGCACGGGAGATGCCAGTGGTATCGTCTGCGGCTCATGAAGTCCCAGCAGAGCATCATCCCAACTCTAAAGTACGTACCTCTCCCCCTGCACCCCTTCAAGCCCTGTCTTTCTCCCTGTGAAGAGTGGCTTTTTTGGAATGTTTATTTAAAAGAAATGTCTTTTCAAAATTCTAGAACTCCTCTGCTTTCAGTTACCTGAAGTGATTGTGACATCAGCATCGGAATGCTCAGATAAGGACGTTCTAATCGCATATTTGTGACCTCACACCTCAAAGGGTTAAGGACGGTTTAATCTGCCTTGTGCTTGTTTATTAAACTGTCAAATCCGGGCGATTGCCAATTTGTCTGCTTTAAGTACGCCGCAGTTTTTCCTCCCCGTTATCTCCAGCAACCTCGGCTGGTAAGGTTGTCTCAGATAGGGGGATGCTGTTCCGTGCTGTTTGAGGGAACGGCCTACACCTTTAAAAAGGAAATGTAGAACGTGTAGCCTCTCTGTTCGCCGGGGCTAAATGGGGCTGCTTAATTCGGATCACATGCTTAGCCTACCTTTGTGAGGGATGCGCTTTGTTTCATCGCCGTGAACCTAAATCTGAGGCTCAGCGTAACGGAAAGGCTCATCCGAATCTTAACAGCGGAACAGGGGCTCGCTCTAATTCTCTTAACATAAAATTGCCTCGTCAAAATGCACGTAAAATTAATTTGTTGGAGACCGGTGATTTAGTGTTGTCTCTGCCCGCATTGCCCTGTACCTGTCGCTGACGCGCGTGTGTTTGCCGTGTGTGGAGAATCGAGGGACGTGGCGTGTCGTGACTGCAGAGGGGAGCTCGGTTTGGTGAGCTGTGTGGGAAAGAGGCCGTTGTGTTGTCCTCCTGTTAGAGTCATAAGGACAGCAGGAGGATGAGAACAGGCCGCTTCCCCCGTCTAGGTCTGCAGGCCTGGGGGTGTCCAGCAGAGCTCCTGGCCTGGGCTTGAATTGGACCCCCGGGGTCTCGTGTCTCGACTATATGAGCTGGTAGAGCTGTTTCGTTCTTCGACAGCTCTTTGTTTCAAAAACAGTAAAAAAAAAAAAAAAACTCATCCTAAAAATACTTTTGACAGAGTGAGGTGAGTCGAGTAGTGGGTTAGGGTTAGAGTGACAGAGTGAGGTGGGTTGAGTAGTGGGTTAGGGTTAGAGTGACAGAGTGAGGTGGGTTGAGTAGTGGGTTAGGGTTAGAGTGACAGAGTGAGGTGGGTTGAGTAGTGGGGGTTGAGTAGTGGGTTAGGGTTAGAGTGACAGAGTGAGGTGAGTTGAGTAGTGGGGGCTGAGTAGTGGGTTAGGCTTAGAGTGACAGAGTGAGGTGGGTTGAGTAGTGGGGGCTGAGTAGTGGGTTAGGGTTAGAGTGACAGAGTGAGGTGGGTTGAGTAATGGGTTAGGGTTAGAGTGACAGTGAGGTGGGTTGAGTAGTGGGGGTTGATTAGTGGGTTAGGCTTAGAGTGACAGAGTGAGCGTGAGAGCTGGCCCAAAGATGTTTTCTAGGTCACAGGGAGCCCTGCTTGCCGTTCCCGTCCCGTCCCGACTAAGTGGGAGATGATCGTTCACATGAGCGGCTGTGCCCAGAAGTAGGCCAGGGTGCAGGCGCTGTTGCAAGGAGTCGACGACAAACTTTCCTATTAAACTCCCATCTTGTCTGCTGTGGCAATATCAGCACGTGCTCTCAACAAAAATGTTCGCAGTTAAACGCATTTGTCTGCGGAGTTTAATTGCAAAAAATCGAAAATGCTGTGCAAAGCGAGAAAATTGAGTGGTTTTAGGCAGGTTTGCTTTCTTCGTGCCGGTGGAAGCGGTGTCAGACGCCTGGCCTCTGCCGTCGAAAGCCCCACGGAGGCCGCACCCGCCCGCGTGCAGACGACGCTAACGTGCTAGCTGAGCGCACCTGGAGCCTCCCGCGCGCTCAGCAGCCTAGCACGTGCTAGCCGGTTACCACGGAAACGTGCTCTGCGAAGGAAGAAAAAAAGAAAAAGAAAAAAGGGTAGGGGGTGTTTCGGCTTGAAGGGCAACATTCCTATCCAATGAATAATAAAGACACTGAGGCTCTCTCTCTCTCTCTACCCCTCTCTTTCCGCCTCTGAGAATCTGGGTTGTCACGTTGCTGCTGTTCTGCTGTGTGCGGTGACAGCTGGGCTGTTATGTGACATCCAGCGTTTCGTGAATTTCACCCTCTTTTTCCGCTGACAAAACCAACAGCAGAACGAGAGCGGTGCAGCAACAAACCGGACGCAATTTAAAAGAAAAAAAAAAACTTTATCCCTGCCTGGTCTAGCTTTTCTAGAACACGGACTCGGCTCTCCTTGGGTTTGTCTTAAGTTTCGTCATTGAGCGCTACCGTCTCCTTGATTCATACCTGGTGCTGTCCCTCTATGGCCTGTTTAGGAAGAGGAGTTCTGTAGTTCGCTGGTGAACTAGATAAGCTACACCTGCTCCACTACATAATGGTTAGGGAGCGCTATATATCTAGGTCCAGCTGTATAAACAGATTCCATGTAAGGAATGAGAAAGTGGTGCTCGTCGCTCTGGATAAGAGCATCTGCTAAATGCCCATAGTGTCATTTAATGTAAGAATGCTAATTGTGTTTCCTGCTAATCTTGCGCTGTGTTAATGTGTGCCCTCCCTCAGTATGCATTAATTTTCCTGTCTTTTTTTTTTTTTTTTTTTTGTCTTGCAGAAAAGCGGCCTTGTTATTTGGATGGGGAGTCTTTTTACTCCTTGCCTATAAAGTTTCTAAATTAGACAGGGAATACCAGGAGTACAATCCTTATGAAGTCCTAAATCTGCACGCGGTGAGTTGTCAGCTCGGTCTCACTAATTTTTACCCCCACCCCTTCTCCTGGGTATTTTTATCACCAGGCAATTAAATCCTACAAATAGTTCTGTACAAAGAAATAAGTTCCTTACATCCTTACGAGTCGCTGAAGAAGGTCAGGACCTTTTCTGAAGGCTCCTGCTAACAGCCTCTTTTAATATGAGTGTGGAGTGACACAAACAGAGGAGAAAATGTTATCGAAAAACACCTAAACACAGCTAAGACTGGTTGCACAGATACAGATGAAGCTTGGCTGAACATTAAGCTTAGTCATGGACTAAACTGAGTTTTTTATGGAAAGTTGAACTTAGTTGAACTGGGCTTATTCTGTGTATGTTAAACTGGCCCTAAGTGTCGTTGGGCCCGGGCTAAAATGTATTTGTGTGTGTGTACTATAGGGGGCGAATATCGGCGAAATCAAGAAGCAGTACAGGGTGCTGTCGCTCAAGTACCATCCCGATAAAGGCGGGGATGAGGCCATGTTCATGAGGATCGCCAAGGCCTACTCTGCGTAAGTGCGTCGGGAGCGTTTCGCCGCTCCGCCCCGTTCTCATTGGCTGTCGGCCCTGTCTCGGGTCTCACCTGCGCGTGATCCTTCGCAGGTTGACCAACGAGGAGTCCAGGCAGAACTGGGAGCTCTACGGGAACCCAGACGGGCCTAGAGGTAGGCTTCTCTTCTGCCTTTGTGATGTCATTTCCTGTGTCATTTGAATTTTAAACATGTAACCGTATTCGACTGGAAAGGCATTCTGTTTTGCTGTATGAACGAAGCTTACATTTCTGAAACACTTTCTTGAAGGAAGGATATCTTCTGAGATGTTTAAATCAGTGTATGGATCTTTGTGCTTGATTGTGCAGCCATTTCTCCCCCTATTTGTGCATTATACACAAATCTTCTGCTTCTTCAACCAACAAATTTCCTCAGCCTTGCCAGGGGTGTAAGCCCACATTTCTGTTGGGTCTCATCGCTCTATAGTGGCCACTGCTGGTCAGACCAGGCACCTGTGACACGCATACCAACAATATTAGCCAGTATATGACTGGGGGTGCATCTGCAGTGTGGGAAAACTAGCGAGAATTGGTGTTGAATGAATCTCGATGCCGTGTTTTGCCATCTCCTCAACAAGATGAACAAATTCGGAGTTTGGGGGGGTGGGGGATGGGGGCTATAGGATAAATCAGGAATGAAATCATTGCTTATTTCAGTTCTTCATGTGTTCTTGTGTTCGGTTCTTGTCCCCTCTCTCAGCTACGAGCTTTGGCATTGCTCTACCTGCCTGGATTGTAGACCAGAAAAACTCCATGGTGGTACGTGTCATAGTGTGTGCCGTGTAACTGAGTAATGGTATAACACTGTGGGTTGATACCGGATTAGCTCACGTGTATTGGAATAAATTATTTTGGTGATGTACAAGTAAACAGATTATTTACATTATTTTGGTGTCAGTGTATTAAAGCTTTTAAAGGTAGCATTATATCTGGTATCAATCATTTCCGACATATAATTGTGTTGATACAGGACTGGGCGTAATGTTGATTTATGAATATTCTTTTTTGTAAATTGACTTTAATAACTCCTCCAGGTGCTGCTAGTCTACGGGCTTGCCTTCATGGTCATCCTTCCTGTCGTGGTGGTAAGGCCGCGTTTTTACTCACAACTCCAACGTTATACCTGAAACTAATGCAGGCCTGCAAAATGGGTGCGTGATTAAAGGCGGAGGCAGTCTTAAGAGCAGTGTCTAAACGCGCGGTCGTGTTCCGCAGGGCACGTGGTGGTACCGGTCCATACGCTACAGCGGAGACCAGATCCTCATCAACACCACCCAGCTCTTCATGCACTTCATGTACAAGACGCCCAACATGAACATGAAACGTAAGTTCTGGCCCGGCTCCCCTGACCCGCAAACCCACCGGAACCCAGGAGCAGGGTTGGGATCGGGCCCAGGGTTGTGAAATGAGATCTGGGATGGCTAGTAGTCACATGCCTCTCTTTTAAATTCAATAAAATGGCGGTTAATTCAATCCGAATACGTATGCACGCGAGCGGTAACAACGGGACTGTGAGGAATGTTGGCTCCACGGAAGGATAATTTCCTACATTTAAACATTTATTTTGTGTTAACTGGCAGTGCTGGGCTCCAGCCAAAGTAAGCTGAGGAGTGTAAAATATTCTCGAGGAACGCTGGTGCGGTTCAACTAATGCGTGTACATTTCCTCACTGAGTTATGGGAGGCTATTAAATGTGCCCACTTCAGTAACAAAAACAGGGAATTTCACTTCCAATCTTCTGTTCCCTTTTTACCCGTCTAATATCTTCTGGTTGTTGGGAGGGAGAGAGAGATCATCTATGACCAAGAGAATATACTTGTGGATTTTGTGATTGCTTTTTGCACATAGAGATATTGATGCGTTGTGCAGTGGATCTGTCTCAGTAGCACATGGATAGTGAGCTGTTGATCGCTCCCCCTTTATAGCCGGGTTCCTCCTGATATTTCTTCCCGTCTCAGTTTTTATTTTCTCACCACCGTTTTAGGGTTTTTCCTCCTTACTGGGGGGGTTTTAATTTTATTTTTTACCTCGTGCTATCTGGGGGTGCAGGCCCCCCTCTTCCCCTTCTGTCACACTATAAAGCATCTTTGCGACAGTCTTCTGTGAAAGTGCTTTTCAAATATAATGTCATTAAATTGAATTGAGCTGTAGAGAGTACAGCAGGCTATGCGAGTGCCCCTGTGTCATTCGGCGTCTGTTATATAATAACATTTCTTATATATATATATAAATGTTTTATTTATGAAGTGCCTTTCTCACACCCAAGGTCGCCTATTACACACACACACACACACACACACACACACACACACACACACACGAGCACAGATCCAAGAATAAAACCGGTACACTACAGTACTTATGCAGGCAAGAGGGGTCAAATGGAATCAGAAGAGCGCAGCCCTGGAGTGGAGGGAGGGGAAAACGTGAACGTGAAGAAAGCCTATGCCTATGGCAGCGCTGGAGGGGGGCATGTCTTTGCTTTGGTTCTGCAGGGAGGAGAGACTAGCGCTTTCAGGGAGGCGTTTGGGTAAGCTGTTCCGTAGACTGCGGGCAGCGGTCACGCACTCAACCGCCACGCTCTTGTTCACACCTCGCAGGGCTGACGATGGTGCTGACGGCCGCGTTCGAGTTCGACCCGCGGAGCAACAAGGAGGCCACCATCCGGCCCACCGACAACATCGAAGTGCCGCAGGTAACGGAGCTGCCCGTCGGGAGGGGAGGGGAGGGGAGGGGTGGGGAGGGGAGGGGTAGCCGTGCTGTTCCTCCTGCCTGCCAGAAGGGGGCGCCAACTGTCAACCTGTCGCCCTTTCAGCTGATCCGCGAGCTGGGCAACATCAACGTGAAGAAGAAGGAGCCTCCCTTCTGCTACCCCTACAGCCTGAAGGCCCGCGTCCTCGTGCTCTCCCACCTCGCCCGCATGGAGGTGTCGGAGGACATCGAGGAAGGTGGGTCCCCGTGCCTCTGCTGCCTCGCAGACCTGGGCTCAAATACGTAAAATTCAAATACTTCTCTGTGCTCTGTTGTGATCTTGCCTGGTGCATTTGAGCTTGTAAGGAGGAGCAGATGGGGGCGGGCTTTACATGTTTGGGATCATCAGATTAGTTCCAATACGCCAGGCAAGCTTAGTCAAATGCAGAAAAAGTATCTAATGCCATTTGACCCCAGGTCCCACACCGGCAGGGAACCTCGTCCGCGCGGTGTTGAGGTGTGGCGGTTGTGCCAGTTTTGTTTGGGCGGGGGTAACCCTGTCTCACCTTCCCCCTGTGTTCCCCGGGCCCCTCAGATCAGAGGTTTGTGGTGAGGAAGAGTCCGGCTTTGCTGCAGGAGATGGTCAACGTGGGCTGCCAGCTCACCATGATGGCCAACAGCCGGGGAGGTAAGCCTGGGCTCAACAGCCTGAGATCCTCAACTCGTTATCCAGCAGCAGCGCCTTATTATCTTATTATAGTAGACATTTGGTATTAATAATCTTCCAAGATTTGTGTCCTCACACTCCGATAATACAATACGTTTAAATCTGATGACTAAGATGAGTAATGAGTTGGTCTGCTCTTGCAGTCATGCTTGTTTGTGTTTAACCCTTTACATTAAATGACATTACTTTGCAGTTATTTAGCTGACTCTTTTATCCAACATGACTCATGTAGTTCATGTAGTAGGATGTGTGATGTAGCATGCTAGGTTAATGTAAACACATATTTGGTGTAGCATGCTAGGTTTGTATTAATGCATATGATGTAGCATGGCATGTTCATATAGTGCGACGTGTGATGTAGCATGCTAGGTTAATGTAAACGCATACATGATGTAGCATGCTGGGATAAAGTGATGTAGCATGCTAGGTTCATATAAAGCATGTATGATGTAGCATGCTGGGTTAATGTATGATGTAGCATGCTTGGTTCATATAAAACATGTATGATGTTTCATGGTAGGTTAATGTAAACACATATGATGTAGCATGCTAGGTGAATGTATGATGTAGCATGCTAGGTTCATATAAAGCATGTATGATGTAGCATGCTAGGTTAATATATGATGTAGCATGCTAGGTTGATATATGATGTAGCATGCTAGGTTCATAGAAAGCATGTATGATGTAGCATGTTAGGTTAATGTAAACACGTATATGATGTACCATGCTAGGTTAACGTGTGCTGTAGCGGGCTAGCTGCTGTCTCTGGATGCCGTGCAGGCTGCTGAAGGCTGTTTCTCCGCAGGGTTCCACGCCCCCCGCCTGGTCTCCATAGAGAACTGCATGAAGCTGACCCAGATGGTGGTGCAGGGCCTGCAGGAGTCCAAGTCCCCCCTCCTCCAGCTGCCACACTTTGAGGAGGAGCACCTCCGATACTGCATCTCCAAGAAGGTACGGCTGGAGCTGAGTGTGTGAGTGTGTGAGTGTGTGAGTGTGTGAGTGTGTGAGTGCCACACCAGGTACCTGAGCCCGCTCATAATCCATCTCTTACCGTATTCACACTGGAGCTGGGAATGAAATCAGTTTGCAGTTCTGCATTGAAATGAACCACAGGGGAGCTCTTTCTGCAGGCAGGCTCCAGGTTAATGACCACTTTCGGAATCCTTCCTCTGACCAGCCAAACGCCGTTCCCTCATTTTTATTACTTTTCATATTTTTATTCCTTTGCTTTTATTAGCACATAAATTTACATTAAACCCAGAGCTCGTTTTGGAGACGCGTTCTCCCGATTTAGCTCCTGCCACCGCGGTTATGAGACTGCCATTATTATTATTAAAAGTGAACGTGTGCGTAGCGAAATTGTATGTTGCTCTAACACGTTAGGTCGTGTTATGCGGCAGACGATAATTGCTCTCGAGAGTATCCGCAATCTGGCTCCAGTATGTTAGCGGTTGCTTGAATCTCGGGTCACCGGGGGCTGACTGCCAGCCGCCAATGAAATGCCAAGCAGCTGTGAGCCTGTAGACGTGGGGTCGTGAGTGGAGGATGACGGTTAGGAAGCTTGTAGCTCAAAGGTTGTGGGTTTGACTCCCGGCTGGGAGGAGGGGGGTTGCCGCTCTACACTAAGGGGGAGTACTTAACCTCAATCCCTCAAGTGAAATTACGCTAACCAAAGCGCTAATGCAAAGCGCTAATACTTAGCCTCAATTGCTTCGAGTAGGAGTACGCTAGCCAAAGGGCTAACGCAGAGTGCTAATGCTTAGCCTCAATTGCTTCGAGTAGGAGTGAGCTAGCCAAAGGGCTAACGCAGAGTGCTAATACTGAGCCTCAATTGTTTCAAGTAAGAGTACGCTAGCCAAGTGCGTCCTTGTAAAAGAGAACACATTCTCAATGGAGCTCCCCTGGTCGAATAAAGGTTAAAAATAATAACATAAAAAAAAATGTCCGCTAAATGGCGCGATGCTAATGCGGGATGTAAAATGGCGGTGCGCTAACGCGGTAAGCCCGAGGCAGAGGACGTGGGAGCGGGGGTGAGCGGAAGGAGAGCAGGAGGAGTCCGCTGAGCGTTGAAAGCAGGCGGCTTTGTGAGATCCGCACGCCCACTACATCGCGCGATGAAAGCCGCGCAAGGCGGGCGCTCGGTGACTTTGCGCGACCTTGGCTTGCGTCCGGGTCTTTGTTGTACCCCCGTGAGGAGCCACCTGTAGAGTTTTTTTCTTTTTTTACAGCTCGTTAGTCAGTCCTCCGGTGGCTGAGATGCTGACACAGCGTCTCCCGGAATCCGCCTCTGGAGATGTCATTAAACGCCGTCCCGTTCGGGCGCCGAGCTCCTCTCAGTCGGTCGTAAAATCATTTCTACGTTCATGCGGCGGCCTCGTCTGTATTAACGGCTGCGTTTCCGGCTTTATTCCGCCGTATTCCTGATAATGGACCGGTAAATGCCCGATTTTATTTTATTTGGTACAAAATTTCATTCGCGAACTTAATGCTTTTATTTTATGATTTGGATATTATTGATTTTAATATCCTTCTTCTCCCTAAATTTTGAATTATGAATTGCTGCAAGGAGTCGCTTAGAGTAGCTTTTGCTCGTTGGTGCTTCTTCACGCTGTGAGTGTGTTCCGGATAGTTCCATTCACTTGACTCGCCGGCCTTCTGCGATTGGCCTCCAATTAGCAGGGAGGCTTTATCTGAGACAGCCACCTTGCTCCGTGTTTAATTGCGCCTGTTCAATTGGAGAGGCTATAAATACACGCTGTCCATTTCAGGCGCCCAGCTGGCTTCTGCACTTAAATTACAGGCTAGTGAAACTAAGCCGGGCCTCCTGAGCGGGTGTTCTCCCGTCTCCAGGTGCTCAGGCAAAAATAATACAAATGAATTAATTATGTAATATTCTATAATAATGATACTGTTGATTTCTGCATTTCATATATTGACTCGAAAGCCAAGAAATGGAATGAAATTGTGAAAGATTAGAAATGTTACAGGCCAGCAGAAAATGGATAGACAGAGAGAGAGAGACAGAGAGAGAGAGAGAGAGAGAGACAGAGACAGAGACAGAGAGAGAGAGAGAGAGAGACAGAGAGAGAGAGACAGAGAGAGAGAGACAGAGAGAGAGAGACAGAGAGAGAGAGACAGAGAGACAGAGAGAGAGAGACAGAGAGACAGAGAGAGAGAGACAGAGAGAGAGAGACAGAGAGAGAGAGACAGAGACGAACAGACAGTGAGAGTGAGAGTGAGAGTGAGAGTGAAAGTAGTCAGGGTAAAACCATAGGCGGGTCTTATGGGTAAGCCTGCTGGGGATGTTTCTGTTCCCTTTTCTGTCAGTACAAGGGCATGGGCCTGCAGGGCCTTTTGAAGGCTAACGTGCTCAGGCTTCATCCGTTCCACCATCTCCTCATGGGCTCCGTACAGCAGGGATCATATTAGCAACTTGCGGTCCTCCAGGGCGGAAACTGCTGGTTTTCCACACTCTCTTTACCTGAGAGTCAGGTGTGAAGACAGTCTGAAAGAAAACAGGGTTGGAGGGTCAGGGTTGATGGTCCCTGTCACGGAGTGTGAGAACCTGCAGTGTCTTATTAAGGCTAACATGCTAGTATGTTAAACCCCCTCCACTCTCTTTCCCAGTGTACGATGCGCAGCCTGAAGTGTCTTATTAATGCTAACGTGCTAACACCCAGGCCTGCTCTCTCTCTCAGTATAAGGTTCACAGCCTGCAAGGTGTTAATGCTAACGTGCTAACCCCCAGACCTGCTCTCTCTCTCTTTCTTTCTCTCTCTTTCTCTCTCTCTCTCTCTCTCTCTCTCTCTCTCTCCCCCCCCCTCTCCCCCAGTATAAGTTGTGCAGCCTGCAGCGTCTTATTAAGGCTAATGTCGTGCTAATGTGTTCACCCCCAGGCCTGCTTGCTCTCTCTCTCTCTCTCTCTCTCTCTCTCTCTCTCTCTTCTCTCTCTCTCTCTCTCTCCCTCTCTCTCTCTCTCTCTGCCCCCCCAGTGTAAGGGGCTCAGCCTGCAGGGTGTTAATGCTAACGTGCTAACCCCCAGGCCTTCTCTCTCTCTCCCTCTCTCCCCAGTGTAAGGGGCTCAGCCTGCAGGGCGTTAATGCTAACGTGCTAACCCCTTCTCTCTCCCCCAGTATAAGGTGCGCAGCCTGCCGGGTCTTAATGCTAACGTGCTAACCCCCAGGCCTGCTCTCTCTCTCTCTCTCTCTCTCTCTCTCTCTCTCTCTCTCTCTCTCTCTCTCTCTCTCTCTCTCTCTCTCGCCCTCTCGCCCACCCTGCCGGACGTTAATGCTAACGTGCTAACCCCCTCGCTCTCCCCCAGTATAAGGTGCCCACCCTGCCGGGCGTTAATGCTAACGTGCTAACCCCCGCTCTCTCCCCCAGTATAAGGCGCCCACCCTGCCGGGCGTTAATGCTAACGTGCTAACCCCCTCTCTCTCCCCCAGTATAAGGTGCGCAGCCTGCAGGACCTGGTGAGCCTGAAGGAGTCGGACCGCCGCAGCATGCTGCGCTTCCTCGGGGAGGAGAAGTACGACGAGGTCATGGCCGTCCTGGCCAGCTTCCCGCACGTCACCATGGACACCAAGCTCCAGGGTGGGTCCGGCTCTCTGAAGGGTCCCTCCCTCAGCACGGGACAAAATGGCCGCCGTCCCCCTGTGTTTCATATTCAGGCGTTCAGCAGACGCTCGTATCCAGAGGGGGACATCCTGTACACACAGTCCGGCGTTTACACAGCTGCATACGCACCGATACAGCTCTGTACCACAACCTAGGAGGCGCAAGTCTGGTTCCCCAAGAGGTTACGCTACATGGCTGCCCCTATATTGGTAGAATAAAACCTGAAAACAATACACAATTGCTGGGACGTGAAGTTCAATTCAGTTGAATTTTATTTCTCTAGCACTTTTTTTTACAGAAGACTGTCACAAAGACGCTTTACAGAATGGCAAAAATGAAAAGGGCTAACCGGACCATTCTGGGGCACCAAAATAGCAAGTACCTGAGTTAAAAAACCCCCCAAAAAAACTCCCCAGTGGGGAGGGAAGCCCTCAAACAGTGGAGAGAAAGAACTAGAAGCACACTGGTGCATACCTATAGATGGGAACATAGCTGTTCAGTGCTCGCAAACTATTTCCAACATTGCATGGTGGTGGTGCTCAACCCAGTTCCTGGAGAGCTGCAGGCTCTGCTGATTTCCATCGCTACCTAGCGTTCGTGCGGTTTTATACAGTGAGAAGTCACCTCTGCTGGTTTCTTTTCTCACCTCACCCGGTTCCCCGGGACTGACTCGGTTATCAGATTTAAGTTGAGAATACGAAAGCGGTCTCCAGGACCAGGTTTGAGTGTAATATTAATAAATATTTTTCCCCTCCAGTGCTCGATGACGAAGACAGCAATAATATCACCGCGGGGTCCATTGTAACGGTGACCGTCACCCTCACAAGAAAAACAATGGCGGTAAGCTCTTTTTTTTTTTTTTTTTTTTTTTTTTTTTTTTACGATCCGAGATTCGTTTATACGTCTTTGTAAACGTGTCTCCGCAGTACAATAACTGCATAATTGGACTGAACTAAGTGCCCTTAGCTGGCTCTGAGTCAAGCAGCTGTGGTTGAATGCTGTTCCCTGTAGACCTGAGGTTTCCCCCCGTTGGCAGTTCCAGACTTGGCCACCAGGTGGCGTTTGCCGTTAGTGAGCCAGGCTCTCAGGTGCAGCCCAACCCCTTTGCCTCTTGTTCCACATTGCCAGGCCTGTTGTGGATGGAGTCAGTCGGACTCAGTAATGGGAATATTTCCTATTTCTGCGTGACAGAAGCAACCTGCTGGGCTCTCTTTGTTTAGCAGCAGCGGGGCTAGCGCTAATTGCTATGCTCATTAGCCGCACTGCTGTTCCTCCTCCTTTGAGCTGCCATTAATCTCTGGGCCCTTCCATTTACGATTAATGCCACCCCACAGCCGCCCTCAATGGGTATATGTGTTTGTCAGATACAGGAGGAATAGGGAAGTGTCTGTTCTACAGTACAGAAGAGGCAAGTGTCTTTAGTGTGGAGCACTCCTGAGTCAAATACATATTAGTTTTAGATTCAAATACTTTTCTGTGCTCGATAATTCTTGCCTACTGCAACTGAGCCTATCAAGAGATCCAGAAGGCTAGTGGAAAGTGCCTCTACTCTAAAGTCCATTCAGTGTGTAGCAGATCTGAGTCAAATGCGTAATTATTTTGGATTCGAATACTTCTGTGCTCTATTAATCCGGGTGCAATTGAGCCGACTAAGAAGACGTGAAGGTGGGGTTTGCACCTTTTTGAGAGCATTTCTTTGGTTCCAGTGCACCAGACGACGCTCAGCAAAGCGTAGAAAAGTATTTTAATCCTGGGGTGTCGGGCAGGAGAAACGGGCGAGTGACGTAGGGGCGGAGAAGGTCAGGTTTGAGATTCCTGTGTTTCGAGTGCGCTGAGGCGGTGCGTTTCCGTGGTTGCAGGACGCGTTCGAGAAGGAGCAGGACCTGGTGTGTGCCGGGGAGGAGGTGGCCTCGACGGACACGGTAAGTTCACGCCGGACCGCCGGCCTGCGAGCCGAACGGATCTTCTTCCATTTTAAAGGCCCACGCGTATCTGCGTTCCGGCGTCTGAAACGCCAACGCAACGTTCGCAGAGAGCAAGTCCCTAACTGTACCCCCCCCCCCCCCCTCCACCTCCACCTCTGCCTCCTGCGGTCAGCTCTCTGTGTTAACGTTCGGCAACGTCATCCGATAATTAGGCGAAAAAACACATCGGGTCACGTTTTACTTGGATCGGTTATGCAACACAAATCAAAGGCTCCGGGATGATAAGAAAACATTAAAAATATGCGTGTGGGCCTAAGTAAGTAAATTGCGTAAGTAATTGGACAGTGACACTATAAAAAGGGCAGCAGTTCCCACACGTTTCACAGGACATGGATGTAAGCGCCCACACATTAAAGCTTACGGTCAACCTATTCAATGTTATCAAATCCAATGAATTCACCTCAGCGTCCTGATTTCCTGAGCATGCAGCCTCCCTGATAAACTGTCTACACAGCAAGGGCAGGGCTGTCAGCCAGAGGGGGGGTGGGGGTGGGGGTGGGGGAGAGGGGAAAAAGTGTCCTTTTTTTTTTTACTGAAGCCTGTTAGAAGGTCATTCATGCAAGGTCCTTGAAAGCTAGCGGAATTTGTCGAAGGTCCTTGAGAAGCCCTTCCGAGTTCGTCATCGTGGAAACTGCAGCGGGAATTGGCGGGGTAATGTTTCGCCAGTGCCAAAGCCTCTTTTTTTTTGGTAAATTCTTTTTTTTCTGTTTTTTTTTTTTTTCTTTCACCGCAGGGTGACGCCAGCAAAAACAAAACCAAAGTTTGGCAAAACAAGAACAAAGGGGCGAAGAAGGCGGCCAAGTCAAAGAAGAAGAAGCTGACCAAGAAGAAGGGAGTGAGCCAGCAACAACTACAACAGCAACAGCAGCAGCAGCAGCAGCAGCAGCAACAACTACAGCAGCACAAGGCTGACAAGCTGAAGCAGGCCAACGGAAACGTGGCAAGCAACGTAAGGCCAGACCCCGGAAAAACCACCACTCCACACTCCACACTCACCCTGGCTTCTCCACTCCCATTCTTTACTCTCACCGCCAGGCAGGGTCTGCTGCTGCTATGGCGGCCATTTTGTCTGGCAGTGGCAGACCAGTCTTTCCCCGGGTTTTGACCAGCTCAAAAAGAATAAAAAAAATAAAATCCACAATGGGAATGTGAATATAACCCGCTAATGACCAGAAGATTAAGACCTTGTAGATTTTTATCATTTTGTTAATGGTTATGTGAACCAATGAATCCAAATAATGTAAAATAATGATATGTTATATAATTAGTTTATTTATATCTGGAATGTTTATACTTGTCCACTACAGAAGGATTTGGTATTGGTCATTTAGAGGCCACCTCTACATTTGCATGCAGAAAATGTTTTATTATTATTATTTTTTTTGGTCATGTTGGATCCAAACTATCTGCGTATGGAAGGTGTAGTGTGTCTGAGAAGGCTCTCTAATCTAATAATTTCTCTCCAAACATTATATTCCAGTTTGCCATATACCTGGCAAGTACGCAATGGGCTTTACCAATGCTGTTGATACGTTATATTTATTGATACATTCACGGCAGTTTTCTGTTTAAACTAGGGATGAAATTTACTGAAAGGTTCTGGACGATGAGTGTACGTGTGTAGATTCTGTGAATCTGTGAATAGCCTCAACCCAGCCTATAGGGGGCAGCCTGCCTAGCTAAGGTGTACACGACTGGGACCTAGAAGTTTGGTGGTTCAAACCCCGGTGTAGCCGCAATAAGATCTGTACAGCTATTGGGCCCTTGAGCAAGGCCCTGAACCCCATATTGCTCCAGGGTTGGGGATTAGCCCCTGCTCTCGGTCTAATCAACCGCGAGCGGCTTCGGATAAACCGTATTAAAACTCCACGCCGTCGCCGCGGCGATCGTCTCCCCCCCCCTCAGGACGCGGCCCCCGCGGCGAAGGAGGACGACGAGGACGCGTCGGATAAGGGCAGCGATTCGGAGGAGGGCGAGGCCAACAAGGACTCCCCCAGCGAGCGGGATGAGGAGAGCGACAAGCAGAGCGACACGGAGGTGGACGAGATCGCGGGAGACGACGAGGAGGTGCGCCAACAGGGGGCGGGGAGGGAGGGGATATTCGGCTAAAGCTCAGGGCTGTGCCCTGTCTGGGTGTTCAGACCTGGGCTCCTACATCGTCTCATCTCGGGGTCCAATGTATTGTTTTTGTTCGTTACTGGTTGTATGTTATATGTGTACGGTGTAACGTTGTCTTGGACCCCTGGAAGACTAGCAGGACTCGGCTGACGGGGATCCTTAACATAAACTAATACGATGTTTGTTTTTGGATTCGAATTCTTTTTCTGTGCTCTACCGATCTTGCCTGGTGCATTCGAGCCTGCTACGGGAGGAGCAGATGGGCAGGGTTTACACTTCTGGGATCATTTAATTTGTTCTAGTACACCAGGCAAGCGTAGTCAAATGCAGAAACGTGTTCGAGTCCAAAACAAATACTATTTGAACCCACGTCTGTGGTTGTTTGAGCGCCTTCTCAAACGGATATGACTCAATGTTGTGGGATAGTGGTGTGAATGGTTCAGTGCCATAATGTGGTGATGGAGTCGCTGCCAGCATCAGCCCTGTGATGAGCCAGGACGGGCCTGGATGGCTTGTTCCTGTCATTGTGTTGTCGTTTGAGAAGTAATAAGCCGCAGTGATATTACTTTGAGTTAAATTAAATTGTGTATGTACTGTGGGTCTGAACTGAACACATTTTCTCCCTCCTTCCCTCTCCCCATTTCTCTTTTCCTCCTTCCCTCTCTATTTCTTTCTCCTGCCTTCCCTTTCTCTCTCCATTTCTCTCTTCCTCCCTCTCTCCCTCCCTCCCTCTCTCTCTCTCTCTCCCCTCTTGCTCTCCCTCCCCTCTCTCTCTCTCTCTCTCTCTCTCTCTCTCTCTCAGGAATGGGAGGCTCTGCAGCAGAGCATTCAGCGTAGGGAGAGGGCTCTCCTGGAGACCAAATCAAAGATCACACATCCCGTCTACAGCCTTTACTTCCCCGAGGTGGGTCCTGTCTGCACGCGCTCAGTGTGTCCCTGCTGCCGCACGCGCTCAGTGTGTCCCTGCTGCCGCACGTGCTCAGTGTGTCCCTGCCGCCGCACGTGCTCAGTGTGTCCTCGCTGCCGCACGCGCTCAGTGTGTCCCTGCTGCCGCACGCGCTCAGTGTGTCCCTGCCGCCGCACGCGCTCAGTGTGTCCCTGCCGCCGCACGCGCTCAGTGTGTCCCTGCTGACGCACGCGCTCAGTGTGTCCCTGCCGCCGCACGCGCTCAGTGTGTCCCTGCTGACGCACGCGCTCAGTGTGTCCCTGCCGCCGCACGCGCTCAGTGTGTCCCTGCCGCCGCACGCGCTCAGTGTGTCCCTGCCGCCGCACGCGCTCAGTGTGTCCCTGCCGCCGCACGCGCTCAGTGTGTCCCTGCCGCCGCACGCGCTCAGTGTGTCCCTGCCGCCGCACGCGCTCAGTGTGTCCCTGCCGCCGCACGCGCTCAGTGTGTCCCTGCCGCCGCACGCGCTCAGTGTGTCCCTGCCGCCGCACGCGCTCAGTGTGTCCCTGCCGCCGCACGCGCTCAGTGTGTCCCTGCTGCTGCACGCGCTCAGTGTGTCCCCTCCACCATTAGCTCACAGTTGTGTGTGTGTGTATATATATATATATGAATATGAGTGTGTGTGTGTGTATATGAATATGAGTGTGTGTGTGTGTGTGTGTAAGTGTAAGCTCACAGTTGTGTGTGTGTGTGTGTATGTATGTATGAATGAGTGTGTGTGTGTGTGTGTGTGTAAGCAAGCTCACAGTTGTGTGTATGAGTGTGTATATGTATGAATGAGAGTGTGTATGAGTGTGTGTGTAAGCTCACAGTTGTGTGTATGAGTGTGTGTGTGTGTGTATGTGTGTGTGTGTGTGCGTAAGCTCACAGTTGTGTGTGTGTGTGTGTGTGTGTGTGTGTGTGTGTATGTATGAATATTAGTGTGTGTGTGTGTGTATATGAATATGAGTGTGTGTGTGTGTGTGTGTAAGCTCACAGTTGTGTGTATGAGTGTGTGTGTGAACTCAGTCGTGTGCGTTGGCTCCCTGCAGGAGAAGCAGGAGTGGTGGTGGCTGTACATTGCAGACAGGAAAGAGCAGATGCTGGTGTCGATGCCGTATCATGTCTGCACTCTCAAAGACACGGAAGAGGTGAGCGCTGCTCTTTTCTAAAAGCCAAGGTCACAGAACAGAGCTGCTGTTCGTAGTGGATTCGGGAGGGAGAGGGGGGGGCTTGTTGTGGAGGTTTCCTCCCTAAAGGGACGCCTTTTCAGCGCTCCTGCAAGGGCAGGAACACACCTCGGTGGATAAGTTTTATTCGATTTCTTTCTTTTTTCCCCCCTCCCCTCCCCTCCCCTCCCTGGTCTGCAGTAGAGAGGTGTGCCCATCGACAAACACCTGAACGTGTGCTGCTACGCTAATTAGCCAAACCCGCACGCGAGACGTTTGTCACATTAAGGGCTTTTCTGAATTTCCAGAATTTCTAACGTTTCTTTTTATTTTAAACCGCTAACGGGTGAAGACTCTGCTTTCCACAGACCGCTGTCTCTCTCTCTCTCTCTCTCTCTCTCTCTCTCTCTCTCTCTCTCTCTTTCCCGGTTCCATAATTAGTTGCTAGGCAACCTCTGTGTTGCAGCGTGAGACTCTTAAAGGGCCAGAAGCCCCGGGTCGGTCTGAGCCCGGTTTTGTTTTGACTGTCGCACTGCGCGGACGTCAAGAGCGCCCGTGAGATTCCACCCCGTTCTCCTCACAGTATCGTATCGTTCTGCGGCTGTTCCGCCCAAAGTCAATACCGTTTTCTTTACCCCCCCCCCCCACCTTAACCGCTCGTAGCGGTAGCCTGCCGCCGTACTCCCAAGTCGGGTTCAGCGCTAAAGCTGTTAGCGTGGCACCGGGCTGACTGCGTCAAGGGGGAAAGAATCAATCACCCGGGTGGCTGAAATGTTGGGTCCGTGGAAAAGCAAAGAGCCCTGAGCCGTAATGGCCGCCCGTGGCAGTGGGGCCCATTAACGTTAGATTTATTACTGGAAGTGAACTTGACATTAGGAAGATTGATGAACACTGTGAGACTAACTTTGCTTTGTGAATATTGTCCAAAGTGGAGTGTTTCTCTGAAAGTGTTCATTTGTTTTTTTCGTAATTAAGATTAACATGTATATGTGGTTATTAATAATGGGATAGTTACTGTACATATGATAATATATTTTTTTGACGCTGTTATGTTATGAAAATACATTTAAGGCAGAAAATGAAACCGTCTGGTGAATTATCCTGGTAGAAATGTTATCCTTTGACACAGGTGTGATGAAAGCTGACGTGTTTTTCACAGGTGGAATTGAAATTTCCTGCTCCGTCGAAAACCGGAAACTATCAGTATTCCGTGATTTTGAGATCGGATTCCTACTTGGGGTTAGATCAGATTAAGCCATTAAAGGTAGGTGGATTTAAAAAATGCACTTAAACTGAAAAATACAGCAATTGTATACAGTGGAATGTGTTGGTGTAATCTGTAGGAGATTTCATAGATTTTTTTTTTTTCTGTGTCTACAAGCAATTACGTGTATCAATTTGGGTAGATTAATTAGTCGTCTTTTATGTACGTAGCTGCAAGAAACGTAATGAAAATTTGTTTACAAGTAAAGGGCAGAAATGTAGCCCGTTCGGGGGGGTTTTGCTGGGTCAGACCCGCACTGGGTTCCCATTGGCTGGGCCTGACTCCGCCCTGCGATTCCCATTGGCTGGGCCTGACTCCGCCCCGTTCCCACAGCTGGAGGTCCACGAGGCCAAGCAGATGCTGGACAACCACCCGCAGTGGGACATCCCGGAGACCGAGGAGGAGGAGGAGGACCAGGAGGACAGCGACGGCATCGAGGAGAGCGAGGAGGAAGACGAGGACAACGACTAGCCCTGTGAACGCCACGGACTGACCCCCGCCGACCCGTCCCGTCGCCCCACGCCGCCCGAATCCCCCGCACCCCTCTCCCCCCAATCGCTACCCGACCCACAGCCCACCTGACTCACGCCTGACCGTGACCAGAGTGACCCACCCCATCCCCACGCAGAGCTCCACACGGGTCCACACGGGGCGGTCTCTCTCTCTCTCTCTCCCTCTCTCCCTCTCTCTCTCTCCCCCCCTCTGTCCCCCCCCCTCTGTCCCCCCCCCCCCCCCTCTCTCTCTCTCTCTCTCTCCCCCTCTCCTTTAAATTTCCTAAAATGGAGGGAAAAACCCCGTCTCAGACAGCAGTGAGTCTGATGTGTTGGTTGATGTATGTGTCAGGATGTGGAGCAGGCCGTGCATTGTGGGATATGTAGTTCCCTGCCCCCCCGAGAGGCCACAGACACGTCCAGCCCAGGGCCCCTCACGGTCTCGCCTCCTCTGTGAATTCTGGGGGTGCAGACGGAGCCACCCTGTGCCCCACCTCCTTTAACGAAATAAAAAAAAAAGAACTGGCCTGTAAAATTGTTTTTTTATTTTATTTTGGTTTTTTTTTTTTTTTTTTTGAAGAAAGTGGGGAAGAATGTCAATTTTTTTTATTTTGTAGTTTTAGTATTCCACAGGTCTGATGAAAAAAAAAAAAAAAAATGGAAAAAAAAAGTGGAAAATATGTGAGGCAGTCACTTAAACAAAAAAAAAAAAAGCAAAAAAAGTTGAATGTTGTCTGTTTGGATTTCTAGAGGGTTTTTCTGGCTGTAGATTGTTGTATTTTCACAGCACTCGTGACAAAAGTGCGTTTTTCCGCGACATGGCAGGGGAGGTGCAGCCACGCCGGGCTCTGTGCGTCTGACGTTTCTCTCCGAAAGACGGGAGCCAGGAAGCGGTCCAACCCCCGTTCAGCAGGCCTCGGCACTTTAACTCTGCGGGTTTTTATTTTAACACTTAAAATGGACATTCCACCACGGACCCCCATTTTCTTGTGATCGAACCCCCCCCCCCCACACACCCCACCCCCCGAACATCAGGACTGTAAAACTCCAGTTGGTATTAGCTGTGGTTCTTCATACTCATTTTCAGTTTTCACTGTTCTATATGGATTATTTTATTCTTATTTTTTTGACACCGTGCATTCGTTTAGCGCCATTTTGAATTGTCACAGCTGAGTGGAACTACAGTCTGTTGACAGCTGAGGCCTGCCAGCAAACGTTAGAAATTCTATTCGGCGTTCCAAAGTTAGGCAGCTCTCGGCTTCAGCGCGACGGCGAACGGGACGAGAACCTCGTAGAACCGGTGACGGGGGCGACGTCGGCGTCGTCGGTCTCCGTTCTCGACCGTCGGACGTTTCAGAATGCTTAGGTTGTCGGGGGGCGGTGCCGACCGCTTTTGGCGACCGTCGGCACGTTGGAGCCCGAGCCCTCCGGAGTAGCGTGACGCGATTGACTGTAGGAGCACATTCCGGGCGGTTCCTTCATCTGTAATGCCTTATAAAAAAATCACAAGACTAACCCACACCTGCGTGTGAATCCACTTGTACAGAGCCTCCCGTTTAGGAGAGCGAACCCCACCGCCCGCCCCCCGTCTGAATCATTTGGCCTTCCCCTCTCAGTTAAAAAAAAAAAAAAATAATAATTTTTTTTTTAAAATTTTTATCCAAATTATTAACGTGTTGTGTTCTTCATAACAGCGGTGAGATGATTGACAGGCGAGCCCAGGTACCTTACCGCTCTCCAGCCGCGTTCAGGCTGAGCTCGAGGCACGGGCCAGGAGAACGGTTTGAGGAAGCGAGCAGTACTTCAGCGACCTGAGAACGGGAGCAGTACTTAGACTTCACCGGTCTCACTTCCCAGTGAAACACCCAGCCCCATTGGTCTGTATCCAGGTCCCTTTCTCACCAGGCATTCTCTGTCGTAGTTTAAGAAAAGAAAAGAAAAAAAAAGGTCTGGGTTTCTTCTCATGGTGAAAAGAAACTTTATTCTTCTTTATTTAATGTGAATTGTTGCCCAAAGAGGCAGCGGTTGGCAGACGGTTAGCATAATCGTATGGATTATTCGAGCAAGAGGAGCCCAAAACGCTTTGGGGGGCGGGGGACGGTCGCTGAACACGAACTGGGACCATGCAGTGAGCCAATGGCATTGGGTTAATCAGGTACTGCTCAGCAGACAGTGGAATCGCATAGAAAGGCAAAGGGATTACCGGTTTGGGAATTTGGGCAATTCTCTTAAGACTAAAAATAAATAAATAAACGTACTAAAGTGGGATTTGAACTGTTTGCAGGCAGTCGCCCCGGTTCGAAGATGATTGGTGTGAAGATGATTTTCAACTGATTGGACATTTTGTCTAAAATTGTAGAAATTGTATGAAATGTGACTAGCAGGACATGCTTTCAGATCCTTGTTTTTTTAATTTTTTTATAATATAAACCAATTTGAATTTAGGACTAGGCCCAGAACCTAGTAGTCTTGTGTATTTTATTGTTTTTTCTGGAACCTACATGATGCTAAACTAAACCTTGATAATGACTCCTATGGATAGAATTTTCTTTTTCTTTTCTTTTTTCTCCATAGCATAAACCTACTGTGGGAGGGAAAAGGGCTTCAGCAAGACTGCATGCCCTGTTAACACAAAGCCCGGTTAACCAAACCGTAAAATCCAATTTCAAACAGGATATCTACAAGATTATTGTACTCAAGTATTATTGATCTGCAAGAATGTAGCATTAGTTAACATGCTGTGTTTAAAACTGCAGTAACATACAGTACTTAATTTACACAGATAGTTTAAACCCTTACAGGCCAAATAGGAATAATTACCCAATAATATCTGCCACTTTTGTTTACAAGAAAACTGTCATTGTAAATGGAAAATATATAATATTTGTATTTAAATCATTTCAAATAAAATGGTAAGACCTTTTAAAAACGACATTGTTTGTTTCTTCCTCCTCTCCTCGGTGTGTAATGAAGCACAGCTTACTGGTTTAAATTTTATTTTCTTGAGAATCAGACGTGTAAACCAATAACAGTTAAAATTTAAGGTGGTTTTATTAGAAGGAAAACGAGAGTTTGGGAGGAGAGAGGTTGTGTCCATGTGCATGCTGATATGAAATTTGATCGGACGTGGCATTGATCTGTGGATTGGTTTTGCAGTGCAGTGTGACGCGGATGACCCGTTTTCTGTCTGGAAGCATAGGTTTATGATTGCATTTCAAAAACCGTGTGTCTGACCATTTCTGTGTTAAACTGGTAAAAAACCAATTTACTAGGCCCAGCGGTACAATACATTGAAGCCATTCCTATTAACCAAAAAAAATAAAAAATCATAAATGTATCGTTTAGTGGTTCTACAGCACTAGAAATACTATATGGTTGCTATATTATATATTACTATATTTTCTTTATTGTTTTGGTCATTAGATATAACAATATTAACTTTGCGTTGCTGGTTCATTATAATGACCGTAGAATGACCCCTCTCTCTTAAATGGGGTGATATGGAAACTTTTGAGCTTACCACTTAAATTCGCTGGTGTTTGACTTGCCGTGATTCATGCGGTCATCGCGATATGTGTTTCGCTGCCTGACCGAGAGCTCTGTCGTCCGGTTGGATTCCTCCACTTGGCAGCTTGTTGTAGGTTTCTTTGAGTGGTGTCTTGCAGTTATTCGTTTCCTTTTCTCTGTGTTAACGTTTCCCCCCTTGCTGACCCGAGTAGAGCACCCATGTTTAGCCTACGTTACAATTTAATGTGGTTTTTCACGTGTGTGTGTGTGCAAGAGAGAGAGAGAGAAGGAGGGAGGGAGGGGAGAGCGAGTGAGTGTGTTTATGTGTAGGTTTTGCTCTCGCTCAGATAAAAGTGGTGCTGGATCATACAAGATTATCTTGTCAACCTGTTGTATCCAGCACACAAAAATAATGATCTCGAGCTCATTGCCAATTACTGCAGACGTAGCCTACTTCAGGCGGAAGTGCTGACACTCGGGTCACAGCGCTCTGGTATGAGTGACGCCTCTACGGAAAAGGCTTTTAAACAACACGCGCCGAAAATCAGTTTGACAGTTTCAAGGGTGGCTCGTGTGTAAAAGAGAAATGCATTAACGTGTTAACTTGTCATTTTTGTTTTCACGAAAACATGACTGCTGACAATTTTCTTGAAGCTCATTCATAAACCAAACGCATTTTAAATAAACGCTTATGCTTGGGCTACCAGTAGTTTTATAGCTTGGCAACTTGAAACGGGCACAAAAATCCTTATTTTCAAAAGATTGAAAATTGGCGCACACAACTGTCATTTTTTTACATTTATTTTTTACAACACACGAAATGGTTAAGGTTTTTCTTAGGCTATCAGAAGAACAGCCAAGTGTAACATTTTGCAGAACTAAATATTAGCTCTGCAGAATTTATTTTCAAGCACAGCACTAGATCCTTAAAAGGCAATGAAAACTGCCGGTAATTGTAGGAATGAGCAGGTTGGCATGCATATTCACTAACCAAATACTAGCCTACTTCGGAGTGGTAGGGGTTACAGCTCTCAGTATTGTGAACAATGGAGATGACAATTCATTTATAGCTGCCGTATTTTTATTTTTAACGCAAACATATATAGCTACAACAACACAAAATGTGTTCTTGCTCTCCCACGAGGGTTATTTTTAAATCATCAGCCCTGGAAAAACCTGTAACCTGTAAATATCTCGAATAAAGGCAAATAATTGCAGGCTAAAACCCTGTTTTGTATCATATTAGAAAATCGAAAAAATATATATATATATTGAAACGAACGGACAATTTATATTCTATAGATACACCCCTACCCGTCGATTGTGTAGCTAATGTGTAGGCTACCGATTTATTTTCCATTTTTCCTACGTGGTAGGTGACAGTTTTATGTGCTGAGCACAGTTGCAACAGAACTAACCGAAATAATTGATTCCCTGTGGCCAAAATTAAATTATAAAATGAATACACACCGGAGGGTGGAAGAAAAGAATCTCAATACTACAATTTTAATAATCTAATTTGATTAAATCCCAGGTTTGTTTCAATAGGGTATTTTTGGGGGGTTGACGTTTTCCCCTGCAGTCCCAGTTTGCGCATAGGTGTACAGTTGAGATTCATATACTAGGCTATATGAATGCCTAATTACACTATAATGGGAATGCTGTCTATAGGCTAAATAAAAAGCAACCGCGTTCACCCCTTACGAATATCGTTTAATTAAGTTTTTAATCAAGTCTCCCCGTTACGCCTAATCGAAGGATGGCTCAGTTGGTTTATTTTGGCAGACTGTTATCCAGATGTTCCGGCAAGAAGATGGAGTGCTGAAGACATTGGCCGTTCTTCGACACTCCCGAAATTTGTGCGACATAAACACGAGTTCTGCATCTACCCAACTGTGGAAGAAGATACGTAAGGTCAGTCTGTTTTGTGCGCTCAGTAAACCTACACCACAAGATCGTGATATCTTATGGGCTTCGACTTCCCCCCCCCCCCCCCGTTACGTTTCAGGTGCTGCAGAACTGAATTTCTACTTCCGTCATTCACATGTTAAACAATATCTCGGTAGTTATCAGGTAGCTTTATGCACGCAACGACGAGCAGTCACCCACACACAAGGAAAGCAAAAGGGGGTTGCGCTATTGAAAGGGGTTGATAATTTTTGACCCAAAGCTGTCGTGCGCTCTTCCAGTTTTGGTTCGCTGGCCGCTGCAGGTGGCTGGGAAATAGTTTTACAGACAGTCAGAAATCCTACAGGAGTCTTTCTCCTTAAAAAGATTTGCATATCTGGTAACATTAAAATGCGGTTTTTTTAGCCATCAAAGCGACGCGGTCTAATTAGCTCCCCGGAGTGAAAGGTAACTTGGCTGCAGGTTTCTTGTTTCAGTTGAACTCGGCTGGTATAGCCGGGCCACGGTGCTCGCCGAAGCATCTGCATATCTGGGATACACGCAAAATCGAGCCCGCAGTCCAGCTGCAAGCGGGGAGACGCGCTGTGCAGGTAATAAAGCGCCAGACAGAAAATAAATGACTATCTATAACGGCATAAAGGTAAAGACGTTAACGTTACGTTTCCTGCTTTTGAATAGTCACTTCAGGTTTCATTATTAGTAGTAAAAGGGCGGACCTCGAAAACACCCTCTGCATTGCAAATCATGCACGAGTCGTTTATCTTGGAGAAATGAACTGACTCGCTGCTGGCTGGCTGGCTGGCTAGCTAGCTAGCATGGATCATTTCACCGTGTTCCCAAATCAATTTTATTTTGACTGTCGCATCGTTCATGAAACGTGCATGCTTGTTGACTTACATTTGCTAGCGAGCGAGCTAACCGCAGCCAATTGGTGTTAGCTGCTTGAAAACCCGAATTTGTAACACTGCATTCATTTTACACCAGCACAACTTTGTACTTTGGTGCTTTCTAAAATGTCTGCAGTTCGCTCTTTGAAACGTCGCCAGCTCAGTAAATTCAGATTTTACCATATATGTTCGATTTAGAAAAATGAAAACCAACACAATTATAAAGTTGTTATTTGGGATTATTTGGCTGTACGCGATGTGCAGTCTGCAACTTTATCCCGCCAATTAGCTATTTAATTGATAATAATTGCCCGAACGCCTGCTACATAGCTATAAAACAAGTCAGCTGGCTACCTTATGTCAATAAACCAGTTGACAAATCTAAGGATTTTGATTTATGATATCAGAAATGTTTGCATCTTTAACGAATGCGTGCCCCACCTTTATTACCGTCCATATGCTTCAGAGGATTAAGCATCCGTTTATTTGGTCGCATTTTTGTGTGTGTAATTGTTAATGTATTTAAGCTTTGAGGCTGTTTTTTTTATACAAAGATATATACTGTACATTTGCTAGCCTTTTGTATTGAATGTGGGGTGGAATTTCATGCATGGACTTAATGTTCAGTTACACTCTTCTGGGTGGGCTTATGAACAGCAGGTAGCCTGTTCCTTTGCATATTTAGTTTTATGAACCCATTTAACTGTAAATAACGGTATAGTTCATATTTAGTGCCCGTAGGAACGAGACAGAAATTAATGTTATGATAGCTTGGCCTGTGCTTACTTGTAATTGTGCTTGGTTTTAAAAAACGCCTCATACGTTTAGGCCTGCGCATTTCAATTAGCAGCCCGTAAAACATTGGCATACTGAATTATATTGTCGAAATTCAGAACATAGCCTAGTTTGTACGTTAATGTTTGTTTGCCTCATGCATTAGTAAATGCGCATGAACTAATCTTGAATCATTATTACCAGTTAATAATTGCTTGTTTGCTCACTTAATGCACTTATTGTCTGCTCGTGCTAAATATTGTCTAAATAAGTGGATCATTGTAAGCTATTGATTGTATCGTGTTATTAGATTCAATAATTTAAATAGTTTATTTTATCTGTTAGAAAAGAGAGAGGAGCCTTTGTGACTTTCAAAGGTTGTACATTTTTCCCTTTTGATATTTATCTTTTGAATGTCTTACTCTGTTCTAGACATGCACATGTGTATTTTGTCCCAGAAAGATTTGCTGAACACTGTAAACAGTTATTGAACTATTTTGGACACTGTTTCTCCCTCTCAACAACTAGGACATTTGTAATGCATTTCGTGGCATTATAACAGTGAAATTTGCGGTGATCAGTTTTGTGGTCGGAATTGGGTGATGGAAGGGTGGTCTGTGTTGAAAAACGGCTTTCCTCCTCAGACTCCCAAATATTGAACCTATTTGAATGGAAGGCCGCCACCATGGGAAGACTCCTGTGATCTTCTGAGCGAACGGCACAAAGGTATTTATGGGAACACCCCGAGGCTAAGTGCCAAGATGAATCAGTGGATATTTGTAACAATTATTATTAGCCTGACAGATTTCTGGAGATTTTTCAGCTCCTCTGAAAGGGTTAGGGAACCAATCCCCCATTCATGGCTCTGAGGGAGCTTTAAAAAGGAGCACTCCAGCTAACGGGATCTGTGCCGGGTAAATCCCATAAACCATCCTTGGACGTAATGAAAGCATCAATGAAGGTCTGTTTAATGTCTGGTGGAGGATATAGGCCCATTTTTAAAAGCTGGGGAGAGAAACCTTGTCTACTTGCCTTACTGAAATTGAATGGATTGTGGAGTGTTTTTTTTTTTTTTTACCCTACACAGTTTAGAATGTTGATAATCAGCCTGAAATAGATGGAATATTTCTAGCAGTTGGGATAGATTTGATAGCTGTGTTTTGTATGATGACTTTTGTATATTGAATTGTGCAAGTCCTTGGCATTAATTAAAAAAATATTTTGAAATCTGCATATATTTTCCCTTTGATTTTAAGACCTGGCCACATTTGGGTCTTAGTTATGTGTGTGTGTGTGTGTGTGTGTGTTGTGTAAAGGTTGGATAGGGCCCTTTTGTGTAGTTGTAGTGTGTTTTAAAGGTAGATTGGGAGGGTTTTAAACTGTCACAATTTTCTCTGTCCTTCTCTGTGTGTGGTATAGTACTGCTTTGTTAATGGTTCTTGGTTCCTTCTTGTTATGTGCAAATTCCAGAGACCGAACACTTCAAAAATAATTGGCTAATGTTGATTGCTGACATCTGTTTAGCTGTGTTATACCATGGCTGGCCAAATGCCCCCCCCCCCCCCCAAAACTTTAACAGGGCTACTTGGCTTGAAGGAGGCTTTGATTCAAAAAGAAAATGACCCGATTCTCACAACAGCTTTGCAGACTACGGTTTTTAAACAACAGTATTTACCGCATCCGACGTCTAGGCTAATGGAAGGCTAATGGGCACTTTTCCTGATGACAAGCGTCAACCGTTCAGGCGTTTAATATTAGCTTATTTTAAAATCGATGCTCCACTGAGCATGCTCACACTTGGCACAGGGCAGTTAATGACGTGATTGCAGGTTCAGGCCCATCTCTGTAATTGATTGGGAAATGTATGGGTTGACCTTGAGTTAGGATAGATTCTGAAGGCCACAGTGCGGTCATTGATTATTATTAATAGATATCAGGTGATAGCCTATCCCTCACTGGCTAGCTGAAGGCTTTCTGGCTAGCTCAAGGCTCTCTATGTTTCAAACGGTGGTTTTCTGGCCTGATCTGGCATATTCTGAAATCCACAACTTTGGACTGTACGTCTGATTATTTTTGGCGAACTCCAAATATGGATTGGACAAGAAATATTCCGTATGTACTGTTGTGTTAATAATTTAGCAAAGAAAATTCTGAAGCCTCAGAATAAATGAGACCGTTTTTAGCCATACCGTTGGTGGGGGCGTGCTGTGCTTGATGAAGTTAGGAGATTGCCTTTTTCATGGAAACAGCAGGCCTCGTTCGGTGCTGTTGCCATCAACGCAGGCTCTCGCCTTGTTGTTAAAGAAACGGCTATTCGTCATGTCGCTGCAGCTACCTGTGTAAGTGTGTCGACACGCTTTCTTCCTCTGGTGGTCTTCCTCGCCGGGTTCGGTCACTTCCTCACTCTTTCCCTCTCCTGTTGTTTTTCACCAACCGGTTTTCCAGCCACTGAGGCTGGAAATCTGTCTTCCTGCGGCCCCCCCGGGGTGTCCGCGTGTGATTAGTGAATTCTAAACGAGTCCGCCCAACGTCGCCCATCAGTCAGAACTCAAACATTTATTTAGAGCCGAAACCTTTATTTAGAGCCACTCTAAATAATCACTCAAAATATTAATGAAAATGCTACAGTTCTCCTAGTTAATTTGAGTGCACAGCAATTCTTTTTTTAAAGAAATGCAGCTGGTTCAGTGGTCAAGCTCAAATCCGAGATCTTTAAATGTATTTTTGCTTGTTATGGTGGTCTACTCTGTTAAATATTTCTTTGTTTCATTTATTGTTTTAGAGTGCAAGAAAAAACATTGTAGGAAACGCTACAATTAACTCCAATTTGAAACGTATAAAATCTTTCAGCACTAAGCATCCAGTGAGGGGGAAAATGCTAAACATGATTAAGGCAACCGATATTTGTTTTAATCATGAGCGCGAAATTTGCAACGGTGGATGCAAGATAAGTGTTCGATAAGTGGTTGAATGGAAATCTTGTGACTTGCTAATCAACTTTTGCTGCTTCTCCTGTTCCGCACCATTTTAAGTACTCTCGTTAAGTACGTTCTCGCCGAGCGGACGTTGTTCTGCGCCCTGTTCTGTCCCACCGTTTCCTCCAAACCGACGCTCTCGTGTGCCGTTCTCCGTTGCAGACATGAAGAAATAGCCCACTGGAGGATGACGCCTCTTCAATGAAGACTGTTGCCACCAGGTTTCACAAACACTTTCTGCTGTAACAGTCCCCAAAAGTGACACAGAAGGTATGTACCCTTTCAACTCTACACCCCAGCGCCCCCCCCCCCCCCCCAGAAAACCAAAAGAAATGTGCTCATGTCCTCTATTTATTTCCTCCTGCTGAATAAGTAGCTTTAGAACCATGTGTCCCTATTCTGCTCAGTCTCCTAAATCTCAGGCAGGGCTGTGGGGTTGTGTGTGTGTGTGGGGGTGGGGGTGGGGGGGTGGGGGGGGCGCACCACTCTGGGAGGGCCACCAGCTTGTCCTGCATGTCTAATTGCCTCAGCCTTGGGGGGCCACTTCCCATTTGCGCTTTAACAATGACATCCTACAGTGAAAGGGAAGCCAAAATAATAATACCCCCCCCCCCCCCCCCCCCACACACTCCCTCCTCCTCTAACCCACTCCCCTCCTCCTCCCCGCCGCCTCCCCTGCTCGTGACAAGATGGCAAGTGACAGTGTTTTAAAGAGTATCTGGATAAATGATGACCTCGCGCCCTTCGGCTGCCTGAAGTCAAAGGCTAGCCGTGTTTAAGCTCGGGGCGTTTCGACCCCGGTTTCATTCATCTCCGAAAAAGGCATAAAAACGGCAGACGACAGCCTTGTCATTAAAACAGAAACGGCGGTGTGTTTTTGCCGTCATAATAATTTGGAGTCTGTATACGCGCGCGCGTGTTTGCCTGCGCGCGGTACTACCTCGCGTCAATTTTCCGTTGATGATTATAATAAAAGCTTTATGTACGGAGCATGAAAATGTTTTTCGTGGCTTTGTGAAATTGCGCTCTCCCGGTTATTGTTTTGCGCTGAATTTAATTTTCCAGGCACTGAAATTGTAAATGAGATTTTCATGATGTGTGTTTTAATGCCCCGGAGGCTGCTGCTTGCCCTCGTTGTTATTTCCTCGTATCAGAAAAACACGGTTCCTGCACCTTACAACGCTCTCCACCACAACAATCATCTGAACGGGACAGCGTGGTGCTTTTAGCGCTCGCTTTCGTTCTTGTTCTGTCTTTTATTGGGTCCTTGCTGTGTCCTTTTATTTATATTTCACGTTTATTTTTGTGCAGCTGTGTTTTCTGGTGCCGGTTAGGTTGTTGTACTTGTCTTTCCATTATTTTACTTTCATCATGGTTGCACGATTGAGTTTTTCGCTGTATGTTTTCTTAACTGACATTTTTGATGTCTTAAATGATTAATCCTGATTAGTCATGATATTGTCATCATTCTGTGGTGATGTCGTATCTACATTATGTATTTTTTTTGTGTAATTATTAACAAAATCCTTTGGGTCTAACTAATAATGAAGAAAATTATAATTATAATATATTTTAAATCAGAGGAATTATTGTTAATAATGTCAGTTTAACTGTTTAAGATGGAATGTTTCTGTCACGGTTTCGTGTTGAGCTCATGAGCGTAATGACAGCCAATGGGGGTAAAGATTAAAGGACATGTGCCCCGGCCCTTAGTTTACACACATGACATCACCGTGCTCTAAATATGGCTTGCCCGCAAATGAAGATGAGGCCTGACAGGGCCCTGGGAAATAAAATAAAATAAATGAAAATGCCTGACCGCAGGAAGCCGTCAGCGGATGAAACGCACTGTGCAGAGAAACAAAAACACCGCAGCGCTGTCACCGCGGCAACAACAAGGCCGAACAGGAAGTGGGTGTACTCCCCTACCTGGGGGAACGAGGGGTGTCCGCTTCGGAATAAATAAAGACGGGCTGTCAGCCCGGCACAAAGGGAGGCGACGGGCGGGTAACGGTGATCCCTCTCGCTGGGCTGTTCTGTGCGTCTCGCAGAGCTGGAAGCTGTCCCACGAAAACCCCGCACACCTTCCAAAAGAAACAACAACGGAGGCCCCGGGGATGTTCCGGGGTTTTACAGAGACGGGGGCCAGGAGTGCAGCCTGATCGCACTGAGGCGGGGGGGGGAAGTCGGTGTCAGATTCCGGGGTGCTGAGGGGGGTACCCCCCGACCCTTGGACAGGGATCGTATGTTGGGCCCCGGTTGAGAAAATGGCTTCTTAGTTCAAGTAGGTTTACATGAGAGCAGTTGGGAACAAAATTAGGCAATGCAGACGTATCATCAACCCCAGAAAAGACTATAGACTGACTATAGTTAGACTATAGACTGTTAGTAAGTATAACCTTCTCCGACACCTGGACATAAATATGAAGTAATGTATGTGTGCTGTACTAGTGAAAGTGAGCATACATTCACTGATTTCTAGTGATTATTGATGTTCTATTGCGTTTATACGCTGTACCTATAGGGCTGGTTACCCGGAAATAGATTTGGCCTAGTCTGAGACTAAAATGGTTGAGCCTCTGTATGGGAAAAGTACACATTTTAAATATCCAGCTACATAACTGGAGATGTAAACTTTGTGTAAAACAAAAGTCACCGTGGGCACGGAGTCTGCCCTCCATACAGTGGAAGAAATGAAACGCCCTCAGGGCCTCTGTGCCCTCGAACGAGTGCCGGCCGGCGCTTCAACTCGGCTGATTAGTCATGAATCACTTCGAGCGAAGAGGTGACTGTCAGGACCGAACGGACGTTGCCCCCGCTCCCCCGTCTCCCGTAATGAGAATCGGCAAAATGGCCGACTCAACCTGAACTTTGACCTCAAATGACTTAGGCTTTGTTTGTTTTTTTTTGTGCGGGGAGCGCTTCTAATTTGCATAACAGTTTTATAATCTTCCAGCCATTGGAATTTCTTTTCCCCCCCAAAATCCTGGTTTTTACGTTGGGCTTCTCAGCTCCAGTAGCCCAAAATAAAAAATACAATAAAAAATAATAATAAAGTAGTAAAAAAAACCTGAATTTTCTCTTTGTTTCTATTCTCATTGCAGTAGAATTCAAGATAAAAAATGAAAATGACATTTGAGTCTGATGCGGAGGTAATGGAATGCGTGTCTGGACCCCCCTCCGGGGCGGAGAGAAATCTTATTTTAGATTCAAAATGGAGGCCCGCCTTCGATGCTGGTGATTGTGACACTAATGGATCGCCGTGAGTGACGCGGCGGTTGTGTCCGTGTCGTGCGTTCCGTTCGGTCCCTCCGCGGCGTACTGCAGTGCAGTGTGGGGTTGTAGTCATTAGATTAAAGTGGAGCGCTGGTCAAATCAATAATTTCTAATTACGGACACGTGGAAAGCGGTGCCTTCGGGCCGGAAAAGCTCGGTGCGCGCGGAGATCCGGCGCGCGTTAAGCAGAAGTACGGGAATGCGACGGATCGTAGGCGTGGAGTTGGAAATTAAGCATTTTCTGCGCTACACGGCAAGTCATTATGACGCTATTACAGCAGCGGGGACACGTGGGTATTTTTGATTTCAAAAGAAAAAGATCTAAACGATGCGGTGAAATGTTGAACATGAATGAAATATGACCACCGTTCTAGAAGTTGCAGAAGTGTGAAAATAAGATGCAGTGACTGCCTGTAAAGGTTTGATGAAGAGTTTGGTGTCACTATAGTATCAGTGTGGTGTAGCAAAGTATGAACAGTGAATGTTTTGTTTTCGCAAGAGTTGTGCACACGGGTCATGGTAGCCCCTGTTGCAATGCTGAAACACCCTGTTATTTTTGGCTGGATTTGGATCACATCCTCATCCGTAATTTCCCTAATATCTCTGGCTCATGCTCGGGCACCCCTGCGTTAAGGGTTAAGCCTTTCTCTCAGGTCGGAAGTGCTGTCGGGGGAAGACCGGCGAAAATGGCTGATGTCCTCTCCAACTACGAGTCGTTAAAAATGGAAAGCGGAAAGCGTTCTTCGTTTTATCGCCGATTTCAGGCAGGAAGGCCGCACGCGTTCAGGAAGGCAGGCGGGCTTTCAGGAAGTGATTTATGGCAGACGTGTTGTTAAATTCATAACCCGCGGGCCCTGGGCTGGCTTGCATGTTTTATGAATGTGGAATTTGTCCTCTTGGCCTCTGGATCGCTGCGCGTTTCAAACCCCCAAAGCTCATCCTGGGAATTTCATTATTCCTGCAGCAGGTTTTTATGATTATTATTATTTTATTCTATTTTTTATTTTTTATTTTTATTTTTCACTTTTCAACAAACTTCTTAATCGTTGCTGATATAATTTTTGTATAATATGATGTATAATAATTGAATGTGGTGGGTGGGTATGTGCATGGATATTTCGGTGATTCCATTATTCCATTATTGGCATTTGGCAGACGCTCTTATCCAGAGCGACGTACAGTTGACTAAGCAGGAGACAATCCTCCCCTGGAGCAATGCAGGGTTAAGGGCCTTGCTCAAGGGCCCAACGGCTGTGCGGATCTTATTGTGGGGGATTGAACCACCGACCTTGCGTGTCCCAGTCATTTACCTTAACCACTACGCTACAGGCCGCCCCCATGATTAAGAGATATGTTAATTCCCATCATTAGTCGTGTATTTCCCCTTGCCTGAGTGTTGTGATGTCATTAATGATGGACTTTGGGCTCCGTGGGCCGTGGTAGGGACATCACTGCTCTTTGAAAACTTTTTTTGGGCGTTTCTGGATAATAATAATAATAAAAAGGCTGAAAATCATGGTTCAGAACCAATCCAAACTAATTTTAATCACTGCAAATCTGTGAATGTAAAGAATGAATCATAGTTTTAAGGGTTCCTCCCTTTGATTTGTGTTTTTTTTAAATGCTGAGTTAATCACATATTCCATGTTTTCTCAGCTGTGTCCCCTGCATATAGACAGTGACACATTGTTTTAGTGTGAATGTGGATGGGTCAGGGGTTTCTGCCTCCCCACCAAGGCAGCCTTCTCACCGTAGCGTGTTCTCTCTGTCCCCGTGTTCCGTCCCCGTGTTCCGTCCCCGTGTTCCGTCCCCCTGTTCCGTCCCCGTGTTCCGTCCCCGTGTTCCGTCCCCGTGTTCCGTCCCCCTGTTCCGTCCCCGTGTTCCCTGTGTTCTCTCCGTCCCCCTGTTCCCCCCCTTCCCTGTGTTCTCTCCGTCCCCCCTGTGTTCCGTCCCCCCTGTGTTCCGTCCCCGTGTCCGCAGTGTAATGCTGTGCTCCGAGCGTGCCGTGCAGTGGGAATGAGACTTCGGGGCAGGGATCTTGAAGACTCTCCCGTATCCTGGATACCCAACATCCTCGGCGTGCAGAGCGTCAGGCTGCGGCTGAGGCTGGATCGCCGTGACAACAAGGGCAGAGGCTGTTGGCAGCTGGTTGACCTGGGCAGTGGGAGCGAACAGAGCTGCCGCAAGCTCCGTGAACGGGATCGAGACAGGACGCCCCCCGCTCTGTCACAGAGTAAGAGCGCTGGCCTGTTTACCTCTTCACGTGTGTACCGTCTGGCTGCTGTGTTACCTGTGTGTCTGTGTCTGTGTCTGTGTCTGTGTCTGTGTCTGTGTCTGTGTCTGTGTGTCTCAGTCTCAGTCTCAGTCTCAGTCTCAGTCTCAGTCTCTGTCTCTGTCTCTGTCTCTGTCTGTTTGTGTGTTCTGGAAACTTGTTTTAAATATGCCACTGTTTCAGCGACTAAAATCTGCTCATTAACAAACGTTGAGGAGCAATTGCGATGCCATTGTTTACTCTGCATATTGTTTGATCGATCGATGTTGTGCGCTAACGATGGACGTTGCATGTAGCCTGATTTACGCTTTCTCCCGCGATGTGATTGATGTCCACCATCACTCATCCGTGCACATACACGTGATCTAGGCCTACTGCACCGGTGGGATTGTACACGTTCGGTCTCTGGGCCACCGCATGTTGTGTTTCTGATTTAATGGAAGTGCGGCGTTTGATACAGTAAGTACGGGGTTTGAAATAAGATTGTAATGGCAGTTATGGACTACCGATCGGGGGACCGGTCGGGTATTGACGGCTGTACTGTGGCAGGTTGGATCCAGTGACCTCAGTCGGCAGAGCTGATGTCAAGGCTTTGGTTGTGTTGTGCGATAAGCTCCTGTGTCGGCGATCGATCTGTGTTTTGTCAATACCCCCCCCTCCCACTCTGCATGGGGAACCTATCAGTCAATCCTGTCATGTCCTCTACCGAATTTATTTTGTAATTTTCAGAGAGTAGTAAATTTATAATAAGCGATTTAGTCAGGGCGCCAAATCTGACCATTCCAAAAGGAGAACTACTACAAACTACAAAAGCATACAAATATTTTTCAGCATGTTAAGACATCCCTTCTCGTGTGGTAGGGGCTGTTATTGCTACGATTGATTTCATATTCTTCAGTTTATGTCAATATTGGGAATATTAAGTTATTCTGATATTCGATAGTACCCTCACAAATGGGTTGGCAAAAAGCTGACACAGCACTCAAATGCAACAGAAGCTTTCGGTAGACCATGTTCTGCCCTGCTAGTATCCCGATGGCATGGTCTTGTGATGTCGACGTTTATTGGAATGAAATATGATAAACCAGGAATCCCCACTACTTCTTTGTCAAAGGTACACAAAATAGTGTTGCTCTTTGATGCAGCTGTTGCACAGGTATTTTATACTTTATGTGTTGACTGCCTTCTACATGTTGTTCATAATTGTACTCAGGGAAACATCTTGCGCTCAATCACCTTGGCCTCCTTTGCGTCACAGATGACTTGTTCCTATTCGACATTGTATTTGGACTGTGGTGTGTCGTGTTTGAGTGTGGTTTCGATGACTATGCGTTAAATGACTAAACGGGCCCCTGCTGATGGGGGGGAATCGTCAGTGAACACAGGACTATTCATAAGCGAGCGTACAGTACAGGAATGCGTGTGCACACAGCAGTCTTGTGTCTGAGAGGCTGTTAAAAGCCTCGACTGAGATCTCCGGTCTCCTCCTTATTGTCCGTTAATGGAAACTGATTTACATAATCCTCAGGAGTGCTATTGATGGTGCTCGGTCTCTAACGGTTATTGCTGATATTTGCCGGTAACAAACCAGTGAAAACCTGTGTTTTGTACGTACCTGAAGTTTGATGTTGAAGGATTCATTGAAACTTTCAACGATGCGTTTCATTTCTTACTGCAAAAATGCACATATTTAATTTATCTTTGATGCATATAAATAATAATTTGCATTGTTATGAAAAACAATTTCAAACACAGTGTATATGGCATAATAAAGACCTTATTTCCAAGACCGCTTTAGCCATTTTAATGCGTAGCTGCACTGATGTGGAAACCGTCATTAGGAGAGATTTCACAAAAACTCCTTATGCAGAAAAATTACGCCGTGATTGATTGATTAAGATTTTAATTAGAGCTCCGTTAGGCAGCTATGGTCTTTTGAGAAGGACTGTGATAATTCTACACCCTACATTCTACATTCTACATGCTACATGCTACATGCTCAAGATGTGGCGTTATTTTCCAGACCTTTCTTGCTCCTCTCTCAGACAGTTATAGAGCGATCAAATATGTGTACATATGTTGTGCTTGTGCTTACATGAGTGCAATTAGTTGATAATCTTGCGCCATTTTTATCCTGCTTTGAGAGCTGAATGTGTTAATTTAACAGGACTGCAGGGAAGTAGATGATATAATGAAATTGTAAACAGCTCGGTAGGAGGAAGTGAAGGTGTGTAGCTGTTACGTTTTTTAGCACTCGATTTCCACACCTGGTCGTGTGGGGGTTTGTTGCTGTGTTGGGTTCTCGTTCTGTTGCCATGGTGACGTTACCTTTTCTGTAAATATCCACTCATTGTTTGTAATATCACGCTGATAATATTGTTCCATTTTTCCTCAATGTGGTGCCTCGCAAGATTGAAGAAATGACGCTATTGTGACTATCAGTGGATATGGATTGACTGGCAAATTAATTATTTGATAGCTTGTCACCCAAGACTTAGAAATTTGCACATTCTCAGTCTTTGGAACTAAAAATAAATATATATATATCATTATAGAACAGTATTAATGATAAATGCCATGGAGATGTGTCCATTTAGTTATCAATTTTAGCCACAGTGTAGCTAAAACGTAAGATTTTTAAGGTTATATGTAAAACCTTTAGAACATTGGCATATTTGGCTAGCTCAATGTCATAGGTGTATTTTAAATTAAATATTTTATTTTTCGATTTAACATTTTTTCCAGTTTAGAAAATTTCCCCATGGTACTTCCCCCCCCCCCCCCCCCCCTTCTCTTTGGTGTAGTCTCTCTCTTTCTCCCTGTTTTTCAGACTGGATCAGAGGGCTCTTACGTTCCCTAGTGTTTTTATTATTTCATAAGGATGTAATATTTAATACTTGCATGTAATCCCGTTTTCTCAAGTTATTTTAACAAGAGGCTTGTTTGATGATGAAGCTGTACGTGATAAAAATAAAATCATTTTTTTCTGTTCTGAATAATTCTTTAAGAAACGTGTGGTGTTGTCTTCTGATTCTACTATTAGGCTCGCTCTATGATTTATATTTGGATGTATCGGGGTGCGGAAAGAAAAAATCTACGGTTCAGTTTTAGACAGCACCAGCCAGTCACGTGGCCAGGCAGTTGTGATGTACTTTTCGACAAGGCACACAGGGTCAGTCTGACAAGCAAACGCTATCAATGGCTTTCATTGTAAAAGGATGAACTCCTTCAAGGTTTTTTGTGTGACATTGTGACATCATTCTAACCATTACGGGTCTATTTTTAACTTTGAGCTTTGAACCATTTTAATGGTCGGAGCATTTGCACACATGGAGTTTGTACAGGTGCGTGAGCAGAGATGCTCAGAATGTGTGTGTGTGTGTGTGTGTGTGTGTGCACATATTGTGTGTGTTTGTCTGTATGCTTTGTGAATGCGAGCATGTCTGTCTGTCTGTGTGTGTGTGTGTGTGTGTGTGTGTGTGTGTGTGTTTTTATGCTTTGTGAATGCGAGCCTGTGTATGTGTGTGTCTGTATGCTGTGTGTGTATGTGTGTGTGCATATTGTGTGTGTTTGTAGGCTGCTTGTGTCTGTGTGCGTGCCTGCGTGCGTTCGTGCGTGTGTTTGGCTGGCAAGTTGCCAGGGTGGTGCACATGGGTAGTCTCCACTCCCCTCCAGAATGAACATAATGTGGGTTGGGTTCCTGCGACAGCCCGTTCCGACGTGACGGGGAGAAACGACAAAACAATCCATATCCATCCCTCTTCCACTCCTCCTTCCACGCTTTAACGTTATGAGGACCGGCGTGATTGAGTACCCTCTCACAGTTTACCTTTGCCTTATTACAGCCATCCAGCCGTCACGCTCACCCTTCCCTGCGTTTTTATGAGTGCGCTGGCTTGGGAGGCCGTACGCTGTGTTTTTTGGCAAAAATTCCTGGCTCTAAATTTCGAGCACATTTGTCGTGGATCCATACCAGTTGAAACAGCTGGTTGGAACCCCCCCCCCCCCTCGCCCCTCCCCACCCCTCCATCCTCTTCAGCCAGATTGCGGGCTGTAAGAGAGGGATTGATTGCTCAAAACCGTCTTGCTCTCTGCTCACAATCAGGGAGAGCTAGAAATGGAACCGAACGAAGCAACGCTAGAGGAGTTTTTTACTGGGCTCTGCTCTCAACCCCCCGCCCCCCTCCTGCCCCCCCCCCCCCCCCACTCCCTGATTAAGCCCTGGACTCTGGGGGAGTAGTGAGGGACGCGACCCGTTGTGGCACGAACGCCTCGCCTCCCCGGCGGAGATTTGGGCTCAGGTGCCGGACATCGTGCTGTTGTTGTGGCCCCTTCTCTCCGAGAGAGAGCACGCCCAGCTGCCTGTTACTACAGGACCCCTCCCCCCCCCCCCGACTGTGTGATTGTACAGCGGGGGGGTCCAGTGTTGCATTACTTTACATTACAGGCATTTAGGAGACGCTCTTATCCAGAGCGACGTTCAATGAAGTGCAAATCAAACCCAGGGACATGTACGTTCTGGACCCCAGAGGAAAGTACAGTTCTGAGTCCTAGAGTGATCACATGGATACAAATTGAACTCTTGAAGAGTACATCAAGCTAGCATTCCACGGTTGGCAGCTAGAGTACCCCGAGGACTACAATACAGTGTTGTCCAACATGGGCCGATGTAAGGCCGGGTTCTTGTTTTAGTCAGGCCAGTCCTACGACGCCTGATTCAGCTAATTAACTAATTACGGTCTTTAGTCAAGAGCTTGGTAAGTAGAGTCCGGTGTCTTGGTGCTGGGCTGAAACAAAAACCTGGCACCGGCCCTTTTCAGATTGGATGGGCCACCCCTGTTACACAGTACGGGGGTCCAGCGAGGGCTGATCCGTTTCAGGATTTTGTGCCAACTTCTGTTCTTAGTTATTTCAGTGGCTCAGTTTATTTTCTTGAGCTAGCATTTTTTATTATTATTTTTTTTAACAAAAGTGTATTTTGAAGTATTTTCCAAGTTGCAGCCTGCCTGGATTCTTGTTTGAAAGCATTGTACCGTGGTCTGACGCAGGAGATGCTAATATAATCCAGGCAAGTGCACTTCCACAGTATTTGGTGCAGGGGGGCAGCCTGTAGCGTCATGGTTAAGGTACATGACTGGGACCCGCAAGGTCGGTGGTTCGATCCCCGGTCTAGCCACAATAAGATCCACACAGCCAATGGGCCCTTGGGCCCAATGCATTGAATTAACCCTGCATTGCTCCAGGGGAGAATTGTCTCCTGCTTAGTCTAATCAACTGTACGTCGCTCTGGATAAGAGCGTCTGCCAAATGCCATTACTGTAATGTAATGCTCACTTTATTAAATACAGTACCAGGGAGCATCAGCAGCAGTGTGCAGAGTGGCTGTTACTTTCTGCACTGATGTGGGAGCCAGCCAGGCTCGGTGTGTGTGCAGCTGTGTGGTAAATTAAGCAAGGCGGTTGGGCTAGAGCACAAAGCGACACACACACACGCACGCACACACACACACACACACACAGCAGCCCCCCAGGACCCCAGTCCCTGCTAAACTCATGCTATTCCGCATCTGTTTCCACAAGCCAGCCCCATTAATGTTGGATGTCTCCGATCCTCCGAAGAGTCAGGAGTAAAATTAGCAATAATGATATTAATTTAGTTTCCCCCGTGCCCCCCCCTCCCCCCCCCACATCCACTCCCCGCTCCAACTGGCAACTTACAATCACAAAAGCCCCAAACGTCCACAAGTTTAGACTGGAGAGTGTTAGTCTGCGGTGTAGTTTATTCAACATGGCAGAAAGTCCTGATAAACTGCGTGGAGATGGAGGCTAGCCTACCTTTTGGGGTGAAATGGTATAATGCTTTTTTTTACGGTCTTCCATGATGGTAAATAATAAAATGGTAATGGCAGTCACACGGTATACTATAAACAGCAGGGCTCAGTTTCCCCACAGACTTAGTTTCCCCACACTTTTATCGCTGCTGCGAATTCTCCCGCACTCGAAATTTCAGCTCACTCCACGCGGAGGTACTGTATTTGAAAGCTGTATATCTGCTAGCAGAGAAGCCGTTCTGCGATGGCTCCCACTGGACTGAGAGAGGATGTTGCCGTCTCCGACAAATTATTCCGCCGAGTGCAAGGCGTCTGTTAGTCCGCGTGGTTTATTTGGCTTTAAGAATAAACACGGCGGTTGTGGTGTCAAATGAGGCCCCTCTCCCTCACTTGGCAGGGCAGTAAAGAAGGTCACAGCCTAGCTAACCGCCATCGTGAGCAACGTCTCAAGTCACGGCGCAAACGGGTGATCTGGTGCACTGCGAAAAAGATGGTCTTTTAGTCTTGTGGTAAGTCTAAAGACTTAAGACTTAATTGGACAAAAGACTTAAAGGCTTTTTTCCCCCCCAAGTAGAAAATATGAGCTTGTTTTAAGTTACCGTTTGCTTGTCATGTGAATTTTTTCTTAACCCATGTCTTGAAACAAGTCAAACTGTTTTACCTCACTGGCAAAAACTGTGAAGGAAATAACAAAGTCTTAATTTAAGACTAAAATACTTGTTGAGATCGACTTGGTTTTTTTGGTTTTTGCAGTGTGTACTCGCCAACTTAGAGCTGGGACCCGCTACACTGTCACCATCACAAACTATTCACAGCCTCAAAGGATCAACTTGAGAGAAAAGAAATCGCAGGGAACACCGTGAAGGGGGCTGTCGGTCGTGTGAAAATGCTAATTGCGCCGGATGCTTGTTGATGTTCATAAGCAGCGCGCTGGGAGGTGTGTAAGTGCTGAGGTTGGATGTATTCGGTCATCCATCGTTAGGCTAAACTTGCGGATGCATCGGCCATTCACTGAGCTAATTGCTCAAGGGGGCGGCCTGTAGCGTAGTGGTTAAGGTAAATGACTGGGACACGCAAGGTCCGTGGTCCTAATCCCGGTGTAGCCACAATAAGATCCGCACCGCCGTTGGGCTGTTAGGCCCTTGAGCAAGGCCCTTAACCCTGCATAGCTCCAGGGGAAGGTTGTCTCCTGCTTAGTCTAATCAACTGTATGTCGCTCTGGATAAGAGCATCTGCAAAAAGCCAATAATGTAATGTAATGTAAGCTATTGCTTACAGTAGGATATATAGGATAGGTAGAAAAGAAGTTGGATAACTCTAATGGTACTATTTGTTTTTACAGATAGGCTGTCACTTTTACATTAAGATCAAGATCATTAAATCCCATTGTTTATTACCGCAATGTTGAGATTTGATGCAGTGAGTGCATTAACTGAAATTTAAACCATTTCAGGTTTAAATTACAAGTTAACTTCCCATTCAAACTTGACGTGTTCATTTCAGGTTACCTGATTTGCTTAGATTACTTTATTCGCTGAGGTTTCCTTCTGGGCTGTACAGTATGTGACACATAATGGCGGAGAACAACTGCTGAAAAACATTGACTTTGTACATTTTTGCTATAGCAACTAATATTTCTACTTTTCTGGCCACTTGAAACAGAAAGACAAGGTGACCTAAGGATTTATGTTTCATATTCCATACTATCTGTGATGCGCAGTGAGTGATTGCGTCCCTGCAAGAACTTTCTCTGGCGTGTAATGACTAGGTCCTATTTGAGCTGATTTTGATTTAGCGAGCATTTTAATTAGAGAGCATTTAAATTATTTCTAGAAGGTGATTTGGCAGCGTTAACAGTCCACATAATAAGAGCGATTTTTAACCACCCTTTGATTCGGAGATGATTTGAGGACGTAGACGGACCTCGGGCTTGGCCGTTGGGAATTGGCGACGGTATCTCTAATGAGCAGGTTCCCCAGAGGCGCTGGGTGATTGACGGTTAGTCTGAGCCGGAGCCGTAGCTACACAAACACGGGTCGTAAAGAATGTTTCGCGGGCTGCCTGCGCTCTGTGCGGCGGACTTCCGCGTTCGTGAAGTGCGTTCCCCGCGTGGTCTCGAAGCGGACATGAAAGACGGAAAGGTGAAGGGGGGGGCGCTCAGACACGTTGAACACATTTGCTTCGACGTCGCGCCTGGGAGCAGAGGAGAAGAAATACTGCCGCGGCTGAATAAATAATTTTCTTGAACGAGGCCGTAATTCACTTGACGGGAAGCCTGTCAGTGCGTGGCGGCGGTAATGCCTAACAGATCCGCCGACACCAGGCTTCAGACCGCCTGCTCTTAAACATTATTTTTTTATGTTAAAAAACAAAACAAAACAAAAACAAAAACGCACTGGCAACGACAGGGAATTCTCAGCAGGTGTGATTTGATATCGTGAAGAAATTAATTTACTTGGAGAGGAGTAGGGGTGGGAGAGAGAGAGAGAGAGAGAGAGAGAGAGAGAAAGGGAGCATGTGTGTGGTGTAAGGGGGGGTTGCTAATATTTATAACCTGTGCAGGTCTCTGTGGCTATGTGTACCCAAGGGACGCAGATTTAGCTCCAGTAGAGAATTAATCTCTGTCATCCATTACCTGTTAGTCGAGTCAACAGTTACAGAGAGTTTTTTCATGCTCAGGCGACACAAATCCACACAGAGACACCCCCCCCCCCCCCCCCAAAAAAATAAATAAATAAATAAATAAATAAATAAAATAAAATAAAAAATCTGGCTCATTCTGTTCATCTCCTCACACCCGGAACCCTGGAATAATCCGTTTGAAATTCCCTGTGAGCTGGGAAGATTGATCCTCCTGGTTATTTTAAACTTCCTGTCTGCTGTGGAATGCTGGGACAGAAATAGACCCCCCCCCCTCACTAAAAGCAGAATCCGCTCCTGTACCGGGAGGTTTATTGCCCCTCTAATGCTCCCGGGTACTTTAAGAATCTGTTCGATATTATTTTTCAGTCTCCGTGCTGCACTCGCCGGTGGTCCTCGCGTAACGGATTGTCCGTGTCAGTGGAGTTTCTTGCAAAGATGGAGCAGGGGTGTCCAGTCTTGTCCGAAAAGGGCCAACGAGAGCACAGGTTTCTGTTTCAGCCCAGTGTTCAGAGACGCCTCATTCGAACGATCGAGTTCTCGATCGAGGAGGGCGATTTTAATTGGCCGAATCAGGTGTGGTAGTGCTGGGCTAAAGCAAAAACCTGCACCCTCACCCGGGCCCTTTTCAAACGGGACTGGACACCCCTCTTTTAGTTTCTGTGTTTTGCCGCCTCAGTTTGAAACGATGTCTCTTTGAAATGGGATTCATATTTGTGTTATTAATGCACACACAACCTGCTCCACGCGCCCCCAGCCATGCCGCGCTACATTGAGTTCTGCTCTGTAATGAACTGTGGTGAAGCTGTGACTGTTCTAGCCAATCAGGACGCTCTCCACATTCTGTATCTTCCTGTGATTGGTACAGCTCATTCTCTCTGCCCCTCCCATTCTGTGTTTTTTTTTCTTTTTTTCTTTTCTTTTTTTAGTGATGAACCAGTATGCCCTTGGTATATTTAATGTCAAGTAAGTGTTTACGTTTACCATTTGGATGGCCATTCATTTGAAAGGTGCAATAAACATTTCAAACCTTTGTCAATAATGTAGTAATGGACTGTTGAAAGCCAACGATTGAAAGTTTGGCTTCTTGGAATTGCGAGAGTAGAATATATCACCCCTTTGATGGGTCATGGCGTATCCAAGCAACTGTCCATTAAGATGGATATGCCTCATGAACGCCATAGAGAGGTCAAATTCAGTCAGGGTGAAGGAGCTGAAAGCAGACGCCCGATAACTAGCTCATCATATGCATTGTATGATCGCATTAATGGTTTTAAATTGCTCTCCATATGAAGATGTACATTATGTGAACCTCATTGGCATCTGCACTATCTGTCAGTGATTCACTGACAGATTATTTGGCCTGTTGAAATGCTACTGTGTTTTCGCTCTGATCTACACCCCCTAAAATCCAATCCAGCCACCGTTCCATGCGTTCAGCAGACCGTGCAGTGCAGCTAGGCCAAAATACCACTAGCTTCACCTAAAGACTGCGTTTGTGGTTTTTCCTCCGGATTTATTCAGCGTCAAAATTGGACTCTTAGAGTTCAGCGTTTGCAATTGCCTACGATGTGTCACGTCTCAATGGGGGGAAAACATGTTGCCTAGGGGTTGACATGATTAAGAAATTATTCGCCAAATCGTGAACTCCGCTCTGCATTAAATGTTTGGTAATGTCCTGCTGTAATGCGTCTTCCGCTGTTTGCCCTGAATCAAATGAGAAACGTGGGCCTACCGCATTCAAATTGGATCTAGTGTAGGAGAAACAACTGACGCGTTGTTATACGTGCCGGTTTTTGTGTACGACACGTTTTACGGACCATGTGTTCTCTGTGCTCTTGTGTGTTTATTAATTACGTTTTTAATTCGGTTCATTGCGTTGAACATTGCGCGTTTATTTGCTAGCTGTGAGATACGGACGGTGCTAATGATCGGTTTTTCTCTGGAGTTACGGATGATTAAAACGGATCTTTTATTATGTAAGCAATAATTATCGCTAAACTGTAGCTTTAAAATCATTAATATTCTTTACATTATAGGTTGTGATTGATCGGTGTACATCTATTTTTAAGATAGGTTTAAGGCTGAACTGAGTTTAGTTATTTAGATGATGATTTTCGACTCATTCTTTATTAATAAAGGTCTTCAATAAGGACGATGATTTGAAATGAGATGGATCTGGATATTCCATTACTCTCCCAGTAACTCGCAGGTAATTAGTGATAATTAATTCATGTGAACATATTCGTTAGTAGACTGAAATGCAAGTGTTACAAATGGCTCTAAAGCTTGCTGGGGAAGCTACGCACAGGTTTTTAAACAGTACAGGAGAGTTCTTCCTCCTTCATTCAGGGGGGAAGCGGAGAGGCTTACATATAGGTGTGATCACAGTACAGGCAGGAAGCCACACAGGGACTTATAAATGAGTGTGAAAATCGGCTGCACTAAAGACGATACCTCAGCCTCTGCCTACATATAGGTATTTATTTTACATGTGACTCTTAAGCAAAGGTTGTGGGGCATGATTATATCAATTTTCAGCAAATTAAGGCAAATGCTTCCGAAGGATAAACCAGAACTGGCTGAGGTCCATTTGAGCCGTTCCAGGTTTTACTACAAACAGCTGAGTCTGGCGCGTGTACTGCATCCAAGCCTCCAACAACATCTTTCGCTCTGTTCACTAGCCTGCTTGTAGTAAGACCCGGACTGGATCAACTGGGAGGTTCTCACACTGCACAAAGAAATGACTTGTAAACGCACTACAATGCAGTCATTCTGAACCTGATGAAGATATAGGCTAGCACTTATTGAAATCTTCTTCGGGTGTTTTTTAAAGCTTCTGATGCAGTGGGCAGACTATATTTCTCACCGTTGTTTTTCTGTTCTGCACCCGCACAAACATGACTTCGCTGTATCTGTATTCATACTTTTGTCACATATTGTAGTCATCCCAGAATCTCTCGCCATAAACTGCCATTATTAATTGTTAAACATTCACTGGGTTTTATTACTTATTAAATCCTACCAATGACTGCATCTACAGTCCTTGTCACATTCAGGGTTTATTTTCCCCCCTCATTAAGTCATTTTTGTTAACCGTGACATATTAATATATCTTTGCTGCCATGCTAATACCATATAGACTCCAGTTAATATCATTTTGCAGTGGTGCGACACACCTGCCCCGACTGCATGACGTTCTTGCGTGTAAGAGCCGAGCTCCTCTGTTTTGCAGCTTTAGAAGCGCTTTGGTTTGGCAGTTTGTAAGCTGGAGTCCAGGGGTGCTAGAACCGCTAATGAATAGCCGGGTTGTTATTGGTTGGCGGCCCGTCATGTTGACAGAGTGTTTCCTGCTGTCAGGCTTGCCGGGGTGAACTTTCTCCCTCTGTGTGTGTGTGTGTGTGTGTGTTGGCTGTTTCCCAGCTGCATTGCAGAGAGAGGCGAGGGCCCTAACCCCCCCCTCCTCAGTACTGTGTGTCACCAGGTCACTCGATTTATTGAACCCCACGGAGGCCCGGGTTCAGACCAACCGACAGGCAATCTGCGCGGTTTAGCCGTTAGCTTCTGCGGCGAATGCATGTTCCGGGCTCGACGCATGCATTCGCCTTTTAGACAGGCCGAGAGGCAATCTGCACAGTTTAGCGATTTAGTGGTTTCGCCGAGTCGCTGAACTGCTCTGCGATTTGACACGTGTGTTCACCTTGCAGACAGACCGACGGGCAGTCAGTGCGGTTCAGCCTCAGCCGTTTGCTGGAGTGCCCTGGGTTTAACGCATGCGTTCACCTTAAACGCAGATCAGCAAGAAAGCAATCTGCAGGCCTTAGCTTTTCGGTCTGGCTGGAATGCTTCGGGTGCAAGGCGTGCGTTCACCTTGGAGACAGATCAGCGGGTAGTCTGTGTGTTTTAGCCGTTAGCTCTCACTGAGCTGTTCTGGGTTCGGCACGTTCGACACGTTCGACACGTTCGACGCGTTCGATCGCCTTGGAGACAGACCAGCGGGCAGTCTGTGTGATTTAGCCGTTAGCTCTCACTGAGTTGCTCTGGGTTCGACATGTTCGACACGTTCGATCGCCTTGGAGACAGACCAGCGGGCAGTCTGTGTGATTTAGCCGTTAGCTCTCGCTGAGCTGTTCTGGGTTCGACACGTTCGACACGTTCGATCGCCTTGGAGACAGACCAGCGGGCAGTCTGTGTGATTTAGCCATTAGCTCTCGCTGAGCTGCTCTGGGTTCGACACGTTCGCTCACCTTGGCTTGCTCTACCCCGCAGCAGTTCAGACACCAGCTGAGTGAGAATCGCGGGTCGTTCTGAACGAGCCAAATCCTCTGGCTCTGCCGCAATAAGATCAGCGCTGAGTCATACTTTTATTGCATTTTAGGCGTTTAGCAGATGCTCTTATCCGAGGCGACTTTCCCAAAAGCGATAAATTCCCACAGCAGAACCGTTTCAGGTTAAGTACCTCACTCAAGGGTGCAACGCAGTGCCCCGGCTGAGAGTCAAACTGCAACCTTGGAGCTGTAAGCCCAGTTCCCTACCCGGTAGGGGTCTGTTGTGACGCGGGGTCGATTGTTACGCGATTACGTTTTCTGAGCACAAAATTGACATGAAACTGACACAAAACCGGTCCGTTGAAATCCGAGGTGAAAGAGGACGTGTATGGGGCTGTGCAGTGTGATTTACGGCAGGCTGGCTTGTTTCTGAAAAAAAACATCGGGTAACAATGGACCCCGTGTCACAACAGACTCTCCCCTATGCCACATAATCCCAACGAAGAGACCCAATGGCCATCCTGGGAGCTGATCCATCTCAGTCTGGAAGTCTTGGGTAATGTATGTGTCTCCATAGAAGAGCCTTTTTCTGTTCTTTATGGGCAGTCTGGAGCCTTGTGGCTAAGGTACAAGACTGGGACCTGGAAGGTTGGTGGTTCAAGCAACAGATTGCCCGCTGCTTAGTCTAATCAACTGTAAGTCACTTTGGATAAAAGTATCAGTATGACATCGCTCAACTTCCGCGCTTGCACTGTTCGGTTAAACAACCATAAAGTGGGGAAAATGTGATTTTTTAAAAATGGAATTGGTATATCTTTGTATCGTAAAACGTTGATTTCTTTCTAATTCACATTCCCTTTGGGTTTCGGCAGTCGTCGTACACATCGTCTGTTTATTCAGTTAAAAGTCAATGTACTGTACGAGGCAATAAAGGCAACATTAAAGGATTTTCAATATGATGGGATTATCTAAACAACATCTTCAAGAAAATTGACAGCTTTAATTATGCTCTGACGGCACGGGTCCCCACGACTGGCAGCAAAGAATGACAAACATCCTTTTCATCCGGTGGTCTCATCGACAAAGCGGAAAAATAAATTTGGGACGCGCCGTTGTCTACAAATTAGACGGAATCGGAGTTGAAAGAGGGGGGAAATAATTTTTATTTACCGTCTCCTCTCGAGACGAGGGGAGTCCCATCCATCCGGAATGACTTAATTAGCATGAAGAGAATGACATTTACATTATTAGTCCTAGTGTACAGTTGAGTAAACTGGGCCGCTCCCATCTCCAGTAATTAGACGGATAACTGGGGGGGAGCCTTGTGCTGAAGTAAGCAGTCTCTCTATGTGGAGTAGGGGGCAGATTTTTGCATGCGTGGCTCTGTTGCTTCCGTGCCATGCAAATAACGCTCAGCCTCCCGGAAACTGCATTCAGGAGCCATTCTGGCTCTGAAGCTCAAAGCACAGGAGTACTTAACATTCCGCATCAAATGTGTTGCGTTTCTTTGATATGCTCTCTCCTGCTTTCACACACTCTCCCTCTCAGTCTGTCTCTCTCTCTCACACACACACACACACACACACACACACACTCACACTCTCTCTCTCTCTCTCTCTCTCTCTCACACAGACACAATTATTTATTTATTCTGCTTTTTCTTTGTGTGTATAGAGAAAAATAAGACCCCAAAAAATAACACCACCAAAGACACCCTACTAGTTTTGAGTCTTCTTCCTATAATACACATATTTAATAACAGAATCCAAAATAATATGAAGTATATCATAATTCGTATTATTATGATCGTTATATTATTATTGTTATTATATACACAGGCAGATTCCCCCTTGAAGGCCAGTGCACTGGTGAAGAGGGACATGGCGTCTTGGCCTTTTGAACAATTTGAACAGAAGGATTAATTTGAACACAGAATGTTAAAGACACTCTTTGGTTGGTACATAGTGACCCACTGCATAGGTTACAACTGAAGATAACGCATTTGCTGTGCTTCGGAGGAGTTTTAATGAAAGGGAGAATACATATGGCCTATAGTATGTCTTGAGGCCTGAATTAAATTTGTACGCGTTTATTTATTACAATGGCACATGGTCATTTAAAAAAACTTTCAGACGGTGTGGAACGTGATTTCCTAAACTGAAGGGAGACTTTGCAGATCACAGAAGAAATCAGAATCTTGTAATTAGCCAAATATAAAATGCATTTGATGTGTTCTACATAATATGGGATGGTGCTGCTATGTTTAATTGTAATTATAATAATACCGTTGTGTCTCTCACTCCGTATGCAAAATGGCAGAATGCAAAATCAGAACATGCATGTTCAGTTTTTAGACATTGGCAGCTTGCCACCCCCCTTTATGTGAGGAACAGAAGCCTTTGAAAACCATTATAACATGTAAATAGACGTGTGTTTTCAAGGACCGTACCAACCATGCGGAACAAACGCTGCGTTTCAGACGGTAGGAAACGAGGCTTCCTGTTTATAGCCATTAAAAAAAATATATTAAAAAAATATGAAACCGAAAACAAAACAACAAAAAAATAGTCTAATATAAAAGACACGTAACCGGCATTTCCTGCCCTTTACCAACCAACGTGTTCTCCTTCAGCGATGGGACGAGGTTGACGCGGTCCTGTTTCGTAGCCCAATTATTTCCCCCCAGAATTTCGTGCAAATCGCGTACGCGGCCACACTGTACGAGGGAGACCGTCGACGGTAGGATGTTAGAGCCTTGTTGCCATGACAACAGAAGAGGGACAGTTTTCAGCGCTCGCAGCAGTGACAGTGGAAGCCGGAGACTACAGCGAGGAGCCGAGGCCAGAGGACTAGCGGCACGGGCTAAGCCGTTACCCAGGGATTTACCCGAGAGAGGAACTGGAGCAGGATTTCTTTTTTTTTAAAACCCCTCTCCCCTTCTGACTCTTTATTTTTTTAAATGGTACGTTTTTGGCTCAATCCATTTTCTCCTTCTTCTCCTTCTTCTTCTTCTTCTTCTTATGTTCGATTTTCTGGTCTCGCCTCTCGCCTTGCTGCATGATAAAAAAGGAAGAGGAAAGGGGGGGGGAAGCGGTTGCATCGTGCTACGCTACGGCGCACATAAACATCGGCATGCTCATGGGTAGATACTACTTACTCTTTTCTGTTTTTCTTTTTTTTCCGCTTTTGCTTTCGCGGAGGCCCTCTTTCTGATTTCGCGTAAGCGCGCGTTCGGGGTTTTATTTTCCGGGGGAAGGGGAGAAGAAGCCAGCTGTTGGCCACCTCCCCGGACGCGGTGTGGTTCGAAGCTGTCATCGTAATGGAAATTCATTGCTATGTAGCCACGGTAAATGGAGTTTTCTGCGTCTGTGCTGAATGCATTAGCCTAATGAGATGTTTGCAGCTGGTGCGCCGAGCTACAGGATTGGGGCAGAGAGGGAGTGGGGGGACGGAGACAGCGCAGAGCTAGAACGGTAGACCGGGGGGGAAGATGGCTTTTCCGCCGCTCTGAGCAAACCCCTAACCTAGCGCCTATAGCCGAAGTACCGGAACCCAAGCCAGAGGAGTGTAGAGGCTGCGGTCGTTAGCGGCGTTAATAAGTAAGGTAATGTGGGAGCGACTCTAGCGGGACACGGGAGCCGAAATGGGGAGAATCGGGGAGAATCGGGGAGGGGTGAGGGGGGAAATGGTTGCTCTATCGACTGGAGGACGGGGGATGGGATCGATGTTTTGTGCTCGGTGAAATGCTTTATGTGGTGCGGTTTAAACTGCTAGTTTCTATATTTAGGGGTTTGTTTCTTCCCTGCGGTTGCATTGGCTTGGCTGTTGTGCGTTTTCCTGGGTACCTGTGATGCCTGTGTGTTTGTGTTTACAGCATCTTACGTGAGTTTTAGTGGCTTCTGTTTCCATTTCCTTCACGACCTTGTGTGCGAAATTGTTGTTTTGAGTGATTGTTTTTTTTTTTATGAAAGGGTGTTTTTGGACTACTAGACGGACTGAGGTACTTGAAAGCTAACCGGGTATAAGGTCGTTTGTCTGTGGGGAATAATCTGCTTTGAGGCTTGCGGTGAATTTTCCAGCGTGTTTTCTGCTTTTACCATCCTTTTGTCATCCTGCCGTTGGTGTGTTTGAAACTGGAGGCTGGGATTGTAATTAAAAAGGAATTGGCTGTGTGTGTGTGTGTGCGTGCGTGCGTGCGTGCGTGCGTGTGTGCTGCCTGTGTGTGTGTCAGTATATGTGTGTATGCATTTGTGTAAGTCCATATCTGCATTTGTGTGCATGCTGGTGAGTGTGTGGGCATAGTGCAAGCATGTATATGTGTGTTACATCTATATATATGTGTGTGTGTGTGTGTGTGTGTATCTGCATGTTTATGTATGTATGCATGTATGTGTGCATGTGTGGTTGTCTGAATATGTGTGCCTTGTGTTTGTGAGTGTATATCTGTATAATAAGTCAGTGTGTGTATGAGTGTATATCTGTATAGATGTGTGTGTGTGTGTGTGTGTGTGTGTGTGTGTGTGCGTGCGTGCGTGCGTGCGTGTGTCTGTCTGTCTGTCTGTGTGTCTGCCTCCTACACATTTCCTGTTTAATTGAGCTTGCTGTGTTGTTCACAGGACCCATCTTCTGTGTCACTCAGCTGCGCTGTGTTCACAGGACCCGTCCTCTGTGTAACTCAGCTGTGTTTTATTCGCAGGTCCAGTCCTCCTGTGTAACCGAGCCGCGCTGTGTTCACAGGTCCCGTGCTCCTGTGTAACCGTGCTGCGCTGTGTTCACAGGTCCCGTCCTCCTGTGTAACCGTGCTGCGCTGTGTTCACAGGTCCCGTGCTCCGTGTAACCGAGCTGCGCTGTGTTCACAGGTCCAATGAGTATTCCTGCAGCATCAGCGCAGAAAACAGACAACAGTGAAATGCAATCGCCCGCCATGAGTCCCTCCTTCATATCCGGCCCGCGAGGGAAGATCCCGGGCCGGAAGAGGGGGAGACCGCCCATCCGCAACGTTCCCAAAATGGACTTTCAGAACCGCTACTCCGAGTCCCTGTCGCCCCTCAAAGTTCCCAAGAAGAGGGGGCGGAAGCCAGGATTTAAGGTCAGCGTTTTCGGGGTCGCGGGGGCGGGAGGTGCTTTTGCGGTATTCTTACGGGGCTGCGGTCCCGTGGAGGTTGCGTCCCGTTCGCACTGTAGCCCTCTGTTCTGTCCCATCGCCGTCGACCCAAACCACTGCCAGCGCTGCTGTTGGTGCGATCGCTGTCATTGCACTCTTCGCCAGCTTCCGCTTTTCAAGCATTTCTGTATGACTACATTAATGACTGAATGATTGCGCTTCCCCTTCCATTTTCTTTTTGTAAGTTTCTTTTATTTGTATTTTTTGTAATTTGATTTAGTGAAAAGATTCAAATGTACAGACGTGCAATACATTTGCACCTTCGTTATTTTAAGCAATTTGGCTTTGCGGAGATCAACGCATGTGCTCTTGCGCTTTGTTTTGTTATTCCCTGTATGATTAGTATTTGGTTTCACAAGTTGTGGGGTGTGAATGAAAATAGTGGACAGCCCGGTGTTTTGCCCAGTTTATATTGGCCATTGCAGTGGCAACCAGCCCTGTTCCTGGAGATCTACTTTCCCTTGGTTTTCATTTCACCCCAATTTTGGTGCGCCTGATTCTACTAATTAGCAGCTCAGCAAGATCTCTTGCTGTTGAATGAGGTGCGCTTTGTTTGGGCTGGAGTGAACACCTACAGGATGGTAGATCTCCAGGAACAGGGTTGGGCAGCCCTGCTCTTGCTGTTGAATGAGGTGCGCTTTGTTTGGGCTTGGAGTGAACACCTACAGGATGGTAGATCTCCAGGAACAGGGTTGGGCAGCCCTGCTCTTGCTGTTGAATGAGGTGCGCTTTGTTTGGGCTTGGAGTGAACACCTACAGGATGGTAGATCTCCTGGAACAGGGTTGGGCAGCCCTGCTCTTGCTGTTGAATGAGGTGCGCTTTGTTTGGGCTTGGAGTGAACACCTACAGGATGGTAGATCTCCTGGAACAGGGTTGGGCAGCCCTGCTCTTGCTGTTGAATGAGGTGCGCTTTGTTTGGGCTTGGAGTGAACACCTACAGGATGGTAGATCTCCTGGAACAGGGTTGGGCAGCCCTGCTCTTGCTGTTGAACGAGGTGTGCTTTGTCAGGGTTGGAGTGAAAGCCTCTGCAGGACAGTAGATCTCCAGGAGCAGAGTTGGTCACCCGGAGCTGGTGTTTTCCTCATGAAACGAATGGCTGTTGAGGGGGCCTGATGTGGAATCTCATTTCCGGGCGTCTGGCGTGGCTGTTGATGGAATCGTTCATTAAATCCAATAAAACAGGGGGGGGTGGGGTGGTGCTCGAATGTCCCCAGGCCAGTGTAGATGAGACTGAGGCTGCTTTTGCAACTGCTATCAGGAAATGAGATTCCCCCACACCCCCCCCCCCCGCTTCCAACCACATATTGTAGCCCACTCTGCGCTTCGAGCAGAAGCCTTCCCCATTAAGTGTGTCGCGTGATATGTCTGTAACGTGAGGTGACGGGGTTTCAAAACGTGTGTGAAAGCGGAAGGCTGGCGGTGTTTTTTTTTGCATGACTCGCGTGTTTTGGATTTCATCCTGCAAAAAAATAAAAATAAAATAATAATAATAATGTGCTAATAAGGGCTGTGGTTGACTTGTTTGACTGCTGAATTGGCTCTCGACAGGATTTAAGAGTGGATTGAAAGAGTATTTTTAGAATCGAGGACAGAAGGTTGCTGTGACGGTGGGGGTGTTTTGGTGGTTAACTAATGCGCGCGTGTTTATGTGCTCTCCGAGCTAATTGGTGTAGAGCACACAGCAGTGAACTGACCCCTCCCCTCCCAAACACCCCCCACCCACCCCCCGGGTCATTATCCCAGCTCATTATTCCTAGTCAAAGGTCAGCGCTGCCTGCCAGAAGCCTTGATCCCCCTACGCTGCCCCCCCTGGCCCCCCCCCCGTCTGGCATCTCGGCGATGTCAGTCACGGCTTCCTGTGTGGGATGGCGGCAGACTGTGGCGTCTCCCGGCAACCGCAGCAAATGGACGCACAGAACGCCCTCCACCTTAGGGACGTGTCCCGGGAACGTTAAATTGGTGCATTAAATTTCCCTCTTTGCTTTTAGCGCGCTGTGTTTGTGTTTGTGTGTATGTGTGTGTGTGTGTGTGCGCGCGCGCGCGCACGTGCATGTGTGTGTGTCTGCGAGAGAGAGAGTGTTTGTGAGCATTTCTGTGTGTGTGTGTGCGCGTGTGTGTGTTTGTGTGTCTGTGAGGGAGAGTGAGAGTGTTTGTGAGTGTGTGTGTGTGTGTGTGTGTGTGTGTGTGTGAGAGAGAGAGGGTACATTTGTGTACGTTTGTACTCAGGATAGAGCAGCTGAAACAGTAAAGCCTAACAGTACAGCCTCTGTGAGCCGTTAGCTGCTAGCTGTTTGATTTCGCTTCATAGCCACCGAGGCCTAATCCAGGCTAATTGATGTTTTATTAATGGGTTTTTCTAGCTTTGCCAAAGATAGGGGAACTCTACCCCCTCCCCAGGCGAAGTTGGCGGGCTCTGTTGTGGTTACAGACAGAGAACAGGCAGTTTCTGTCTAAATTATTTCCTAATGAGGGAGATGGTCAGCCTCCCCGGTGTGTGTCTGTGCGTGTTTGTGTGCGTGCACGTCTGTGTGCGCGCGTGTGTCTGTGTGTGTGTGTGTGTGTGTGCATGCACATGCATGCATGTGTGTCGTGTGTCTGTATATATGTATGTATGTGTGTGTGCGCGTGCCTGCGTGCGTGTCTGTATGTATGTGTGTGTGTGTGTGTGTGTGTGTGTGTGTGTGTGTGTGTGTGTGTGTGTGTGTGTGTGTGTGTGTGTGTGTGTGCGCGCGCGCGTGAGTGTCTGTCTGTATGTATGTATGTGTGCGTGCATGCGTGTGTCTATGTTTGTGCGTGTTTGTGCGTGTGTATATATGTATGTGTGTGTGTGTGTGTGCATGTGTGTGTGTCTGTATGTATGCATGTATGTATGTCTGTATGTGTGTGTGTGTGTGTGTGCATGCACATGCATGCATGTGTGTCGTGTGTCTGTATGTATGTATGTGTGCGTGCATGCGTGTGTCTATGTTTGTGCGTGTGTGCGCGCGTGTGTCTGTATGTATGTGTGTGTGCGCGTGTGTGTATGTATGTGTGTGCGTGCGCGTGTCTGTATGTATGTATGTGTGTGTGCGCGTGCGTGTGTCTGTATGTATGTATGTGTGTGTGCGTGCGTGTGTCTGTATGTATGTGTGTGTGTGTGTGTGTGCGTGCGCGTGTCTGTATGTATGTATGTATGTATGTGTGTGTGTGTGTGTGTGTGTGTGCGTGCGTGTGTCTGTATGTATGTGTGTGTGCGTGCGTGCGTGTGTCTGTATGTATGTGTGTGTGTGTGTGTGTGTGTGTGTGTGTGCGTGTGTCTGTATGTATGTGTGTGCGTGCGTGTGTCTGTATGTATGCATGTGTGTATGTGTGCGTGTGTGTGCGTGCGTGTGTCTGTATGTATGCATGTGTGTATGTGTGCATGTGTGTGCGTGCGTGTGTGTGCGTGTGTCTGTATGCATGTGTGTGCGTGTGTGTGCGTGCGTGTGTCTGTATGTATGTATGCGTGTGTGTGCGTGTGTGTGCGCGCGTGTGTCTGTATGTATGTGTGTGCGTGCGTGTGTCTGTATGTATGTATGCGTGTGTGTGCGTGTGTGTGCGTGCGTGCGCTGACTCTCCCTCTCTGTGGCTCCGCCCCTCACAGCTGAAGCCCCGCCTGGTGATGACGCCCCTGGCCATCTCCCCCCCCAGCAGCACCCCCGAGCCGGACATGAGCTCCATCCCGCAGGACGCCGCCACGGTCCCGCACTCCGCCACGCCCCAGGTGCTCACAGGTAGGACGGGCCCCCCTCCCCCACACCCCTCCCCACACCCCCCTGCTCCAAAACGTACACACGGCGAAGGTGTTCATCCCCGTCAGGACCTGAACAGGGAGTACTAATGGTCCAAGTGTCCAGTTGAGTACAAAACCAAAGAATAAATGTCTTAACAAAGCTTATATTTAGACCTAAGATCTTATTCTTAGGACTTATTTTCTTTTGCTAAATAAGACAAACTCAACGATGAGGTGGGGCAGTAATATGAAGATGGGTAACACAAGGTCACTATTTTGTGCTTGAGAGAAATTGCCATAACGAGACTTAAGACTAAAAACGCTGCATGTTAAGACCTTAAGACCTTTTGCCTCAGCTTGTACCACAACACCCAGCTGTGCTGAATCCCGCCTTGTGATTGGCTCCCTGCGGGGACTGGAAGCTGCAGTGTCATTACTGAAGGGGTGGGGCTAACCCATTTCTCGTTCCACATTACGACTTTAACCGTCTATAATGCATGCTGTTACTCCTGCTGTTACTCCTGCTGTTACTCCTGCTGTTACTCTTCTGTTACTCCTGCTGTTACCCTGTTCGTACTGTGCCAAAGGAAGAAATGAGTGGTGATGTGGAAAAAGCAAAAGATATATCATTAATAATCTTATTCAGGTTTTACGTATGAAGTTCTGTTGAGTACTTTGAATGTGTCACCACATCCGATTCATTTTCTGACATCACAAATGGGGAAAAAAAAACAAACACTCTTTCTGAATTCCCCTCCCAACAGTAGATGTTTATGTTTATAGCAGGCAAGGAAATGATTTGAAACTGTGACTTGTTTTTTTTCCTTTCTTTTTTTTTCTTCAGTTGCTTAAATGAGCGTCTCTTATGTGTGTGTGTTAAAGGGTGGCGTGTTGTCATCTTTGACACGAGTCTTCATTAAATGCAGTGTTTACTGCAGATGACATTTACAGAGTCTGTTCAATTAAAGAGTCGTGTTTGGAGGGTAAGGCCTTTCCGTGGCACTGCGGTTTTCGAGTGCGTACGTAGCGTCACTTTTTAAGGCCTTGTGAAGTGCTCTCGGTTCTGAAATGTTCATTATTTATTCATTAGATTTTTCTTTTTTTGCCGTCCTTTCAGCCCGTTTCATCGCAGAAGGCATAACAGAGGGACAAAAATGACATCGTAAAAAGCTGCCGATTTAATTCCAAAAGCCGTTAAATTGATGTTCTTTTTTTTATACAATGTATAAATTTGGCATCTTTAAACCAGTTATTAGCTGTGAATTATGTCATTGGTGTGATTGAGTGTAAGTAGCTTACCATAATCTCACTTTAGTTCAAAAATAACTTTGCCTTACTGTTGCTGATTATACCTTTTGTACCAGAGAGCTAAGTATTAAGTCTGCTAAAGCACTACTTCACCTGACTGTGAGGTGGACTCTTGTAAGGTTTTGTCTGTACAATATAAGGTTGACATGGACATGGTTAAGGGATCAAATACTGGGAATGGCGAAATGGCATAGCGACACAATCACGCTGGGGTCTTGGCAAGCATCAGGGTCTGTTTAAGGCTGGGCCTTATTGCATTAGTTGTCTGTAATAAAGCTCTTTTCGTTCAGGGGGGCTCAGAGCTGTTTGTCACACTGGTAACGTACCATAACCTCGTTTCCCAGACTGAAACCTGCCTACGTTTCCACATTTGCGCGAGGTTTTGAACCAGGTCTGGTTGCAAGCCGAGGTTTTGAACTAGGTCTGGTTTACAATCCCTGGTTTTGAACCAGGTCTGGTTGCAATCCCTGGTTTTGAACCAGGTCTGGTTGCAATCCCTGGTTTTGAACCAGGTCTTGTTTTTTCAGAGCTTATTGTGAAGAGACAAGACGGTTTGACGAGACCGCGCGACAAACAGACGCGTCTGCCGGAGCGCGCTGTCGGAGAACCGGGGGCCCCTCCGGGGGGCCCCCCGTTTCCACCCCTGATCTCAGCGCGCCTCTTTCCCGCAACCACAGGAAACGTCCTCTCCTCTGCAGCCCCGGCGGTCGCGAAAGGTCACGGCGGTTATTTCTGAACGGGCGGGGCGGGGCGGGGCGGGGCGGGGTGATTTACGCGCGGGCCCCGGGGCCGGGGGGGGGGCCCTGTTTTTCGCGGCTCCGCTCGTCCCGCTCGGCTTTGATCGGCGTCCCGCCCCGCGGGCGTGCGCTTAATTAAACGGAGAACGATGGCTGCGCGGGCTTCGACCCCGAGGTCAGGCCCGGTCGCTCGCCCTGCTCCGGTGGAAGCCATCAATCTCCAGCTGGGGGCGCGGGAGGGAGGGAGGGGGGGGAGGGGGTGTTAAACTCTCGCTGAACTCAGGAGCTTGTAATGGCTCTCTTTCATTTATTCATTTCGATCCGCGCCCCGACGTCGCGTGGTTTAAGGGCTTGGCCGCCGTCGGCGGATGCGATCCCGTCTCCGGTGAATACGCTTCCCGAGTCGATTCACTTAGAAATGACAAAGACATTTGGCTTTAGCTGCGGTGAAAAAGCGTGCATGTAAATTTGATTATTCGCAAATGGGCACTTTGCACCGAACTGAATTGTTTCTGAATCGCATTTGCGCGGAGGCTCTTCGGTCCTTCCCTTTCTTCCGGAGAGTTCCTCGTTTCCTCACGGACGGAGAGGCAACCCCGGGTGTTCCTCGGCGCGTAGCGGCGCGTTCTCGCGTTCCCCTGCTTTGACGGGGGGGGGGTGTAGCCGGCACGTCTCCCTCCTCTCCCGGGTTTCTGGCGCTCGGTCTGTTACGCGCTCCGGGACCCTGCCCGCCGCCCTCTTTGTCTCCCTGAGCCGGGAGAGTCTGCCCGACGACGGCTGGCTGCTGCCTGGCATCGATGTCGTTCCGCGGGGGGGGCGGGGTTAGCGGTTATCCGGCTTAGCCGGGTTAGCGCCGGCGGCGGAGGGAGGGGAACCGGTGGGGAAGCCCCCCGAACAGTCCCCTGAGCGCTGCTCCGCTGCCCACGTTCCAGCGCCCCAAATCCCTTAACGCCCGGCTTACCGACCGCCCTCCAGCGGCGGTTTCCAAGAACCCGGCGGCGTACGGCAAGCCGACGCACGAACGATTCGCTAGCGATTCACGCGTGACAGTCGAAATAGCCCGCGGCTACGCCGCCCACGCGCCCGGCGCTTCCACCCTCCGCCCGGCACGCACACGCCCCCGCACGGTGTCCCCCGCCCCGCCCCCTGAGTAGCACACGCGCTCCCAGGCTACCCGACACAACCGCAGGCCCTTTGGCCTCCTTCCCCTGCAATAACACCAACCCCCCCTGCAGCCTCAGCACTACTTTCAGTCTGTGTTCACCGTGCGCCCTGCCCCCCCTCCCCTCCCCGGTGCTGCAGCTGACTAGCATCATAATGTGCTCGGGGCTTTCACACAGACCCCGTCCTCCTCAAACGAGGAATTAGCCCCTAAATTAAGCCTCGTCTGCGACACGGCAAAGTGTGTCGCGTGCCGTGTGCCTTCACCAGGGCATGGAGCGACAGCAGCTCTGTATTCTGATGGGGTGGGGGGTGGGGGGTGGGGGGGGGGAAGCCGTCGCACAAAGCCGCAGGCCGACTGGGTAGACGAGGCAGGAGGGGGGATGGGTGCTGGCAGGCTCCCCAAAATCCCCCACCCCCCCCAACCCTACCCCCTCGCTTTCCCAGCGCAGCTTTGATTCGGGTTGTGAGGGGAGCAGTGCCTTCTGGGTACTGGATGTGGGAGGGATTATTATTCTCAGATTGCGTTGCTTGTCGGGGGGCGATTGGCCTCGACGGGGAATGACACGCTTGCCTGTTTAAGTGAGGGATGCGGGAACTTCACAGGAGTGTCGCGGTCTCGTGCCTCGCGCGTGAATGCTAATACGGCGCGTCTCCGCTGAGGAGTGTGTCGTGGACCGCCCCCCCATTTTGTGCTTTTGTTGTTGTTTGGAGTTTTCTGAACAATGTTGGTTTCCGCGAAGCAGGATATGTGGTGCAGATTTCTCAGAAAATATGTTGAAATTAGCTTTAAATTCTATGAGTAATTTGAGTATTGGCTTTTATCAGATCTTTTGGCAGTAGGGAAAAATCTGCAAAAATATTATACGAAGCATATATAATGCAGCTGATATTGTACTTCATACTCCTGCATTGCGGTAGGGAATTCATTAATTCAATGCTGTTGATCGTGATTTACATTTTTTATTGTATATCTTACAGATTTTCATCTTCTCTTGGGCCGCAGTCCGTGAAAAATATGTTCCTGTTACGCATTCATTAAAGAAATAAAATGCATTTTTCAAATGCAGAAAATTTACTCACAAACAGTTTGAAAGACTCCCACAAATGTTTGAAGCTGCAAACGAGTATCGGATAACGTCAAGGGAACCCTCCAGTATGTGCAAATTAATTACGGGCCTTTGAAATTACGCTCAAGATTTCCCCTTTGGTTCCTGTCTGGCCTGAATGGTAAAACATTTCCCACAAAATGGTGGAACATCTCACACGCGTGTTTAATGGGTACTTTCTCGGTGATTCGCGAGCTCTATTCATTATTTTTCTCTTCCTGGTTTCATCTGTTGGTACGTGTTTAAAGGGAAAGTGGGGAAAATGTGAGGGGTCTGTGCGTATAGACACGGCGCGGTGACCTTGAGTTCAAACCTCATAAAATGCGGGCGACTTCTTGTGTAAACTGCGCTTTCAACTGCCGGTGTTGGTGGCTGGAGAACTGAACGTGAGATCGGATTAGATGGCCAGATAAAGGTTTCACTGTTTCCATGGTGGAGGGGGCGGGGGGGTAGTGTGGGGGGGGTGCTTTTTTTATTTTATTTCGCATGCCCCCTACTCCGCTTTGATATTGCTCTTTTTTAATATAGATACAGTTTCTGTATTAGCACATATTATAGGGTATGGTGGCTGGTTTGAGGTTAGGTCAGTGCATGGGTCTGCGTTTGTGGTAATATATTGTTTGCCCCTCCGTGCTGCTAGTGGGTCAGAGGTCATGGCGTTCCGTCCCTGGGGGGGTGCTGTAGAAGTCGTGGTGCTGCATGCATTAGCCGGGGGACGTCGTTACTCAGTAACCAGTGGCTGCAGTCCGTTCACTTTGGCTCTGTGGCAGTACACGCATGTGCAGAGTCGCAGGGGAAACGACGCGCGATTACGCGCTGTGGTTCACGGCTGTAGCCCCGCGCTTTAGCCTTGCCGTGTGTGTGTGTGTGCGTGTGCGTGCGTGTGCGTGCGTGTGCGCGTGTGTGCGCGTGTGTGTGCGCGTGTGTGTGCGCGTGTGTGTGCGTGCGTGTGTGTGTGCGTGTGTGCGTGTGCGTGTGCGTATATGTGTTTGCTACAGCGTGCTTGTGTGTGCATGTGTTTGTGTGTGTGTGGGTTTGTGCGTGTGCATGCATGCATGCATGCATGTGTGTGTGTGGGTTTGTATACGTGTGTGCATGCATGCGCGTGCGTGTGTGTGTGTGTGCATGTGGGTTTGTGCATGCGCGTGTGAGTCCACGTGTGTGTGTGGGTTTGTATGTGTGGGTTTGTATGTGTGCGTGTGTTTCTGTGTGTGTGTGTGTGTGTGTGTGTGTGTGTGTATGTGTGCGTGTGTGCGTGCGTGTTAGGTGTGTGGCTGTGTGTGTGTGCGTGGGTGTTAGGTGTGTGTATGTGTGTGTGTGTGTGCGTGTGCATGTGCGTGTTAGGTGTGTGGCTGTGTGTGTGCGTGCGTGGGTTAGGTGTGTGTGTGTGTGTGTGTGTGTGTGTGCGTGTGTGTGTGTGTGTGTGTGGGTTAGGTGTGTGTGTGTGTGTGTGTGTGTGCGTGCGTGTTAGGTTAGGTGTGTGGCTGTGTGTGTGTGTGGGTTAGGTGTGCGTGCGTGCGTGTTAGGTGTGTGCGTGTGTGCGTGCGTGCGTGTTACGTGTGTGTGTGTGTGTGTGTGTGTGTGCGTGCGTGCGTGCGTGCGTGTTAGGTGTGTGCGTGTGTGCGTGCGTGCGTGTTAGGTGTGTGCGTGCGTGCGTGCGTGCGCGCGCGTGTGTGTGCGTGTGTGTGTTAGGTGTGTGTGTTAGGTGTGTGGCTGTGTGTGTGTGGGTGTTAGGTGCGTGCGTGCGTGCGTGCGTGCGTGGGTTAGGTGTGTGGCTGTGTACACGCTCAGGCTGAGGTGATGGTGTAAAAGTGAGAGGGGCCCACACAGTAAGCGAGAGCTGTTCAGATCCCTGCTTCCTTTGTTCAGCCCTGGTCATACGTTATGAGGATGTGTGCCCAAGCCCCTAATAGGAAGTAGAGTTCTCTCAGGCAAGTGTGTCTCAGCCGGAATAATTATCATTTTTTCACACTTGAATCAGTCTGGAGAGGGGGAAGAATTTTAACACTCCGGGTTTTCTCTATAGTTAACCAGCCTCTCTGGGAAGTATTAATAGATTCTCACAGATATGACATATGTGTGTTTCTAATATGGAATTTTTTTGCACTATATAGTGTGAATCTATTGTGAGTGGAGGGCCATATCCTCCCATTCTAATTATTGAAATTATTGAGAATTCTGCAGAATATTCATTTGTTAAATAAAATGCTTTGTGTGCAGTGTATTGTGTCTTGTAGGCCTGAACATATATTTTGCTTGACAGCCAGCATAGCATTCTTACTGATGTTTTCTGCCTGACTGAGTAAAGATTTAAAAAAAAAAGAAAAACCATACTGCCTTCATAATGAAGGATAGAAGGAAAGAGAGAAGAAAGAAAGAAAAGGGTAGGCAGGGTGAGAAATGTGGCCTGTGACCGATGTCTGACCTCTAATATCTCTGCGTTTCTTCTCTTCCTCCCCGTGTTGTGTCTGCAGTCTGCATTTATATAAACAAGCAAGCCAACACAGGTCCTAATCTTGACAGGAAAAAAGTGCACCAGCTGCCTGATCACTTTGGTCCTGACAGACCCTCAGTGGTGCTGCAGCAGGCCGTCCAGGGGTGCATTGACAGTGCTTTCCAGCAGAAAGCCGTCTTCTCCCTGCTCACGCAGGGGTACGGCGGGGAGAAGATCTCAGGTACGCCTCCGTGACGCCGCGGCATTCCCGTCGCGCTAACGAGCCCGTTCCTCTCTCTCTCTCGCATTCGCCCCTTTCGGTTTGTATTTCCCCCCCTCCTAACCAGCCCCAGCCCCACCCCTACCCTCCTGTAGCGAAATGGCAAGCGACGTCACTTTGATGCCGGTATTCGACATCTCCTTAAAATCGTCCCCCGTTCGGCGCTCGGCGGGGGCCGTTTGCGCTTTAAGAATGTGGCGGAGGAAATGAGACGCGGCGAGGTGCTTATTTCGCCTTGCTGTTAAAAAAAATAAAATAAGAAAAATAACAGAGCCCGTTCTGTTGTTTTAATGACCTGCCGGTCGGTCCAAGGACGTGTACATCACTGTTTCGGAGGATTTTAAGAACATTCTCCTCTATATTCGGCTATATTCTCTTCGCTGCGGCTTAACCCTTCAGGTGAAAGATCGCAGATATGTTATTTAGAATGTTCTTAACTGAACGTTCTAGAACGTTGGCGGAAAGAAGAGAGACTTTTTAAAGAAAAAGAAAACCTTCTGTACTCTTCAGATGGTTAAAGCAATACGAACGGATTCGTTTCCCAGCCGCAGTTTTTTTTTCCCGGCCTGGCTTTTGTCTTAATCGATTGCAGTTGTTGCTCTCGCTGCCACAGTTGTGTTTCGGGGTGAAAACGAAAAAGATGTTACCGCTAGCTTAAAAACTGATCTCCAGGGTGTGTCTGCCCTTTGCCGGAATTGAATGCAGAATTGAATTTTAACATTTCCCCGTTTAACGTTTTCACACAGAATAATTCAGTCTCGGAAGCAATCAGCGTACGCTGAGAGTGAGAACAGCGGCGCACAGATTATTTTTTATTTTATATGTATACTTCTCCTGAGAGCCGTTGTGTAATAGGCTTTGAATTTACATATAAATGGCCTTTGATGGACAGATGACACTAAATGGGCACAGTATGTAGCTCTGTCCCCACACCCTCTCTCCTGCACCCACTCCCCACCCCCCGCTCCTCATGGCCTGCATTATCAATCAAAGTCCCTGATATTTACCCCTTTTTACCCTGTGCACCTGTGCCACTGTCTTTTCAAAGAGTACTAATACCATTCTGTTTGGATACTCAGCTGTTTTGAGTTCTATATCTATAGTTCAGTTCTCCCTGTGTATGAATAAATTAACTTATTCACTGTTTGCTTACAAATGTGAGCCCCATTCTAAACCTTAATATTAATATTAATATTATTAAAAAGCCAAGGCCTTCTGACTAGCCAGCCTGGCCTTTTTGTGTGCAAAATGTACATGTACATGAAACAAACTAGGAAGCATTAACTTTATAGATACATATATATATATATATATATATATATCTTTTTTAAATAAAATTTAAATCAGAGGCTTTTTTTGTGTGCAGATTGTCCCTCTCTGCCCCCCCCGACTCACTGTTTTTTTTGTTTTTTTGTTTCCAGCCACATTTGACGGGAAGCAGCACCTTCTGAGTCTGCCCGTCGTGAACAGTGTTGGCTACGTGTTGCGCTTCCTGAAGAAGCTGTGCCGCAGCTTGCACTGCGAGAACCTCTTCAGCGATCAGCCGATCGCTCCGCCCCACTCCGCCTCCTACCACTTTGAGGGACACGCGCACTCCAGTACGTACGCTAGCGTCGACGCACACACACACACGCACACACGCGCACGACACGCTCTCTGTGTGCCTTCCCTTCTTCCCTTCCCGCCAGAGCTGCCACAGAACAACGGTTTTTAACAAATACAGACAAAAGTGTTTTTTTTTAGATAGCTGGGTACACGCCCATCTATTTTTAAAAAAATTTTTATACGTAAAATAAATGCATACTTTCGTGAGCTCTAGTTGTTTTTTTTGGTCTCTTCAAAAAAAATGGAAAGTGGTTTCCAGTAAATGTGTTGCAGCTGTAGTTTTTTCCCCGCAATACTGGCACTGACAATTAAACCTCTCGAGTCTGAAACCTCCCTTTAAAAAAAACAGTTTTTTTTTGTTTATCTCAGTATCTCACTTAACTGAATAAATAAACGATAAATAATTTTTCCGTCAAAGAAAAAAGAAAAAAGAAAAAGCAGAGATAATTGAGCTGTCTCTGGCCTGGGCCGGGGAGGCCAGACGCTGTGACATTGTGGAAATTGGGATAATTTCTGGGTGTTCATGGGCAGTGGAACACCAGCTGTGTCTGTAATTGAATGTGCGATGCCATCTTGGTTATTGTGCGGTAACGTTAGTCGGGGGGGGGGGGGGGGTGGCGGCTAGTTGCCGGGTAATTCACCTGTTGCCACGGGGACAGAGGCCTGCTTCCTGTTCAGGGCCCTCTGGCTTCTCTGCGAGGCGCTGCCGGATGAGGGACTGGGTCCTTTTCGCGGTATTGTGCGCTGAGCGCGCGGGTGTTGAACATGCCGAGGGCCCCTGGGGCTGCTGTCCGGGGCGGTGAGGTTAGAGGGGGAGGGGGTTCCTTCTGACTGTTTGCTTTAAGGTGTCTGCCCTGATGCACGTTAGCATAACCTCTCGCTCCCATTTTGATGTGTCACTGTGGTGAAATGATTCATCTTACTTATTTTTTTTTTTTTGCTGTGTCCTGATTGGGCTAGGCTCTGTGACAGTTTGTGCTGACTCACAGGCTTGTGGTGATTCCGGTAGATTCTGTGAGTGTTCACGCTTATGGAAGGTTTTTAGTTATGCCTCTGTGAGAGTTTGGGCTAAGAGAGAGCCGGTTTTTAGTTTGGGCTAACAGAGAGGAGTTGTGTCCTGATTGGGTTAGGATTTGTGAGAGTTGTGTCCTGATTGGGTTAGGCTTTGTGAGAGTTTGAGCTAACAGTGAGGAGTTGTGTCCTGATTGGGTTAGGCTTTGTGAGAGTTTGGGCTAACAGAGAGGAGTTGTGTCCTGATTGGGTTAGGATTTGTGAGAGTTGTGTCCTGATTGGGGTCGGCTTTGTGAGAGTTTGAGCTAACAGTGAGGAGTTGTGTCCTGATTGGGGTCGGCTTTGTGAGAGTTGGGGAGTTGAGGAGTTGGGCCCAGATGAGCACTTGCTCGGTGCCAGGCCTGTTCCCTACACCTCTCCTCACATACCTGGCGTATCTGTGCTCGCTTGTGAAGTGGTCTCCAGACACCTGGGCCTTGTGCCAGACCCCCCGGCCTAGACGGGACGCCGGGCCAGGTGCCGACCAGCTATCTGCAGCTAAACGGGAGGGAGCCGCCAAAAACACAGGCCTGCTTGTGTGGACCGGAGAAACAATGAGCCTTGTGTTACTCACCCGGCCCCAGACTGCCTCTTACGCTGTGAAGATAGACTCATCCTAAGCCAGAAAAAAAAAAAGACATTTTCTGGGGTTTTATTTGTTTGTTTTGTTTTGTACTTTTTTTTTGTCACATCCGAGTTCCTCGTGTCACGGGGGGGGTTGCTGTGTCTTGAGAGAGTCGGGTGTTTGTTTGCGATTTGAGCAAGTGTAGTGTATATAAAGATTTTTAACTGTACCTCAGCGTCTGTGCGGCAGGCAGGTGCAGTCGAGGACATTAACAGTTGGCTCATTGGTGTCGAGTGCTCACGTCGGAGTGGGGGGGGGGGGGGGTTGAGAGATGGTGGAGGGGGGGGATGAATCTCCGTCAAAGTCTAAGGGTCATTAATCTTCCTGCCTGGAAGAACGCCATCCCTCTCTTTATTAGGCTGTAAAGGGTAAAACAGTTATTTTAAATATGAATAGCCGCCATTTCCCCGGGGAATATTTTCACTGTGGGGAATAATTACATTTCCCCCCGGGAGGCTGGTAGGCCCTCTCCATCTGATAACGTTGTTCTGGGGACGGCGGTAGCGTCTCTCTTTCTCTCTCTCTCTATCTCTCTCTCTGCCACGGCCAGAGACTCTTTAAACCCTGGCGCGACGGAATCACGGCATTTACATTCACTTTCGCCGGAACCTTCCCCCCGGGGAGAGGTTAAGAAACGGACGTTCGGCTCGGCGGAGGGCGGCCAAGCCGTTATGATACTTCATTGTGTTGGCTGTGTTGTGATCGGCGGAGAGGTAGCGCTTGGCTATGTCTGAGGAGCGGAGGTGATTTCGGTCATCGTTACCCGCTGCGTGTCGACGGGCTACGCTTTGCGGAGCGCCAGTCCGCCGTTCCCTCACTGCAGTTGGCCGTTCCTGTACCGTCTCAACCTCAGGCGGCGTCTGTTTGCCTAACAGGGTCACTCTCATTGCACATACTTCCGTTCTTATGTATGCAGACTGTCACACTGAAGCCTTGTTTGACGTTTTTGGATATTTAGCAGGCGCTCTTATCTAGAGAAACTCGCACACTGCAAAAACCAAAAAATACGTCCACCTCAACAAGTATTTTAGTCTTATATTGATAATATATTTTTTAAATTATGAAATCATACCTTTTTTTTTTTTTTTTTTTTTTTTTTTGCTGAGTAAGACAAAAATATTGCCAATGACACAAGACAGTTTGACTCATTTCAAGATTTTCCAGTGCTGTACACACAAAAAAAAAAAGATCTTAAGCTTAAACGCTTGTTAAGACAGACGTATATGAAATATTAATATAATTAATTGCTGTGAAATATATTGATCATTTGGCCTATATTTTCAAAATAAGTCAGCATACTGTATTTACAGTATTGCAGTGCATTCCATTCCCCACTAGGAAGAGTCTCCCGTTTAAAGAATGTAACCGCTTCGCTGCTCCGCTTCCTATTGGCTGCAGCTGGGAGTGCAGCTTTACTTGTCATATGACGGTGGGTCACATGACAGGCGGGGGGGGGGGGGGGGGGTCACTGTAGGTCTAGCAGCAGCGCAGCTCCAGAACACGAGACGTTAGCGTGTCGCGGGGGGGGGTCTCGTCACGGAGCGACAGCTGTTCCCAGGGCAGTCATAGCAACGACGGCAACGCTGCTCTCCGATCTCACATCCCTCCAGTTCGATGGGAAAATGTCCGCCGTTTGTTCGGCGCTCCTTTTTATGACGTGTGAGGCATCGCCGCGCTGCGGTTTGAGGTCACTGAAATTGATGGGATGTGTCAGAAGGCATCATCTCCGTTTCAGGGAAATGTTGCGCGGCGGCCGAGACGTGCCCTTGGGTATCGCGCGCGGCTGAGATACGTGCGGCCGCTCTGTCTCCAGAAACATCACGCCGAGAATTTATTTAGCTTGAAGAAAGCGAATAACCGTTTTGTTACCTGAGTGTTTATGTTCTGCGGGTCGCACTAAAATGGCAGACTACTGCGGTACTGACCGACACACACTCGTACAATCACACACTCACACACACACACACACACACACACACTCACACACACACACACTCACACACACACACACACACACACACTCACAAATACGCACAAAAATGAGTACTGTAGTCTGTATGTAAAGTATTTCTGCTTGTATTCACGGTGAATTATGCTGGTTTGTCTGACAGTGTGTACTGTCACCGTGCCGTGTCTGTTGAAAAGCCACGTCTGTAGATGGAGAAATGTAATTTAAGAGTACAGGATCCGGGGAGATTGAGCTTAATCCTTTGTGTCTGCACATGCTCGGTTTGAAGCGTGTGGATCCTTTGTGTCTCCCTCAAACCCAATGCCTTGTGCTTGTGCTTGGATGTATTGATGTTCAGAGGATAACTGTCCCCTCTGAACACGCTCTGTCTGCCCGCTGAACACGCTCCGTCTCCCCTCTGTGTTCTGACGGTTGTAAGTGCTGTGGTTTCTCTTTGAAGAAGCAGCGTTTCTACACGATTCAGGTTGTCCTTAATTGCATTATGTATGCGTGCATAATGCACTAGACCAAAAGCATCGCAAGCAAATGCAATGAGCGTAAGACATCGGAGACTAACGTGGCAGAGTGCACTTAAATATCCAATAAAAATGTCTGTGCAGGGATTAGGGTGTATGTTCTCTCCTTTCAGCTGTGCGTGCGTGCGTATTTGCGTGTGTGTGTGTGTGTGTGTGTGTGTGTGTGTGTGTGTGTGTGTGTGTGTGTGTGTGCATGTGCGTGCGTGCCTGTGTATGTGCAAACATTCATCTGTGTGTGTGCGTGCGTGCGTGCGCACGCGTGTGTGCCTGTTCCTCTCTGTGTGCGGCAGACTCAGACACAGGCCTTGCTCTGCAGTACAGCACGGCGCCTGACGCTGCCTAGCAACGCTCGGTTGCCCCGGAAGCGGTTTCCGTGGTTATTCTGTCATGGGCGAGTCAGTGTTCGGGGCGATTTCCCCTGTGAGAGCCCAGCCTGGCTCATACTCTCCTGGGCATCCACACCCCTGACTCCCCTCCCACACACACACACACACACACTGCATTACAGTACTCTTTTATCCCAAGTGACGTACAACAAGGTCACACCAAAGGTCATAGAGAACTAGTGAACCCACAAGTCTCATGCAGCCATGAACATATCTAGTTCACAGGTGTAAATGTAGGCCAAGTCGGTCAGTGTAGTATGTCAGACTAGAAGCAAGGCGTGATCTAGCAGCAGTAAACAAATGTAGCCCCAGACGGAGACAAATTCAGTGCTCGCTGGAGATACAAAGTACAACAAGACCGGGGGAAAAATGATTAGACGATTAGTTCATTAGTACACACACGACACATACTGGGAAGCGTCAACCCCAAATTCAGGGTCACCAGGCCCTCCTTGTTATGGGAGACCCCGTTTTAGGGCCACCTGTCCCCCCTCCAATCGCCTCTCCCCGGCCCTCAGGCTCCTGGGTGTTGTGCAGCTCTCTTTGCCGTCCTGCCGGAAACTAGGTTACCTCCCCAAGGGGGTTCCCCTCCAGCTCCCCCTACCTCCTGCTCCTCAAAAGCTGACCTCAGATCAGTTCCCAGCCCGGCGAGCGCATTAACGCTGGTCTCTGTGGTGCGCTCTCTCACTGATCTGAGATCAGTGGTGGGTGGGGGCACTCAGTGGCGTGGAATCAGTGTTCGGTTTAGATGGGGGGCGGTGGGGCATTGTTAACGGTCTGCTGCACATATCTGTTGCTGAAGGGAACTGTAATGCTGTACGGTATTTTTGGTCATTCAAAGATGGAAATATCCGCAAAAAATATCTCATTTAGTGAAACGTTGAGAAATCTGACCTGGTGTCTCTGCTGAATTTTGTGATGTCCTTTCGATCAGCAGCCAATCTAAGCCTTGGAAGCAAGGTGTGGAGACTTCAGCCAACCGATGTCTTAAATGAAGCACTTTAAAGTGCAGGAACACATCAGAAACCAGCAGACACAGCGGCCCTCCAGGACTGGTGTTTGCGATCCCTAGTTTAGAATGGCCTTTCCCCGTCAGCTTGCTGATATGTGGTGATATTGTATTATTTTATATATTATTGTGAGCTGCTATGTTTTGTGAAGGTGAGGTTAAAAACTGGAAAAATAAGCACCTTCCTTCCTCTTTGGCCAAATTGGGTAATATTTATGACCCTGGCTGGAGTGAGTTGAATATTTGAATTGATGGTAATAGTTGAATATATAATGCCATGGCTGCTCTGAGATTGTTTCATGCGAAGACTTTGTAAATATTTGAGTGACCTCAGAAATTATTTATGTTGCCTCTCAGTCTTTTTTTTAAAGAAGAAGAAGACTCTGTGGAGCCTTGTGGGTTGCAGTGTTTCTATTCCTGCATTAGCTATAGTAGTTTGTCACTCCATATCCCCTGAAAAAAAGACGTTACTTTAATAAGTAAATCAATAAAAGGATATTAAAAGCTTCTTCTTTTTGCGTTTAGCCCGTCTTGCAGGTGTGAGGTGGAAGTTACATTTTCACACCAGAAATAATTAATGTTGTCTCTATTAAAAAAAAGACTGAGCCTTGTGTTTGCAGAGTTTCTTTCTTTGTATTATTAACATTAATCTAATTTTTGTATTGCCTATAATAGTTTGTATAGCTAATATCATAAATGGGTTTATATTCCTTAAAGTGTTGCGTTAATAAAGGGATATAAATGCTTATATCAAAATGGCTTCTTTGCATTTAACCTGTCTTGCATGTGTGAACTGGAAGTCACAATTTCATACCATGAATTATTCAGCGAAAGTGAATGTGAAAAATAACTGCCGTTTTATGCCGTTGCTTGTGTGTAGCTGCTAATGTGGCTAGAGGTGGTGGGGGAACTTCAGTCCTTCTGAATAGAACACAGCTAGACCTGTCACCGTGGAGATCCTCTGTTGCCATGGACGGCTGGTGACACAACAATGCTTATTCATAATAACCCCGCCCACCCGTGTCTGTCTCAAATGAGAAGGGTTGTGCCCCTAGCAACGCTCCCTCATTGGACGAGCCTACTGTTGGCACTGGCTGATGAGTCAGTTGATAAATGTCATCGCTGGACAGTCGGTATGGATTTTGTGACAAAGAGTTTCTTAATGTCAAAATGGGTCATTAATGGGAATTGGGGAAGAGAGGAGTCGTATAAATAACAGAAAAAGGTCACGCTGGACTGCTTAGTATACCGGCCTGTGCGTGAAAACCATCGACAGCGTTTGTAAATGCGAGAGCTGTCGGCTCCACAGATCTGCAAACCTGAAGTAATTGAGTGGATTCCGATCCAATTCAATTTAAAATGGACATTACTTTTAGTATTTTATTTTTCCAGCCAGGAGTTAAGTGCTGGTTAATAACCTACCTGCAAACAGTTCCTCCGTAATTAACTTCTACACCTGTGGCACTATAGAGTTGATGAGAGCAATATGCTGGAATAGCCTCATCTTAACTAAAAATGTTGAATTTGCATCATCGTTTCTGAATGTTGGATTGAGGACACCCATGGTTTGACAGTCCGGCTGAATCCGTTTTTAAGGCGACTGTAATCGTGGTAGTGCTTTTTAATGACATGTCGTGTTGCAGGAGCAGCTTGTTAAGTATATTTTGGCAAAGTTGCCCATCCGTTGCGAAGAACAATACCTTTTAAATAAAATATGAGAGCTCAACATTTTCTCTACGGAAGGGGGTTGCGCCATTGTTGCAGCGGATTGCATGATGGCTGCTCAGGTCATTAACCAGCCTGTAAAAGCTATGAGCTGGAAGGTGTGTGTGTGTATGCGAGAGAGACAGACAGAGAGACAGAGAGACAGAGAGACAGAGAGACAGAGAGACAGAGAGAGAGACAGAGAGACAGAGAGACAGAGAGACAGAGAGACAGAGAGACAGAGAGACAGAGAGACAGAGAGACAGAGAGACAGAGAGAGAGACAGAGAGACAGAGAGACCGAGATCTAAGAAACCGCACATTTGATGCGGAATGTTTAGCACTTCTGTGCTTTGGGCTTAAGAGCCAAAATGGCTCCTAAATGCAGTTTCCAGGAGGCTGCGTGTTATTTGCATGACACGGAAGCGGCAGAATCGGGCATGCAAATAATGAGAGATAAGAGAGAATGAATGGAGGGGTGTGTAGCATGTACATTAACACATACATAATAGACTATCACCGATTGCCTTTCAGAAATACTTCTGCGATTTCAGTTCCCTTTTTGACATTATCCTGGCTGCTGCACTTTCTCACCGTCCTCTCTCCTGTGTGTGTCCCCTCTCCAGCCGAGACGTCGATGCCGGAGGACTACCTGGTGGACCCCATCGACTCCAAGCGCTACTCCGTGGACCCCAGCGACTCGGCCTTCAACACCATGAGCTCGCCCTACCCGCCCAAGCCCTACGGCTACCGCGCCTGCCAGCAGTTCCCCGGGGGCGCCACCGCCATGGGCCTGTGCCGGCAGCCATCCAGCCCCAGCACCTTCCAGGAAGGAAACAGAAGTGGTAAGGACAGGAAGCGGGAAGTGAGGCCGCAGAAGTGGTAAGGACGGGAAGCGGGAAGTGACAGGAAGCGGGAAGTGAGGCCGCAGAAGTGGTAAGGATGGGAAGCAGGAAGTGACAGGAAGCGGGAAGTGAGGCCGCAGAAGTGGTAAGGACAGGAAGCAGGAAGTGACAGGAAGCGGGAAGTGAGGCCGCAGAAGTGGTAAGGATGGGAAGCAGGAAGTGACAGGAAGCGGGAAGTGAGGCCGCAGAAGTGGTAAGGACAGGAAGCAGGAAGTGACAGGAAGCGGGAAGTGAGGCCGCAGAAGTGGTAAGGACAGGAAGCGGGAAGTGACAGGAAGCGGGAAGTGAGGCCGCAGAAGTGGTAAGGACAGGAAGCGGGAAGTGACAGGAAGCGGGAAGTGAGGCCGCAGAAGTGGTAAGGATAGGAAGCGGGAAGTGAGGCCGCAGAAGTGCTAAGTGAACACAGTCCATAGGGCTATTTTTCTGGGCTGTTTGTAATGTTTGTGACGCATGTTTTTGCATAATTATCGGATCACTTTGTTAAATGTCAACTCAAGAGAGCCATTGGGCTCTGGGGCACTCTGAGGAGCAGGTTTAGGGAACTTTTCACCAGGCCTGGGTGATGGTGCTGCACAATGGGGTCTAACCCCTCTCCCCTCTCCCCTCTCCCCTCCAGCCTACAGTCCGTCTCCGGAGTCGCAGGAGTCGAAACCGCCACCCAGCAAGGACCCGTCCACCTGGAGCGTGGAGGACGTGGTGTGGTTCGTGAAGGACGCCGACCCCCACGCCCTGGGGCCCCACGTGGAGGTGTTCAGGAAGCACGTACGTCCCCTCACTCGTTCCTCCGTTATTACTTTTACATGCGAAAGCACCTCATGCACCTGGCTTGTAACTCACTAACTCACTAACTCACTAACTCACTTAACTCACTTAACTCACTAACGGACTAACTCACTCACGCACTAACTCACTCACTAACTCACTCAAACTCTCAGCAGGCTAAAGATTCTCCACAAGGGGGTGCTATTGTGTCAGTGACACAATGGGCCGGTTTCACAGACACTGATTAAGCCTAGTCATGACTTTACATTATAGGCATTTATCCAGAGCGACGTGCATACCCATAACCAGGGACAAGTGCACTGAAAGTCCCTAGAGGGGCGTGCAGATTCAATTAATAGGAATACCAATGATTTGGGCCTAATCTGATGACCCATGATTATATCGATAAAGCCGTTTTTAGAAATGAAACGCTGGGAATCAATCCTGGATTACATTTCTGTAGGACTAACCTTCAGCTAGTAGTGTCCAACTCTCCTGTTACTGATCCTGCGGGCTTTTTAGAAATAGTACAAAGAAGTGCAACAGGGGGGAAAAGTTGGAAATTACTGTCTCTACAATGCAAAGTGGCAAGCTGTTCTGTACATTGACAACCCAGCACTTCAGAAAAGACTTCCTGAAATCCACAAGGAGAAATCCTTGTGGATTTCAGGAAGTCTTTTCTGAAGTGCTGGGTTGTCAATGTACAGAACAGCTTGCCACTTTGCATTGTAGAGACAGAGACTCTTAGGGCCTTCCAGACTGACATCTTCAAGGTTTGGCTCTATGCCAGATAGTTTGTTGCGAATTTCTCTGTCTATAGGGGCAGCCTGTAGCGTAGTGGTTAAGGGTAAATGACTGGGACACCGAGGTCGGTGGTTCTAATCCCGGTGTAGCCACAATAAGATCCGCACAGCCGTAGGGCCCTTGAGCGAGGCCCTTAACCCTGCATTACTCCAGGGGAGGATTGTCTCCTGCTTAGTCTAATCAACTGTACGTCGCTCTGGATAAGAGCGTCTGCCAAATGCCAATAATGTAAATATGGGCTGAATTGCCCTCCTGGTGTTATGTAGTCTTATATTCCCACATTTCAACGGTTTCTTCCTTTGTTTGTGTGTGCGCAGGAGATCGACGGGTACGCGTTGCTGCTTCTGAAGAGCGACATGATCATGAAGTATCTGGGACTGAAGTTGGGCCCGGCCCTGAAGCTGTGCTACCACATCGACAAACTAAAACAGGCCAAGTTCTGAGGGCCCGGCCAACACGTCCATTTTTCCACTTAATAGCGTTGTAATGATGGGGGGATGGGGCGGGGTGGGGGGGTGGGGGTGCAAAGTTAATAGTATTTATGTTTTTGTCCGGGGGTGGGGGGGAGGGAGGGGGGTTTGTGTTGCCTTTTATTCACTGGATGAAGTTCAGTTTTAAGTTGGAGGGGCAGCTACCCAGTGCTGAAGTGGTTGAAAGGTTCTGTTCTGGGGGACGGAGCTGCATGCGGACAGGCCCCGCTGTCTCCGCGTGTTTGAGTTTTGTACTGTGCGTGAGAAAAAACAAAAAAAGAAAAATACAAAAAAACACTGGTGCTACTTCCCAAGATCCAGTCGAAACAACCCTGAGTTATTCAAAGTACGCCTGTGCCCCTTACGGTCAAATTTGCCATATTAATGTACCGTTGGCTTTATTAAAGAGGGAGTTCGATGTGTCACTCTCCGGAGCTTGCCGTTTAATTTAGCCCCGGCTGCCATATCGACTGCTGGTATTTGCCAGCCTCCATGGGGTGGGAACAATATGAAATAAGAAAGTATTTAACTGGGTGCGTATAAGCCAACTTGGTGGTGATGATGATTATGATGTTGGTGATTTATGATTTCTGTGGTGCTAAAATGTCTCCCGTTTAAAGGTATTCGCAGGTTGAGGCGAAACCCTGAGGTCTGTAATTAGTTTTGACTTGTTGGGTGTCTGTATAGAGGTTGAGCGACCTTCTCTATAACCTATGACATCATACGGACATGAATTTGGCAGGTCTGACTTTGGTTATCATTGGAATCAGATTATGGTTTCAGCACTTTTTTTTTATATTGTAAATTTGACTGAAAGGAAGCTTACTGTAAAAAAATTGAAGAAGAATTGAGCTAATTAAAAGTGCATAAGGTGATAAATGATGTTGGTTCCAGCACCTGAAAGCGAAAGTGTTCACTGCCTCCTTCATGTTGGAAAAAAAATTCTCTTTGTCTGTTTATTACGTAGTGAACTGACCCAGTCAACTTTGGCTGTTTTTAAACCGAGCGGAATTCCCACACGAGCTGCAGTGACGTCAGCGCCGTCTTGCGGTCTGTCTGTTGGCACAGCATCCGGAAAAAAAAGAAAAGAAACGGCAGTACCCTGCCAGCCGCGGAAGAGTCGGGGCTTGCCTGAGCCGCTCACCTTCTGCTGCCCCCTGTTGGTGCAGTAAGGCATAGCAGTGCGTGCCAGCCACATCTCGGCGGGTTCAGTTGTCACTCGTTGGGTCACCAGCACACACACCACTGTCACAGCGCAGCTACAGTTGGCACAACTGAGAACGACACGAGACAATAGCTCATTCAGGTGATTTACTATTACAGACTCCACTATTGGGTGTCATGGAAACCACACCGAACTCCTGCCAGGAACACAACGGCTCCGAACACACGTCGTTTAATATTTTCATACGTTCGTTATTTTTTTAACATACATGGTCGATTTCTGACGCTGCATCTTTTGATTAATTTATTACAGTTAGGCATGTATAATCAACTTTAACGCGCAGCTTTTATGAAATAACTGGGCTGCGCCGACGGGGTTCTGAACTCTTGCACATAATTCAATAATTGTTAAGTTCTATCCTTTATCACAGTGGTCTTTGGATTTTCATAGCTCTTAACTTTATTAAGACCTCAAAAAAGTAAGGTTATTAGAGTCACGATGTGCACAACACCCTATCAACCGTTACAAAAACCCAGTACCGAAGTAAGCTCAATGTTTCAATTTGGATGTTAGGAGTAGATTTAAAGTTTTTGAAAATGCATTTTTCTACCATCTGGACTTTTTTATTTTTTGAATTTTTTGATTGAACACATTCAGGAAAGTTACTTTTTCCCCATTTCCCTTACCATGTTCAGGCTCGATAGGGGGAAAATATGGGCGCAGGAGATAGGGAAATGTTTTTTTGGGGGTGGGGGAGTTTTTTTTATTTGTTGGTTTTTGGTTTTTAAACATATGCAGTATATATGAGCTTGATGTTTTCTATGTATCGCGGTACACTTGTATATAATGTCATTTTAAAGTAACAATGTATAATCAAAAAAACATGGAACAGTCATATAGTATGTTTTGGCAGACATAACCGGAATTTGCTATTTTTTAAACATCCTCGAACTATTTAAACATAACTATATAATGTTGGCGGAAAGTTTGCAAAAAACTGTTAAATTGCTTTGCCGTCGTAAGACCTTTCCAGTTTAAGCCGTACAGGCTACATTTCTGCTTTGATGTTCTGAATTTATTTTTCGTCTGCATCAGAGGTAGGCCTGATTTTCAGCTCAAATCTCCTCAACACTATCGTTTCAATAATGTAGCGATCTCTTCAACTTTTTCAGCTAAAAAGCTGACGCGTGCGTAATTCTCCTCCAACTAGCTTTAAAAGCAGAGGCACTTAGTGCTCGCAATGCGTTTGCCATTTTAACAGAAATACCGCCGTCGCAGTACTTGACTTAAATTGCCTCTAAATCCAAATGAAGCTAGTCAGTATGAAAGCATTCAGCTTTGCTTGTATGTGAATACGTATTGCATTTTGTGCATTTTTTTAATCGATATGTGTATCTGAATGCTGCATTTAAAAAATGATTAGATATAAGCCACGTGAAGAGTAATTAAAGCAGAAATGTTACTTAGATTATGAAGTTTGGATATGATTACCAGGATGGCTGCTACATGGATCACTCATGTTGGTGCTATATTTGACTGTGTATTTTTATTTTATTTTATTTTGTTTGCTTTAGTGTTGTGAATATTTGTGTGATTACAACGGAAAACAGACCTGCGTATCTTATGTGAGTAATAAGCGGAGCGTTATACTATACAAATAAAGCATTACACGTTACTCTTGACATTCCGGCCTTATTTTTACACGCGTTTATCTATATATCTTTTTTTGTTAAAACATTTGATTTTAACTATGTTCTTCGTAGCACGTTCCAGGTTAATAGTCTCTATGGCAATGATAACCAATCATGTTCCTGGAGATTTGCTGTTGTGTAGGTTTTCACTCCAACCCTAGTCAAGCAAAACTCATTCAACAGCTAGTCGAGCTGATATTTAGTAGTCAGGTGTACCACGGGATTGTAGATCTCCAGGAATAGGATTGGTGGCCACTCCCCTATGGTATCGTAATGACCGACTGCTTGGTTGGACATGTATACAAAAATTCGAAAGAAAGCAAATCAAAATAGTGTCATGGTAGTGGGCTAATGAATGTCTTCAGAAAATATCAGTGGAAAAATATCATTTGGAATCTACAATGGATTGGTTTATTAACGGGTAGGCTATGGTTCAATAGCTACTGTAACTTTACCTGCTTGGTTAAAAAACACAACATTCACATAACCAGTCTATAAATTTGCAGTAACATTGCAGAACAACAGATTCTTAGATTATTACAAAGCTTGGCACACACAGAAGACAAACCTGGTAGTGCTTAAACTGGAGTTATTTCTTCGTGGAATTCTCACATTAAGGGCTCAGGATACAGAGGTGCGTGGAGGCAGCAACTAAATCATACAAGCATGCAGACATGGTCAAGAGGTTCGGCTGTTGTCCAGACCAAATGTCAAAGTGGGGAAGAAATGTGATCTAAGTGACTGGAATGAATGTCGGTGCCAGACAGGGTGGTTTGAGTATCGAAGAAACTGCTGATCTCCTGTGATTTTCACACACAACAGTCTCTAGAGTTTGCAGAGAATGGTGCTAAAAACGAAAAAACATCCAGTGAGCAGCAGTTCTGCGGGCAAAAACGCATTGTTAATGAGGAGAAAGGTCAGATTAGTCGAAGCTGACAGGAAGGTGACAGTAGCGCAAATAACCACGTATTACGACAGTAGTATACAGAAGAGCATCTGAACACGCAAAACGCGTCAAACTTTTAAGTTGGTAGACTACAGCAGCAGGAGATCAATGTCTAAAAATAAAAACCTAATAAAATGCTCACTGAGTGTATTTCTACAACCCAGGACAGTAAAATGTCTTGTGATCATAATAGTGCATGACATTTATTCAGAGTGAATTAATGTTACAATGTCAACTTTATTTCTGCCCAGTGTCGATTAAGAGGCAGACCATTATCCTTTAAATCTACGAATGCCACGTTTTATATTATAATAGCTTTTACTTAACCAAGGCTGACATTACCGTTCTTGGTAAATAATTATGATATGAGCGTTGGTGCCGAAATGGTACAAATTGTACTGTACACCTAATCGGAGAGGACACCACACCTAGCGTAACGTCTGCCATTATTCACAGACAAATACGGATTCTCTCTCCACATTTCTCCTTTGTGGCTTCTATGGCATACACAGAACAGGCTTAAGGAATAAAAAGTGCGCCATCTGCTGGGCATAATGATTACGTACATGCAGCGGCAATGGATACTTGTAGTCAAAGGTAATACATTAGCCTCTATTTGCTACCTTTAATGCTGATAGAACAATCGGCCTGTAGCGTAGTGGCTAAGGTACAGGCCTGGGACCCCGAAGGTTGGTGGTTCAATCCCTGGTGTGGTCGCGATAAGTTACGCGCAGCTGTTGGGCCCTTGAGCAAGGCCCTTGCCCCCTGCTTAATCTAATCAACTGTAAGTCACTTTGGTGAAATGCATCAGCTAAATGAATGAATTATGAATAATTAGTTCTAACCTAGAACGCCAATTTAGCACTAAAAAAAACAAAAAGCAAAATATTCCAAAAAACCTATATTTCAAATGGTGGGTTAATGTGATTACATTACATTCATGGCATAATGGCGCTCTTACCCAGAGCGACGTACAGTTGATTAGACTAAACAGGAGACAATCCTCCCCTGGAGCAATGCAGGGTTAAGGGCCTTGCTCAAGGGCCCAACGGCTGTGCAGATCTTACTGTGGCTACACCAGGGATCGAACCGCCGACCTTGCAAGTCCCAGTCATTTACCTTAACCAGTCATGTCATGTACATTAACCACTATGCTACAGGCTGCCTGTGATGTTGTGAAAGGACAGACACTATTTGGGGGGATAATAGGAAGCAGTGGCAAAAGGAGATGCTTCAGGCCATAACTATATCCATTCCTGGGATGATGCCACAGAAACATGGTTTATTATGTTTCTGGGTGGGCTGCAGCGTAGTGGTTAAGGTACAAGGCCCTTAACCCTGCATTGCTCCTGGGGAGGATTGTCTCCTGTTTAGTCTAATCAACTGTATGTCGCTCTGGATAAGAGAATCTGCCAAATGCCATTAATGTAATGTCATGTAATTTAATTAATTTTTAACACCTAAAATAATGCTCTGAAAGACAGTTGTCTGATTTTACCCTCTTCCAACCACTAAGTCCTACAGAATTCTCGATAATTCTATGCTGACTTCAAATGCAATATAGGTGCAATGTATTATTATTTTTCAACTCTCTGAGTTTATCTAACAAGAACAACATGAAGGGCATGACATTTATTAACTTTGGACTTACTTGAGCTTATTAAAGAAATAAAATGTATTCATAATGTTCGCACAGAATGCAAGATTACAGTTTTCAATAGCCTACTGCTTCAGCAGCGGTAAAGATAACCACGGATGCCAATCATTTTCTGTGTGAGACGTGCATAGAATATTACAAAATATATTAAACTGTTGATTTACTCCACAGTACAGACTACAATTGCTTATTTATATTTAATATGATTTATTATTGCCTGGATGGACCTAAAGGACAGCTCTATTGTAATAAAAATAAAAAGAGGGACTTTTTATTTCTGACAAATACAGAGTTCAGCCCTGAAAAAAAACCAACCTTAGAGTTAAGTACATGTTGTGTAAAATTATTTTTAAGTGTTATATAAGTGTTATACGCTATAGCACCCTGCTCATTGTTGTAATCACTGTGGGTATTTTGTCCTAAGTATAGAACGCCTTACAACAAGAAATAAATATTACGTAAAGGAGTTCTTAGAAAAATGCACATATAACAAGTTAACCTACTTGACCTTAAATACAAGTTTTTTTCTCTCACGTTAATCTTGTTTGCAATGTGGATAATCCGTCGATAGATGGCGCTCGTGTACTTAATAATGCGTGCAATAACAATATTCACACACCAGAAAAGTACTGCAGGGTACGTCATCTCATGAGGAATGGCACCGTACGAACTCATAATCATGTATAATTCAACCGAAGATGCTTGTGATAGAGGCCCATCTCCTTTCCGAAGTCGAAAACGCGACAATTTGTATTTATGTATTTGTTGACAGAGTGAAATGATATTGTTTTGACTGGATGCAGCACTGTCGCATTCAAATCATTTAGCACCGGCTTCGTTTCGCAGTATTTCACTTACAGTCAAGGGTAGACTATTAGTTGCCAGCGTTTCCACTGGGACTCAACATTGGCCCATGGACCTCCAAACCTGCTCCTTAATAACCGCAATCCAGTTGCCATACCATAGAATAAGAAATCTTTTTTCTTTTTCTTTTTTTCTTTTCAATCCCTCACTCAGATCAAGGAAGTAAATGATCTCTCATATCTGTCCTTTTGTGAGGAATGATGTGGCACTTTAGTGCCGCTTGTTTCCACTGTAAGTGGGCTTTATTTAAATAAAAAGCGCAATTACATCTGGAGACAGGCACAGCAAGTAAGATAACCAAACACTCTTTGAATGCAAATCATGGACCGTTAACTTGTCCTCCTCTCGTTTTTAAAGCAGCAGAACATAACTGTGATTTTTCCCCCTTATCTGCAAAGCCGGAATGAAAGCAGTCTGTAGGAGGGTTTCATCTCGAATCAAAATACCGTACAGTAAATAAATAAATAAACCTTAAAAAGTCTGTGTGAGACGTCTCCTCGGGAGTAAAGGAAACAGCGCAGGGGTTGCAATATTAATAGAAAGTTGCCAAGAAAACATTCCACTTTACCACTGTGTGTCACGCTCAACACAGTCTGCTTGCACATAAGAACAGGGCTGCCCCCTTCCACGTCTTCCTCTGCTAAATTTAGCATTTTGATCGCCGGGTCAGCTAGCTCCGCCATACACACGATTGTTCACGTTGTTGTCGACGCTGTTCGCTTCAAAGAACATAAAGGCATAACTGTGCCGCACAGATGTTTGTCTTCAGGCAATGGAAAGAATCATAATAGAAACGGTTGGGTGTAACGGAACCGTAGAAGAGGACATTTACAGATCTTGAACGCAAAAGAAAGAAAGAAGAAGAATTCACCGTGAGCTGTCCCGGGGCTAGTGCAGAGAGACCGGCCTTGGTTACACACAGATAAGCAAAGCCGACTTTTGATTGAGCGCTCATTATAGATTTCCCCGCACCACCCACAACCGCGCTGGATGTCACGCGGAGCTGCAGGATATGAGCGCGCATAGCGAGGATGCCTAAAAGCCTCATGCGCAGGCAACTTGGTTCCCACACTCAAGAAATTGTCCAAAGTAATCAAATCTTAAATAATAAATAAATAATCAAGGACTTGGATTTCTTTGACAAAAAAAAGAAAAGAAAAATGTTGTGGTTTGCCGCTTTGACGTGATTTAAATGCTTTTCTCTTGAGAGGCATTTTTGCAGCCATTTGGCAGGGACTGTAATATATGTGTAGTTAGAGTGGGGGGAAAGAGTGTTTGTTTTAGGTGTTTTTTGTTTTAGCCCTGACCACAGCACCTATATCAACCAATTAATTAATCATGGTCTTCAGTCAAGACCTTGATAAGTGGAATTGGGTGTCTTACCGCTGGAGAAAACAAAAAAACCTGCACCCACGTTGACCCTCTTCAGAAAAGATTGGACAACCCTGGAATTGGGGATTAGGCTTGTAACTCAAATGTTGTGGGTTTGATTTCCAATTCGATTGCTGCAGTTGTAGCTTTTTAGCAAGGCACATCACCGGAACTGTTTCAGCGAAATATCTGTATGTATGAACAGAAAAATAATCTGTGTCTGCTGGTCTGGATAAGAGTATCTGCAAAACGTCAAATCTTTGCCTAGTTCCCACAGAGAGGTTCCAGTCAACTGCTTGACCAATCAGATTGTTCTTGTGGCTGTTAAGTGATGTCATGGTTTTCTCTGGATCAGTAATACATCACGACTCGACCCGCCGGCTCATTCGCGGTCACATGCTTTATGGTCGGACAATTGAAAGAGAGAAGGAGATGATTGATTATGTGCCTTACGTGTGGCTGTGCATCAATTATATTCAGATCCTGTTGGGCTGTTTACCTTCTAGTTAGTTACAGCAAGCATTCTCTGACTATTTAAAATACCACCGGGAATTGACTGCTGCAGAACTATAGTTATGAAAGAATGTCTGTGTGTTTTAAATTTGTAGCTGTGGGTCACTTATGGCTTTACTGTATGAAACCTTGCTTCAAATTCAAAACATTGGTGCTAGCCTTCCAAGCGGTTAAGGGGTCTGCCCCAGCTTACCCCTCTTCGTTCGGCCTCCACAGGCTGTTTGGCACCTCCGCCTCTCTGAACTTCCACCTCCCGTTCACGACTACTGTCTGTTCTGGCTCCACGGTGGTGGAACAAACTCCCCGTGGAGGTTAGAACAGTAGAATCTCTTTCCATCTTCATGCGCAGATTGAAGACGCACCTCTTCAAGCTGCACCTTTCCCTGTCCCTCCATACCTCCCTGTAAACCTGAATTGTTGTCTTTACCTGTGATATTTACTTGTGTATTAGGATGTTTTATTTGATTAAGTAAGCATTGTTTGGCTAGGTAAGCAGTTCATACATTATTCATACATTTGCATGTTGTGGTACTACGATAAAAAATTATAATAAAAAAAAGAAAATAAAAATTCTGATGATCAAATACGCCCTGGTTCTTATCTTAGTTGTACAGGTAGCAGTTGTAATTGTACTTCCCTCTAGGGTCTTTCAGTGCACTTATCCTTGGGTATGGGTATGCACTTTGCACTTTGTTGTACGTCGCTCTGGATAAGAGCGTCTGCCAAATGTCATTAATGTAATGCAATGTAATGACACCTCTTAAGGGACACACAAGACTGTTTGTGCTACCATGTTGGCAAGAGCGATTACATGACAACTCGACCAATTTACGTTGCATCCGGAATCCCAATTTCCCCCAACTTGATCATCCGACATAATAAGGTGTTCATGTGGACCTTCCCGGTGAGAAACTCATGCAGACCGTGAATCCCACACCACTTGAAAGCAGCATTAATCCCCAAGTGACAATACAGCCGATTCAACACTGAACTGCGGAGCTGCAGTTGACACTGGTGAGGGCAGTTTTTGGTACCAGACAATGGGGTGGGACATTACACCAAAAACCCTGTGCCTGGACCGGTCGAGACGCCTAGAAGCTCCATAGCCACTGTTTCACGAAGAGGACTTGTAGTGCAGGAAGGTAAACGGCTCTATTTATCAAATCCAAATCCAAAGGTATTTGTATTGTGCCTTTCACAAGCAATTTGTTACAACACGCTTTACAGAAAGCCCTGACCTAAACCCCAACAAGAGCAAGCTTTGGGCAACAGTGGCAAAGAAAAACTCCCCGGTGGGACTCAGGAAGAAACCTTGGGAGGAACCAGAATCAAGGAGAGAGCTCAACCTCCTCTGGCTGGCTCAGGGTGTGGGTTTTTAATCAAGGGACCGACGCGTTCAATCAGTCGATATTCACACTAATGAAGTTCCGAGGTGGCGGCTCAGTGGGTGGGAGGGGACCGGCAGCCATGTTGACGGTGAAGCGTCCCCTATTTTCTCTGACGATTGCTGACTGGGTCTGGATTGTAGCGTGTGTTTATGATTGAACTACCTGGTTAGTGTGAGATGTGAGCAGACAGCGTTTCAGACGTAACTTATCCATCACAAACAGTGGCGACAGCGGCGGAGCGATTGTCCTCGGCTGTCGCCGAGGTGAGACATGACGCACAGCTCTGAAACGCGAGTCAGCCAATGGGCATCCAGTCTGTAGGATGACATCATCTCCCGAGCCTGGAGAAGTTTAGTCAGGTTGTCTTTAAGCGAACTGTCGTTGTGCTATGCAGACTGTTAGAATAGGACTGTTGGGGCCAGTTCCTCAAAGAGATAGCTGTATCACTGCACAAAGTAAAACTCAGTGCAGGTTTTACTCAGTGCAGTTATCCATATAACTCAGTATTCCTGCTTTGTGGGTTTTACTAAGTGCAGTTATCTGGCTAACTGAGTGATAATGCTTTGTGGGGTTTACTGAGTGCAGTTATCCAGATAACTCAGTAATCCTGCTTTGTGGGTTTTACTGAGTGCAGTTATCCAGATAACTCAGTATTCCTGCTTTGTGGGTTTTACTAAGTGCAGTTATCTGGCTAACTGAGTGATAATGCTTTGTGGGGTTTACTGAGTGCAGTTATCCAGATAACTCAGTAATCCTGCTTTGTGGGTTTTACTGAGTGCAGTTATCCAGATAACTCAGTATTCCTGCTTTGTGGGTTTTACTAAGTGCAGTTATCTGGCTAACTGAGTGATAATGCTTTGTGGGGTTTACTGAGTGCAGTTATTCAGATAACTCAGTAATCCTGCTTTGTGGAACTGGCCCTTGGTGCAGTTACTCACCCTACAGTAAGCTAAAATGAGGTATGTTCACAACGTAGACCATAAAAATGAAATGGCTCCTAATTTCTAAATCCAGCTCACTGGGCTTTTTTTTCTTGTGGTATTCATGGCTGTGTTTATTTTCTCAGATGTTTAATTTTACTTGAACATTATGTTGACTGATTTACTGGGGAACAAAAACCCGCAGATAAAGCTCAAGGAGTCGCTTATCGAATCCGGCAGACCGAGAGGGAAACAGGAAATATGTCATACTGTACCTTCAATGTAGAATGCATAAATCCCTCTTTGGGCAACGTTTTTTTGGTTTTTCTTTTAAGAAGATATTTTTCAGATGTGCCCAGTACCATGAGAAATTGCATTTAAATAGCTTTTCATATGCATAACCTTATTTTCTAAGACTGTTGATTGTGCAGCAACTACAAAGGGAAGGAGAGGCAGAAAGCTCTGGCTTTTAAAACGGGCTCGTTTCAACAGCTTGATTGGTCAGACTACATTTCCGCCCACGTTATATCAAGCTCATTTTCTATTTCTTTCGCTTTGAACAAGTTTAAAGTTTAGATTGGCATTTAGGGTTTATGATTACAATTGTGCTTTCAGGACTGTGCTTGTTTTTTCATTTAAAAAAAACCTGATTCAAGCGAGGAAAAAGGCAGCTCAAACAATGCCGAATGTATCACCTCGCAAAGAAGAAAAGTTTGTCTTGACATTTACAGTTCACTCCCTGCAGGAAATGCAGGTGAAATGGCAGTTAATTTCAAACGCCCACCTTTCCTAAGCATCCCCACCCACTGGGGGAGAAGAGAAATGAGCCTGTGTTTTAATGCCAGCACACAACACAAATGTATCAAACTTCTGTTATATTGGTTGTAGGGATGGGGGCTTTTTTTTGTTGTTGTTGCCTTTGATGCTATTTCACTCACAACACAAAGCCTTGGGATCATTAATTAATCAATCGGTTCTGTTTAAAATTTGCTATTGCATAGACCCCCATACCCTGACTCATAGTAGCACCACTGTTCTTGCTGAGTGGGTCAGTATAGATTTGCATGCAGAACTATGTGCGTATTAATAAAAAATAATTTACTGCTGTTGGACGTGGAATGTCAGTATGACACCTCTGTGGATATATCCATTTTCTGTACATGCCTTTCAAAGGGAGAATGTCAGATATCATTGTTGTCAAATTTTAATATAGCAATATGATCAACTTGAGATATGATCAGAGACACATGAGTTGTAGATTTAGTCGTTAAAAAGATGTGATCATCATTTCAGTACGTCTGGTAACGTCCTTCACGTTGATTGGTTGCTGTAGTCCCTTTTGTGAGCCAGGGACTTAATAATTGCTAAGTTTGTATTGAGTACAGTTCCAGAATGTCCATGTGGGCCTGTTTGAGCCTGGAGACTGAGGGGGTCTGTAAAAGAAATCGGGAGAAAATTGTATTCTCACGGTCCGTCCCACACATCCAGGGCGGGAAGACGGCGGCGTCCGCTGAGATCCGTGGAGAGGAGTAATATCCGGAAGTTAATTGAAACGCCAAAAAACGGCGGATTTTTACATACGTGGGGACAGAGGAGCGTGATATCACAATCTCGCATCCTGCAACGGTCCGCTGCGCTCTCCGGCTGAGGAGCCGCCCGCCTGAAAGCTGCTGCCGGGCTGGAGCGGGGACCTCGACAGAAGGTCAAAGGAGGAGAAGAGGGAGGGAAGGAGGGTGAGAGAGAGAGAGAGAGGGGGGGGAGAGGGAGAGAGAGGGAGGGGGGAGAGGGAGAGAGAGGGAGGGGGGAGAGGGAGAGAGAGAGAGGGAGGGGGGAGAGGGAGGGAGAGGGAGGAGGAGGGAGAGGGAGAGAGGGAGAGGGAGGGAGGGAGGGAGGGAGGGAGAAGGAGGGTGAGAGGGGGAGAGAGAGAGGGAGAGAGGGGGAGAGGGAGAGAGGGAGAGGGAGAGGGAGAGGAAGAGGGAGGGAGAGAGGGTGTGCTGTCTGAGCAGCACACAGTGGTGGAAAGATCCGGAAAACTGTCTCGGAGCGTTTCTCTCCCCCCCCCCCCCCCCCCGTGAGGCAGTGCCTTGCATATCTTTATCGCTGTGTCTCTTCCACACGGCCGCCCACCATTACATCTTCATCCCTCACTCCTTCCCTTGTCGTTCCTCTCTCGACGAGGGCCCAGAGCCCGGTTCTGCTTCCTCGGCTGTCTCTGACCCGGAGCTGTCTCTGACCCGGAGAAGGCGAAAAGCTCGCACAGCTGAATCATGGCATCTGCCGCTCGGCTTTGTGATCCACACCGCTGCGTCGGTCTTTGTTGGGCTTTTTGTGAATTCTCAGAAATCGCTCCCTGTCTTTGAAGACTAATATCAGCACCTCCAACCGATTCCACTCATTTAGCGCATGTACCTGCAGGAGATGTGTTCAGAAGGCCCTTACTCCAGCCCTGACTTTGTCTGTATTCAGGCAATAAAGAATAACACTGTGGATTCACACAAATGAATGGGCCCTATATTCCCGGAAAAACAGATTTATTGCATGAATAGATTAGAGTCTTAATGAGGCTTAAACCCGAGGTGTTAAGAACCGAGTTTGAAACCCCTTGTTGACAGTAGCTCCAGAAAACCCTTCACCGGGCTATAAAAGAAAAATTGCAGCTGTACTTCAGAATACTAATCAAACCACACTGCGAGAAGAGGCCATTCATTACATACATACAGCAAGACTTGTGACAATTTGCATTATGCATGTTCCAAGTGAGGAGTCACCTTGAGGACACTTGAGGAATTGCATTCTGAAATTAGCATAGTTCCCAGCATGCACCAGGAGGGAGAATGCTAATCAGAGATCTGCCTAGTGTATGGTACTGTAAGGATATACTGTTCACAGCTTTTCCAGACAGTCAAGAGAATTCTTCTATAAAATATACTGTATCTGCAAGGTCCACACACAAACAAACCACCCCAATGTGACATAAAAAAATATCTATAAAGTAATTCAATGTAGAATTATTTTACACTATATTTGAAAATGTGAAGTATTGAGGAGTAGATTTACAAGAATTAACTGCAAATTAGCAACAGTAAAAAAAAAAAAAACAACCTTAAGTGGTTAGGTGTTAAATTTCTTATTTTGTCTTATTTCAGAAAAATGTCAAATTTCATGGCATTTTATTTAGTTTATTTATTTATTAAGTTGAAAATAGTTTAAGCACAATGTGCTGTGCCCTGGATAGCACCCAAAATCAGGATTACAGCCACGGCGTTTATGCCGAACACTGAAATGCAGGCTCTCCAGGCATAACTAAACACCGTTACGGAATAACCGCCGTGGCTGGTAAGGGACTCAAACCTGAAATTTCCGGGATGCACGTCTCGTTACTCAGATCCTGCGCCAGTCTAATAATGTATCGTTCATCCTGCCTGGCAGACGCCGTGGTCCTCGGTGGCCCCCGCGTCCTACATTTCCCACGTTACCCCTTTTGCGAAGCGGCGTGTTTACTGAAGCAGATGATATTAAGTAGTCCAAGGCTCCACTGGAGTGACCATCTTGGAATCAATCTCCGCACTTCTTGGTTTCGAGCCCAGTCCCTTAACTAGCGTGTTAGAACCTGCCAGCCTGCGTTCGAACACGGCCAAGATCTTTTTTTTTTCTTCTTCTTCTTCTTTTATATTTCCCCTACTTTCTTCGGTTCAAATGCTTCGGTTTCCCCCCGTCGTGGCTTTTCTGGATGTTAAAATGGAATATATAAATGTGCATACACTGCCCGGGCCAATTCTGAGCGGTGTGCAAATGCCTCTAATATGGCAATTAACGAGCGGGGATTGGGCTGCGGACTGCTGATTACGTTCCTAATTTTATCCCACAACGAGGCTCGGACAGAATGTGCGCAATAAGCTGAACGTTCGTCTGAATATAACCCAAAAATGAGTCTCTAAATGGATGTACGCCGACATTAGCATTTAGGACCGTATATGGAAATAAAGCCAAGAGTGAGAGTGTGCCGATTATTGGCTTGGTAATTAGTGTGCTGAATTTTCGCTCAGCAAAGATTAAGTAATGAAGCTGGATAACCTTCCTAAATCGTATGATTGCCTTTTTTTGTGTGTGTGTGCTTTAGTCAGAAGATATTTCGAGTTTCATTTGCAGATGGTTATGTTGACCGGAAAGAGACAAGCTGTGGAAGTTGTGTTCTCGTTCCAGGCCCACCAGTCAGACAGACTCCAGAAGCAGCTCATCTTGGTGAACAATGTCAGACGTGTTCTTCCATAGCCAAAACCATCAGATATGCATCCTCGAGCTGCCAAAAATTGTGATAAATATAACAGTAGTCATAAATGTGCCCTTCTAGAACCAATATTGTCACATTTCCCCATTAAAATATTTTGTTGCAGATGCAATGACAGGTTGTGCTACCATGATTTAACACTTTTGTTCCCATTCAGAATAACCTGCACTGCAAACGCAAAAAAAAAAGTACATCTCAAAAATAAGTATTTTAGTCTTATATTGAGACTTAAAATCCTATTTTCCTTTACTTTTTTTTGTCAAATAAGACAAAAATATTGCAATTGAAATAATTTCATGATTTGCAAATGGGGTAAGAGAATGTCACATGTCAAGCAACCAGTAACTTAAAACAAGTGAATATTTTCTACGTGAGAGAGAAAAAAATTCTTATTAAAAGTCTTATTACTAAGACACTTGAGACGTTAAGTCATTTTTTTGCAGTGTGCTGTGTAATACCCTGTGCAGGAGGGAGGACTGCAGCTGAAGCACTCCTCTGATGCACTCAGAGGTGTCTGTTGCACCAGACAGGCTACACGGTGGGTGAGAGTTAGGACGGCACGGATGAGAGAGACGGACAGCGGCTCTCCGGCGGTAACCTCCCGACCGCGCGGCGCGATAAAGGTTGAGTCGTGTCACGGCCCCGACCCTGTCACAGCCGGCTAACGCCACGGCTCAGACACCGTACGGGCTACACGCTGCGCTACAGGACAGTTAGCGCGGCACGGATGAGAGAGGCCGACAGTATCTCTCCGGCGGTAACCGCCCGACCGTGTGGCGCGATGAAGGTTGTGTCGTGCCGTCGCTCCGGCCGGCCCTGTCACAGCCGGCTAACGCCACGGCTCAGACACGCTATCTCCTGCCAGCTCCCAGGCGAGCCGGCATTTTCCAGACAGAGCACCACCTCTGTGTCTTCGCGTCGGTGTGGGGCGAGTTCCAGTCACTTCGTCTTATCGAACGCGGTTTGACAGCTAACAGGGGAGGGTGGAAGACCACGTGTCAGCTCGGCCCTTCCGCTCCCAGCCACGGCTGAATACGGAGCTTTTAAACGCGATAAAATTACAATTACAATTACACACACACCACAGGCAGAACATTATAATAAATAATATCATGATTTTACGGTATAATATAAAACATTATGCTGAGGCGGCCTGTAGCATAGTAGTTAAGATACATGACTAGGTTGGTGGTTCGATCCCCGGTCTAGCCACAATAACGTCCACACAGCCGTTGGGCCCTTGAGCAAGGCCCTTAACCCTGCATTGCTCCAGGGGAGGATTGTCTCCCGCTTAGTCTAATCAACTGTACGTCGCTCTGGATAAGAGCGTCTGCCGAATGCCATTAATGTAATGTGACATTATCATAAACTATATCATATTTGTTGCCGTAACTCCAGTCTGTTCGTCTTCACTTTCAACAGAAGTGCGACAATGAAGAATACCAATCGACGGCTTCCTGCGGACCGTCCCGGCGAGCCGCACTGACGGAATATTAAACGGGTTTCGGCGGGAAAGACTGCTGCACGCCGCGACGCATTTGCATTTTTAACGAGGCTGAATTATTTCCCCGGCTTCGGGGATTCCGTGGGAAGCGCGAGAAGATGAAAAGGTTAAGGATTCAGCAGTTTCTGTTAAATACAAAAAAAAAAAAGATATATAATCCGCTATCAACGGGGAAGTGACTATGACAGAGCCTGTCGCAGCGGGGCGTATCAAAGGAGCTTCAGCGTCCCTAATTACTCTTTGTTGCCGCCTCCTTCCCGCAGGCTGTCTCCCCCGTAATGACATATGATTGTTTATCTAACCCCATCAATAGTTTTTGGCATGATTCAATGCCCGATCAATTTATCCATGCGTTTCGCCCCGTAGGATTACTTCATCCATTAATATACGATAACCGAGTTGTACTTCTGAAAGCCTTCTTACCCTGAAGTGATTCTCTGAAGCGAATGATGAATCGGGATATTTACCTGACTTGGCTTTACTTAATATATCTTGTGTTGTTCCTCTCTGCTTCTGCTGGTGTAGGATCAATGTGTGTGTATCGGCTATGCACAGCGAAATGTCCAGGGTGATATCAGCTATCAACTCTGAGTACGTTTTTACTCCAGAAGAGTACATTTGGTCCCTCCTGGACTATACAGTACTGTTATGCACCCTTAGATTTTTACAAATATATTATTATAGATATATAGATTTTTTTGTCAGTCGAAAATGGCAAATGTGAGATTTCCAAACATTCGTTTTCCAGACCATTTTATGTTGCAGTGATATGTTTGGATTTTGTTAAATAAAGTAACCTGAAGTAATGAACCACTTTTCTGCTAAACAAAACTAGTTTGAGGCTGTCTGGGATTACCTGGAGGTCCAGAAGCAAGCCAGACGGCAGTCTGCAGAAGAACTGAGGAAAGTTCTCCAATATGTTTGAAATATCCTACCAGCTGATTTTCTTATATAACTGCAACACTGTGTACTGAAGAGAGTGCAGTTTCAAAGAGGTAGGGTGGTCAGAATAAATATTGATTTTATTTCGTTTTAACTGTTCACTGTTCTTTCTGGTACATTTGTCAATATTTAAAACAGTTCATTTCATTATTTGTGAAAGCATCTTTACTGATTTTGCTTTACGTGTACCTAAGACTTTTGCCACAGTACTGCACATCCATACATTTCTGTGTAGGTGTATCCAGTATGGGGCGGCACCAGATGGTGCAGTGGGTAGCACTGCCGCCTCACAACAAGGAGGTCCTGGGTTTGAATCCCCGTCAGCCGGGGGCCTCTCTGTGCGGAGTTTGCATGTTCTCCCCGTGTTTGCGTGGGTTTCCTCCGGGTACTCCGGTTTCCTCCCACAGTCCAAAGACATGCAGGTTAGGCTGATTGGAGAGTCTAAATTGTATATGAGTGAATGGTGTGCTCCAGCCCCCCTGCGACCCTGTTCAGGATAAGCGGGTTAAGATAATGGATGGATGGATGGATGGATGGATGGATCCAGTATGTATGCACCGTGTGTTATGTTACGGCTACACTGATATAGGGCTGTGTGAAGCTCCTGTGTTTTGGAGAGAACAGGGCAGATGTGTCGTTTGCATCGACGGCTGCACACCCGCATCCTCGAGCCGTGACAAAACCTACGTCGATATAACACTGTAAATGGTTGGCATTTATATAGCGCCTTTATCCAAAGTGCTGTACAATTGATGCTTCTCATTCACCCATTCATACACACACTCACACACTCACACACCGACGGCAATTGGCTGCCATGCAAGACGCCGACCAGCTCGTCAGGAGCATTTGGGTGTTAGGTGTCTTGCTCTGGGACACTTCGACACAGCCCGGGCGGGGGATCGAACCGGCAACCCTCCGACTGCCAGACGACTGCTCTTACCGCCTGAGCCATGTCACCCCTTCGACGGCGTGTCACGGGAACGTTCGATCCGCCTCCCCGCCGGACAGCGCCGAGATCCGCGCCCTGCCCGCAGAAGTTTGACCGCATATTGATCACGGGGTGATAAGATTAATAAATGAATGTGTAAAGGTTAGCGTTTATGAGCCGTGAAAGCAGCCAAGCTGGTGGTTTGCCAGGCCCCTGTTAATGTCCCGGGCAGCGCACAGAACTAATTAACATTCTCTTCAGTGGGCCTAATTTATGTTACGGTGCTAATAGAATTGCTAACCCGAGACATTTAAAATACATTGGAAAAGCTGCCGTATGGATCCCTCTCTATACCCTACGCACTCTATGTAGCGCCCCAACTGCAACCCTGCTCGCTGATCTCAGCAGACAGGGATATTACTTAAGCAAAGAGGTAGCTCGCCAGTGCCTTGCTCCTAATGGTCATACAACAAGATAAAAAAACAAAATGGTGGCCTTTTTTTTTTTTTCTTTCTTCTTCTTCTTCTTTTACTTTTCCCCGCCCAATTTCTGCAGCTATAGTCTACCTCTACTCTACTAGGTCTGCTGGGGACAGCTGTCCCCCCCCGCCCCCCCCCACCAACACTCCAAGGGATTTTGGGGGGGCCCCAGATGAACTGTTATTTGCTTTGATTGATGGATGTGGAATGGCTACGGAATTCTGCTCGGAATTGTGCTTGAGGATAATAGGTGCGGGATGGGAGCAGCTGTGGAATATTAAAAGGAGAGGAGAGCAGTGAAAAACAGCGGGAGAGCGGGTTTTACCTCGAAGGACCGGGGGCACTGCTTCCATCTAACGGTTCTGGGACACATTCATCAAACTATCATAGACACTCCCCGGTGTAAGATCCTGCTATGCCAGCTTTACCAGCTTGTAAATTGAGCCGATCAAGCGGGTCATACAGTGAGCTGGTCTAGCTGGGTATGAGCTGGTCAACCAGCATGGCCAAGTTGGTCATAAAGCTGGTCTAGCTGGGTATGAGCTGATTATAAAGCTGGTCTAGCTGGGTATGAGCTGGTCATAAAGCTGGTCTAGCTGGGTATGAGCTGGTCATAAAGCTGGTCTAGCTGGGTATGAGCTGGTCATAAAGCTGGTCTAGCTGGGTATGAGCTGGTCATACAGTGAGCTGGTCTAGCTGGGTATGAGCTGGTCATGAAGCTGGTCTAGCTGGGTATGAGCTGGTCATACAGTGAGCTGGTCTAGCTGGGTATGAGCTGGTCATGAAGCTGGTCTAGCTGGGTATGAGCTGGTCATAAAGCTGGTCTAGCTGGGTATGAGTTGGTCATAAAGCTGGTCTAGCTGGGTATGAGCTGGTCATGAAGCTGGTCTAGCTGGGTATGAGCTGGTCATTAAGCTGGTCTAGCTGGGTAAGAGCTGGTCATAAAGCTGGTCTAGCTGGGTATGAGCTGGTTATAAGGCTGGTCTAGCTGGGTATGAGCTAGTCAACCAGCATGGCCAAGCCGGTCATACAATGAGCTGGTCCAGATGGTCCACCAGCTCATACCTAATCTACCCAATCTACCACATGTTTAAAAACCTAGCTTGAGCATTTTAGTTTGATTTTAGTAGGGCTGAAAGCAGTTGTATTTATTGTCAGAAAGGCATGTAGGCTAGTCTCTTGTCACATCTGTTCAGGTAGCAAATGTCCAAATGAAGTGGGATCCCTGCATATAAATGACATGTGTGGGCTGATACCTCAGAACAGTTTTTCCCTGAAGTACAGCCTGTCCTGCAAGTTTTAGTTTTTGTTCCAGCTCCTCTCTTCAGTTCAGCTCCACCTGATTCAGTGATGCTGATGGTCGAGTGGTAAACAGACCCACCTTAACACAGGACAATAGGAAGCCCGTATTGGATGAGGGCTCAGGTACATAACTGGGACCTGGAAGGTTGGTGGTGTAAGCCCCAGTGTAGCCACAATAAGATCTGCCCTTGAGCAAGGCCCTTGATCCTGCATTGCGCCTAGGGGGATTGTCCCCTGCTTAGTCTAATCACCTGTGAGTCGCTTTGGAAAAAAGAATCAGCTAAATAACAAATGATCATTATTATTATTATTTTAGTTTTTATTAAAATGGGCAGGGGGTACTTGAGGACTGGGTTGGGAAACGTGCGTGCGGGAGAATGGGCCGCGCGTTTTGACAGGAGCGGTCGGTCGGTGTCCGGTGCGGTCCCCGACGGCGCCGGTCGTCAAACCCGTCCCATTAGAGAGCCCTTTAACACGTCCACTTTTACGGCTCGTTTCCCCTCAGCCGAGGCCAATTTCAGATTTAGCCGCATCGATTCCGGCCGAGCGGAGGAGGCCTTTTTACGTGTCACGTTGTAAAATATTTCCTTAATATACGCTCCCCCCGGAAACTCGCTGCGTCGTCGACGGCGACGGCGCGACGGCGTGTTCCGTCGGCTTCCCGATTATCCGAGAGGACTTTTCCATTAGCAGCGCCGCCAACGACGCTAATATAAATGCGCCGTAATGACTCCCGTCGCCTCCCGTGCCATCTTCTCGACGTCGGCCGAGTAAGAAGTGTCAGCCTTTCAGGAGCGGGCGGCATGCATTATCTATTGTACGGTCCGCTTCCCGTTTCTGCCTCTGCTCCCGCTGTCAGAATGCAGAATCTCCCGCAGAGCCGTGTCTCCGGCGCGCTCAAGGTCAGCACAAATTTTAAAAGTATGATCTCGGGTACACATCCGCAGCCGTGCTGGAACAGAAAAAAAATCGCTCTTCCCGTGCAAATGGGATCGCCTGATTGACAAGCAAGGGCTTCTTGTCTCCATATTTAATGCTTTTATAGTTTTACTGTGATACCTCTGCTGAAACGTCTCAAGGACATTTTTTTTTCTTGTGTTTGTGCTGGAAGCAACTAGTGATGCAACACTGTGACCAAAACTTTTTGGACGGTTTTACAAGGTGAGGCAGCTGAGATGACATGTGTATCCTTTTTACCGGGCATTTGCAATTGCAATGCAATAGTAGACTACCACAGGATTGACCTGAAAAACGTCTACATCTTCCTCTTTGGTCTAGGAAGAATTGAGGGTGACAAGATGCACCTGTAATTTCTGATTATATTATGACATCACAATGACGCATCACACAAACCAACCCTGGTCCTGGAGAGGTCACATGATCAACTGGTTTCATCATCCCTCTATAATCACCAACCGGACCAGGGCCAAGAAACTGGGTGGGGTGAATTAGTTTTGTCACCAAACCACTTTAATTAACCAAAGAAGACTAACTCACCCTGTGGCCCTCCATGACCAGGGTTCAGGAGCCCGGGAGCCTGTTCCACAGAGCAGGTTTACGGGCTTATCTGGATAACTGCACAGAATAAACCACAGGACTGCTCTTTTGACTTCAGTCCATGTTCCACATTTGGGGGGGGTGCTGGGTTTATCCAGATAACTCAGTAATCCTGCTTTGTGGAACAGGCCCCTGGTCTACACCACAACGTTAATTTAGTCATCATCAAACTGAGGTACCTCTTGCGAGTTCAGGGGGGGGGGGAGAGAAACACAAAAAACCTCAGAGTGTTTTTATTGCAATACCTGAACTATTCACAAGTCACTGTGCTTCTACCACAGTATCACACAGCACACACAGTGCACAGATAACTGGTGGCTGAGAACCACACAGATTACAGGGTGCGAAACCCCATGTTTAATTCCTCAACGGTGAGCTGTTACCTGAAACGGATACTCAGACCTTCTGAAACGCAGTTAAACGGCACGGAAAATTCCCTTTGACAGCTTAAAAGTGCGACGCCGTCAGCCGGTAAAGTTTCCACGTCGGATGTCTCTCTCTGGTCTTTAGCCCTTTTCATTGCGATGCCCAGACTGAAGACCTTTTTGTCTGAGTGACCGCCCCCCCTCCCCCCTCCCTATATCGCCCCCCCCCCCCCAATGTCACCTTATTTCTGTCCCCTGCAGTCTTTAAAAAGTGACACGGGCGGGGGGAGGAGGGCGGGGGGGTTACTCAGGTGCACATGATGGCCCCAGCTGCAGTGAATAGATTGACGGTGCACCCAAGGTCATCGACGGAATAATGTTCCTCGATGTCCTCGCATCTTAATTAACATCCACGGACGCCTCGGGCTACAAACACTTACGCAGGGGCTCGAAGCCCCATCTCCAATTACAGACCCCCCCCTGAAAGTCAGAATGACTCCCCCTCCCTCCCCCGCATCACAGAAGGTTGCTACGTACCCCGCCTTAACGGGGCTGTAATTATTGGGCGCGGGAAGACTATATTTTTGCCATTTAGTTTACGTTGTCAATTATTAGACCATAGCGTTCACTGACCGACATCTGTGCCTCTCCGTGACCGGCATGGCTGATTTCTCAAAGTGAAAATGACATTGTTATGATCAAGCTCGCTGTGAGTGCCCTCCCCTCCCGTTTTGGCTAAATACACTGGAGCTATATTTGAAAATTGGAACATTATTTTAGCTATTTTATGTTGCGTGATTATTGGACATGTGCTTGCAGAAGCACGCACACGCAAAAGCCATTTGTCACAGGCATTATTTCGAAAATCTAGCCAGAGAGATGACTTACCTCCCCCAAAAAATTTGAATGCCATTTGAGAGCGAATATTACATTAATTATAAACATACGGTACCTGTCCCTGTGTAGGTTCTCATCCCGCAGTCAATCTCGACAAACCACAGATACAAAACACCCTTATTCATGTCTCCAGTTGCATGCTGGGATGCATGTTACACAATGCGTATTAGACTGAACGTGGGGCCGTCTGATTTCTCTCAACGTGTCCGTGAAGCCGGCCCGTGTCTCGGGTTTGAGCGATTCACACTGGGGCGCACTCTTCTTCATCTGCGCGGCGTCGTGAGTCCGGATACGTCTCTGTTTACACTTGTTTTTATTAAACCCTGATGGCCTTGATTGTCCCAGAGGAGCCTAGCCATGGGTGAAATGATAATGGCAAATTAAATCGTTTTCTTTTTTCGGCGAGCGATATCGAATTTCGAAGTCAGTTACGGTGTCGTTTCCGCAAAGTCCTTGCTTCACGTTCATCTGTCACCGTACACTCCCCCCCCCCCCCCCCCCCAAATCACACACCGACCACCCCGGCCCCCAACACATACACACTCCCCCAGTCCCAACAATTTCCCACTTTACGACTGCACGTTGTTTATAAACACTGCTCTCTGTCGATTTATCTAATGGAATAATTATCAGCTCCGAGAGAACGCTTGAATGCTCCGCTTGTTCCTTTTCACGAAATTATGTTTTCTTCTCTCTTCTCCGTGTCTCTACAAATACACGCGTGCCGTTGTGCAGGGAGTGAGTCTGTTACGCTGAAAGACGTTTTTATTGTTGTTTTTGTTTTTTAATTGTGTTTTTCTATTCCCCTTGCCCCCGTTTCAAAATGCCGACGCTTGCTTCATCCCAACACTAAGAACGTTGCTCATGCATGAGGAACATGTCTTAGACTCAGGAGTAGGCTGTCTTTGGCAAAGGGTTGCTTTACTCCTTCCTATGTGACTTAAGGAGAACTCCGTGCCAGTCCACAAGTGAACTTCCACAGAAGAACAGCCTGTTCCAGTCACATAGAATCATATACAATATAGGGTAACACTCAATGTGAAGGCGCCTACTTAAGAGCCAACTCCTTCATAAGCACTTCATAAGTGCCTATGTCAATAGGCAACATAAGGATCGGTTCACTTGCTAAAGTTACACCATAGGTCCATTTGCAGTTATTGACATAAGCACATAAAGCAATGAAACATACAGTATGTGACTTATCACCTTATCACTACAACCTAAGGGGTCAGCAAACATATTCACGTTCCACCCAAGTGACAAAGTTTTGGAGGCTCGTGTGAAGACAAAGAAACCAAAAACAAAGTTGAGAAATTGTGTAAGAAACTGTTTTATTTTAAAATAAACTGTAACGACATGCCTTCTGAAAGCAGCGGGGTGCTTGGACTCCTCCGGAAAGAACGTCCGGGTGAATTTATTCAGCTCCCTTTCACCTCTGGGGCTCGTCGTCTCATCAGATTTTCAAAAAAGATACGTTTTCCTGGTGCATTTGGAGATAATCCAACCTATTCACATACAGGGTCTATGAAGCTTTTCCCGAACAACATAAATCACACGGAGGTTGCCGTGGCGACACAGACAGCTGGGGCAGGGCGGGGTTGAGGGGGGGGGGGCGACTCTCTGAATGACCAAAGCCCGAATGGGATTGGGACGGCCGCCGAACATGGCTGACCTGTCGCCGGCCGCGTGCTTATCGGAAACGCTAATCGAAAATTCAATTCCAATATCCGGGCCTATGCCGCTGCTTATCGCCTATAGGATCCTTATCTGCAAACCGCCGACGCGGGGCCCTCAGAAAGCGGGGCGGAACTTAGGGCAGGGCCAACAGGCTCCTGGACGGGTCAGCACTGGATACACTGAGACTTTATAAAGAAATGTCCCCAGGCTAACGTATGTGTGTGTGTGTGTGTACTGTATGTGTGTGTGTGTGTGTGTGCCTGCATGTGCGTGTGTGTGTGTGCCGTGCATTCAGGTGTGTGTGTGTGTGGGTGTATGTGTACTGTGCCTGTGTATGCCTGCATGTGTGTGTGTGTGTGTGTGTGTGTGTGTGTACTGTGTGTGTGTGTGTGTGTGTGTGTGCCTGCATGTGTGTGTGTGTGTGTGTGTGTGTCTGTGTGTGCCTGCATGTGTGTGTATGTGTGTGCCTGCATGTGTGTGCCGTGCATTCAGGTGTGTGTGCGTGTGGGTGTATGTGTATGTGTACTGTGCCTGTGTATGCCTGCAAGTGTGTGTATGTGTGTGTGTGTACTGCGTGTGTGTGTGTGTGCCTACGTGTGTGTGTGTGTGTGTGTGTGTGTGTGTGTGCGTGCCTGCATGTGTGTGCCGTGCATTCAGGTGTGTGTGTGTGTGGGTGTATGTGTGTGTGTGTACTGTGCCTGTGTATGCCTGCAAGTGTGTGTATGTGTGTGTGTACTGTGTGTGTGCCTGCATGTGTGTGCCGTGCATACAGGTGTGTGTGTGTTTGTGTGTGTGTGTATGCCTGCAAGTGTGTGTGTGTGCTTGTGTGTACTGTGTGTGTGTATGCCTGTGTGTGAGTGTACTGTGCTTGTGTATGCCTGTATGTGTGTGTCTGTGTATGCATGTATGTGTGTAATGTGTGTGTGTGTGCATGTATGACTGCATATGTGTGTGTCAGTACTGTGTACTTGTGTGCATAGAGGTGTGTGTATGTACGGCCTGTAGCGTAGTGGTTAAGGTAAATGACTGGGACTCACAAGGTCGGTGGTTCTAATCCTGGTGTCGCCACAATAAGATCCGCACAACCGTTGGGCCCTTGAGCAAGGCCCTTAATTGTCTCCTGCTTAGTCTAATCAAATGTATGTCGCTCTGGATAAGAGCGTCTGCCAAATGCCAATAATGTAATGTAATGTAATGTATGTGTGTGTCTGTGCACTGTTTTTATATGTGTATATGTGCGTGCCTGCTTTGGTCCGTATGTGTGTGTATATGTGTGTATATGTGTGCCTACGCGGGCCCGTATGTGTGGGTGTGGATCTGTGTGCACACTTTCTGTATTGATGAATAATTTCAGTTTCAAACCAGGCTGTCCGTTGATTGAATTGTACAGAGAGTGAGAATGGTATATTATCAAGGGCACTTCACATGATTGCTGTGGTGCTTGAACACTGTGTTTGGTTTATATTTCTTACCTTACATAACAGGGATTTTTAAAAATATACTTTTGGGAAATGACGGGAAGTCAGAGTGCTGTGCACTGATATGCACTCAACGCACATATGAATAGTATTGCCAGCGATAACTTTGCCTTAGTAAGTGATATTCAAGTGCCGGGCATTGTGTATATTTGAAACTGCACCAAAAAGGAAAAAAAAGACACTCGAACAAACATCATCAAAAAAGACCAAATGTTTCCTTCTCTCTGTGAATGCCAAAGCACTAATCCAGCCGATTTTGGATATAAACCACACTTCAGGCAACGGTTTCATCTGCTGCCAGAGCTTTTGATACAGTAGCCTGGCGGATTGGCATACAGTGGACACCCCCGGGCCTTCAGATGGTCACTGCCCATTGGGGGAATGGGAAGGAGAAAGGAGCATCTGGGGCTGTACCATTCATCAGAGAGCGGGGGTGTAGATGGGGACAAAGTTTCCGGGGGGCTTTTGGGAAGGGGGATGGGAGGGCTGTGCTAGTCCCCAAAACTCCTGATAAGATTTCTTCAGCCTAAACAGGCCCGCGTCTTTTGTCCCGTCACCAAACAAACTGCACAGACTGATAACTCCATTTGAGCTCTTAGGGATTTATACTCGGAGATAAGTTTCTAAAGCTCTTTTCAGACGTCTGAATCATAAAATTCTCGGTGCGTACGATAAATGAATGTGCGCTTATCTGTGATGGGAAACCGCGTAAGGGTCCAGTCGTCGTGGAGTTTACGGGGACGTGGTTCAACTGCAGAACGCCACAGGTTTTCTGGGGTAAGTTGATAAGGCCGAGAATGTTAATCAATCAGTGATGAATTGGCAAACTGATGTTGCTTATGCTGAGCGGATAGCCTTGATCCTCAGGACCTCTTAACAAGATTTAATTGAACTGGGGTAATTACTTGTCAAGAGGCAGGCTCTAAATCACGGCTAATTAATATGCAGCAGTTGTCTTACAAACAGGTTTAATCCACACAACTGCGCACAACCGATCTATACGTTCACAAATAATAGTCAAGACATGCATTACCATAGGTTAAACCACACTGATTAAAAGGCTTTCAAAATAACAATAAGTAACAGCACTTTATTTTAAATAAATTGTTCTCAGTCAAAGGTTATTTTGTATTCCCTGCCCTGATTGAAAACCAACCATGTCCCTTTTAGCTCAGGTCACTGACTCACTGCAAAAACCCCAAAAGAAGTCAGTCACAACAAGTATTCTATGCGTCTTATATTTCAACTTTCAAAAAATCTCATTTCTATTACTTTTTGCAACAAAAAAAATAGAAATACTTGACAAATGACATTTTATTATCCCATTGGCAAATCCTGAGATGAGATCCATTGGCAATACAAATAAGAAATACAATTCAATAAGTCTCAATATAAGACTAAAATTCAATTTTTTTTGTTGTTGTTTTTTTTCAGTGGTTTGTACATACTGTTTGGCTGAGTAAGTTTGTGTGTGTGTGTGTGTGTGTGTGTGTGTGTGTGTGTCTATGTATAACCTCAGAAAGTACGGAGAACCGTGCTGTCAGGCACACCTGATATCTCACCTGCTCCTGCTGCTTTAGCATTCCCTCCTGCTGGGTCTCCCGAGGCAGAGCGGCCTGATCTCCAGGTTAACACCGCACCGAACTCCTCTCCGCTTGGCCCTGGCTATTCTCCGTATCAGGACTATTAAATGTGAACTGAAGAAGCAATAATATTAATAATGCATTATCATATTAATACGACGGCAATGGACCACATTGGAATTAAAAGCCTAAGAAACATTGTTTCTGCATTTTTGCAAATTGAATTATATTTGGCATGCAGTGGTTAAGAACACATTCTTATCTCTAGCCTACCCTGTTGCTCCGGTCAGCGTATGGCACTAATAAATTATTCCCTCTTGATAAACCCAATCAAAATGAATAGTAAAAGCCAATTAAAAAATAATGTTTATTAACATTCTTTAAATGAAGTCGGTGCATGGTATAATTTTCAATGATTCCATGAAATGCAATTTCATGCAAATGGGAACCTGACCTGAAGACCCTTTTTCCTCTTATCTGTGTCCAATGCTCCAATGCTGTTACCTTCTCTGCTTTCTCCCCGAATTAATGAATGAATTCATAAATAAATAAAAACTAAGGAAGGTGGGCCTGTCTGTGTTCCCCTGTTTATTATGCAAACACTTATTTTAAGTGCATAGTTTACTGGGAGGAGAGAAACGGAAGACATTTTGTAACGTCGAATGACCGTGCTCATGTCACACATCCCAGTGAGTCTCACGGACACTCGATCTTTGGCAAGTCTTGAGATGAGTTAAAATTCTTCTTATTCCATTGCCAATACGAAATAAGATTTAATTTCTCAATATGAGACTAAAATACCAGTTTTAAGTTAATATTACACATACTGTCCTCGTGGAAGCCGTGGTTGAGTTAAAATTGAGTTTGGGTAAGATCTAATTTTATCAGTGAGATGTTCATTGGGTTAATGCCAATAACAATGAGACCCCCATTTTTCTATACATCTTTTACAGACATAAACAATCATGTGAGCACTTTACCCCACTCTGTTCAAGAAACTTCACTCCTATCACTGGATGGTACTGTAGAACTGCCCAAAGTGTGTTTTTATATGTACTATTACATTCAATTTGATCACATTAATCTGTCACAGAGATAGAATATGCAGTTACTGTTGAATATGTTATCCTTGTCCTATTCAACTATCATACACACATAATTATAATGTTCTACAAATGGAGAATATATAAACACAATAAATGTTTAATCATCCTGAAGTGTAAAGGGAGCCTGATAATGTTTACAATATCTGAATGTTTAAAAATCCTTTAAATACTTAATAATGCATGTCAATATTTCATATGTGGAGAGAATCGGTACTAAATTCTTCCACGGCATCTTGAGGTTTACAGGTTGTGAAAGGATATTTATGATTTTGCAGTTCAACAAAAGATTCCACTATCTTCTACATTATTGAGCACCACAGATCACAGCCTTCAAACAGAAAATATGAATGCTTTGCACATTGTTGTAAAAAAAAAGAAGAAGAAGCTTTGTTACTGCATTGTTTTTTTTATATGGCAGTGCCCCCATTATACAACTACCTTTTGAAGTAAAAGCATCTCATGTAAGAACAAGTCAAGACCTTGAGGAAACATTGTTTTTACTTTATTTTATACGAGTAAACACGTCTTTGCTAAATGAGAGAACACACTCCGCTATCCCCTCATTTAATCCTCTTGCAGCATCATTCAGACGTTCTCTGCCCCACACCCTCCCCCCCTGTAATCCACCAGCAGCATCACTCAAATGCCCTCTACCCCGAATCTTTAATTTTATGTTCTCATAACGTGAAATGTCCAGTTGTATTTGTTGGCCTGTCTCATCGCTGTGGAGTCCGTCCTGGAGAGCTCAGAGAACCGTGCGCTCCTATAGGGTCAGAGTGCACCTCATTGGCAGTTGGGTGTCGGCCAACCGGACGAGTCGTTCTTGCGTGTCGAGACGGGAGACATTCCCGCTGGCTGAAATGCACACCCCCCCCAACCCCACGCCCGCCTGGCAGGCAGTCAGACCGCAGGGTGATTTCTCTCACCGCTTCGTGTTATTTTTAAATATTTGAAGCCTGGCGTGTTTCTACCAACAGCATTTACATTTCAAAGAAGGAGACGAGAGAGAAAAAGAATCAAACCTTGTGTAGTCATCTCGTGTCACACTTGTCCACATGAATCAGCGTTAATTTTCCGCCATTTTGTTTTGGTGTTGCTTCCCTTAGCTTTAGTTTTTAAATAAACCCGTAGCTCTGTCTGTGCCTTATCTCGCACGCTCAGAAAACCACGCCGGTCCTCCTGAGGTTGCTGGAAGGGAGCTATGAAAGGCACATACTAAAATTGTTCTGACAGTGTATCTCATAAAAATAACATCATAAAGATGATGGAAAACAAACACCGGAATGAGCCGTGGCTCCAGACGTCAGGGAGGGAGAAGGTCCAACCGCTGCGCTCCAGGTAGTGAGCAGCTGACGCATTTCGAGTTAGCGGTCGTGCTTATGCCGGGCACAGTGACTCACCCATTCCCCTTGAGCCTGAACAACCGCATTAAACAAGTTTGGCGAGATTACTCACAAAGCGGTTCATTTCGGCAACAACCGACCCCATATTGAATGGCCTTAAACAGGAAGTGAATCATTTGCTTGGTTCCAGTTCATCTCACCCAAAGGAGAGGGACATATCCCCTGGCTGTGGACTAAAACTGGGCCAGATTACTGTGTTCAGCAGAGGCTTTTATCCAGGGTGAAGAAAAAGAGCTTCTGATTTGCATACTTTTCTTCCACACAGCTGGGAATTCATCAGAGCAGTTGAGGTTAAGTTCCCCGCTCAAGGGTACACAAGTAGTGTTCCACCTGGGAGTTCCACCTGCAAGTAACACCTGAGTGTTACACCTGGGAGTTAAACCTGGGAGTTACACCTGAGAGTTAAACATGAGAGTTAGTTACACCTGGGTAGGCCAGGTAGGCCAGGTAGCAAACCCAGATCCTTAAACACTGTGTCATTCTTGAGGCCCAGATGCATGATGGGTACACTCCATTTGTATCATATTGATTATGAAAAGTCTGAAATTGCAAAAGATTATAGTTGAACTTCCAACAAGTGAAAAAATATGTTCGTTTTTTTCGTTCAGGTGGATGAGAAATGATCTTTCACAGTTATAATGAAATCAAGGCATGAAAATGTGTTTAAAATATTAATAATGAAGAATACATTATACTGGAAAAGTACACAAATAATACAAAACACGATAGTCTTACATCTGAAAAAACACTGCCTAGCGCAAACAACCATGGTGTTTTTTTTTCCATGAAGAAAAAAGGGTTTCAGTGGAAAACATCAGAATACGTAATAGAATAGTCTAGTCCAAAAAGTACAAAAATAAATAAACACAAAAAACGTAAAGATTTTACATCACGTTACCCGAAACGTAGCCCTAACCATCTAACCCTAACAAGACATTAAAAAAGTGAACTATGAACTTCTTTTTAAAAAGTATGAAATAGTTGTTGTTTGTAAAAACAACATCTTCGTAAAAACAACATCTCTTGCCCGACAGCTTTGGACCTCAGGAAACCATTGATTGGCCTTACTAAGGAGGTCTCAGAGCTGGCTACAGGCTCTTTATTAAAAGTTGTGTACATTAAGTACCTGTGTCCTTCTGAGTACCTTACGAGGACGTGTCAGAGACAGATATTGATGTGGAGTTCTGGTGCTGTAATCAAACAGATAAAGTGTTCTCGTTCCCTCATAGAATGTGTGTGCACTGTTGCTGTTTTTATTTTTAACGTGCGTTGCTCAGCCATTTGACCCTTCCATGTCCTCGCCAAGACAAAAAGCAATAGAAAAAGTATGTGCTCTGCCAAACAGTCGAGCAGACCATTAAAGGATTAAGGAGACAGTGATGAAGATGATGATGATGATGATGGTGCTGTTTCTGATGATAATCTTGAATGATGGTTGTTACTGTGTGGAGCAGGTTACTAATGTAAAAAAAAACTTCAACAACAACAACAACATGAACAAGAAAAACAGCAAGAACAACAATAATAATAATACTCATCATCATCATCATCACCATCACCATCATCATCATCTTCATTGCATATAAATAGGCCCACGTAGTATTCTAAAGTATTGTGGTAACCTTTTGATGTATATAATTGTTTTTTTTATTGACTTTCAAAAATATAATAATAATAATAATAATAATAATAATCATCTTCTTAATCTTCATTGTCATCATCATCATCATCATCATCATCTCCATTGCATATAAATAGGCCCACGTAGTATTCGAAAGTATTGTGGTAACCTTTTGATTTATATAATCTGTGTTTTTATTGACTTTCGAAACTATAGTAATAATCATCTTCTTAATCTTCATCGTCATCATCATCTTCCTCATCATCATCATCATCATCATCACACACGAATAGCCGCACACAGTGCTGTAAAGTATGGCGGTGACCTTCAGCGTTATATAATCGGGGTTTATTGACTTTGACTGCGCGTGGCCCTCCGTCCCTGTGTGAGCGCTCTGCGTCCCGCAGGCCTTCCTCCTGCTGCAGTCCGACCCGCGTGGGCGTCCCTCCCGACCCCCCCTCCGACCCCCCCTCCGACCCCCCTCCGACCCCCCTCCGACCCCTCCACGCTGCGCCTCCGTTGGCCCTTTGTCTCGGGTAAGCTGGCCTGCCACGGTGACCGCAGATGCCGCTTTAACCCCGTCCTCCCCGAACGCGCCCCGAGGAATCGGCTGGGAGCGCCATATGCTCAAAGCACCATGGGTAATTACGCCATGTGTTGCGCGTTAATGAAGCCACAGACATGTCGAAAGGGCCAGTAATCATGTTTCTGAGCGCCGTCAGATATTATTTTCCCGCCGAAGCCGCAGTGTTTTTCCAAGTGCGCGTTCGCGCCCGGCGCTGCCTGGCACTCAAGTATTTTTCTGTGGTTTTATCTCGTCCTATTCGGATTCCAAAGCACTATTTCGAGGCTGTGTATATTATTACATGCATATTACATTTTGAGTTTTCATAAAACCACGCAAGCCCCTTAACAGATGTAGGCTTATACTGTACATAAATAATACATAACGCATAAATCACTCAATAACACATTCATACACATGCACACGTATGGATCTACATTAGGGTTGCCAGATGTTCAATTTTTAAACTGGAATTTTCTGGTTTTTAAATTATTCCTACATGTCCGGGTTCAGTAATTGACAGAAGAAATGCACCAGTAATCAAACAAGCGCATCTTGGATTAAGGAACGATAGGTGCTCATTGGTACAAACAGTTGCCTGCCACCATCTCAATACACTCTTCAGGTGCTCCTTTTTGTGGCGCCTTAAGGGATCTACAAAAGAAATCCAGCTAATAGCTGAGTGTAATTCATCATTTAACTCCTCCACTGTTAGTCCTTTGAATCTATCCGATAAATTATTTGTGCTATAATCAGGAAGGCCCTTGAAGCCTCTTAATCTTCTTTCGGTATTGACATCCCTTCCGTTTTCCTTATCTCTCCTACATTTTTCCATCTCCTCACACTCTTTGATCTCCCAATTATCTTCATTGTTTTCCTCATCCTGTTGCTTTAACCAGGCCTTGTGCTCCTCCCCTGTAGGAGCAAGCCCACACGTGTCAACTAAGTATGTTATCACATCTACCGTTTCCTTGAACGCCAAACTCCCTGGGCCACCAATTTCCCGTTCAGCATGTTGAGCATCTTCCACGGTCATGCTAGAACACATTCTACGCATGGCCTCAGTCAGACCTTTAGCCTTGCTCGCTAAAACCCTAAATCTAAGTCCTCTGACTTCAGACTCCTCAGTGTTCATATACGGTTGTACATTTATCTTGTACCATATACTTCTCCTCTTACGGGAGCTTTTACTCCTACCCCATTGGCGTGTGTGAGGGGTTAACAATGCATTCCTGCCTAACCCATCTTCTGTCAATCTCTCATCAGGCGGGCCTAGGGCCGGGTCCTCGACACAGTATTCCTTGAGAAAAGCTGCCTCTAAAAAGCAAATTAACTCAAAAAGCAGAACTCAAAGACACAAACCAAGGCACTCTCTCCGGGTGAAAACATTAATAAAAAGTCTTTATTGAGACAGGCAAGAACAAGGCAAAAAGACCAACGCCTATAGACACACTGCCTTCATCAGGGTCTTGAAAATGTACCAGTAGTTTGTCTGACAGCTCCTGGCTTTGTTCATATAGCTGCACAAATTGTCCAGTTTTGACAAATGTGAAATCTGGCAACCCTAATCTAGCTTAACAACAATGAAACGAGGACAGTGCTCAGCAATGCGTAACTGAGTAAAAATATACTTTAGTAAAAGTATATTCACACTTTGAGACTTAAAATGCGGATAACGGTGATGAGCACATTATAATCACATTAGGGTCATTACGTGGCGTTATTGAGTCAGGAGAGAGGAGCTTAATCAGGCCATCATTACTCTAGGCCCCCAATACCTCGTGATCGCCCTGATGACAGGAGAGCTAGCGGTGGGTATAATGGCCGACGTGCTTTCGACACCAATCTTTATTTTAATTAGGAGTATTAGACGGAAAGGCCAGGATGGATTGAGCCACGCAGCGTCCATTAAATTGTCCATCTCATTATAAGGGATGAGCTTCATTATGTAGCGACAAACCTAATAACTTACGCAGAGGTGGGGAAGGCAAGACTAAACGAGAACAAATATTTCATTTCAGAGGTTTGTTCTGCTGGCTGCTGGTACATACTGTACAGGCAACACACACACACACAGTACACACACAGGCAACACTGCAGATCAGTACTGTCAGAACTATAGCATGTGAGCCAGCACAGTACACACACACACTCACACACACACACACACACACACACACACACTGCAAAAAACAAGTACATCTCAACAAGTATTTTAGTCTTCTATTCAGTCTCAGTGAGCACTCAAACCACCCTTTAAGGCACCAACAATCATTCCACAGTCAAAGTCACTTATCATCTTAGAAAATTTCAGAAGATCATAGGTTTTCTTATCAGACTAGAACCGTTGTTAAGGCACTTTTGCAGTACACACGCATACAGTATACACGGGTAGGTCTTCTGAAAGGTTTTCTCGCAGGGCGACGTTGTTACATAATCGTATTTTCTCACGCACCAGCCAATTTCGGTTCAACGGTAGTCTTCGCATCCTGTACTTTTCTCCGCGGACACCGCGGTACGCCGTCGGCGCATCAGACAAAGGAAGCCGCGGTGGGCGTGTGTGCGCGCGTGTGTGTGTGTGAGAGCGCGTGTGTGCGCTCCGGCTCTTCGCTCTCAGGCTCAGACTCTGAGCGAAGGAGCAGGCAGTATAAATTAACGTCATCAGCGGCGCTCGGTCCGTTTTTGAGTGCCTCTCATTATTCTCCATTATAATCTCATCTGCGCTCGCGACCCTCCATTCATCACAGCTCGCGCCTGTAACACGCGGAGCTGCTTGGCCTTTTCATCCGCGTCTGTTAACTCAATACAGCGCGCGCACCCCCCGTTTCAATGAGAAAATCCGGCTCCTTCCATTTTACAACGGCCCAGGAAGGCAACGCGGTGGCCTACAATACAGTATTGACATCAAAGTGCAAAATACATCTTTAAAATTATTCCTTTTGAAAGAAATAACAATGATTAAAACAACCGCTTTAAACAAAGATTTGTGTTGCGTTGAAGGTCAGGCTTATTAGCTGAATTTATTGAAGATGAAATCCGTTGGGAAACAGGGTGGAAGAATAAAGAGGGGAAAAAATGAAATGCCTCAACTGCTGCATTGATCAATAATCTTTCCCCACAATGCAATCAGAATTGATGAAAAGCAATTCTTCAAATAATTCAAAAGATACATCTCCAGTTTGGCTCATGGTATTGCATTATGAGTTGACCCAACTGAATCATTTTTTTTTTTCCTCACTGTATTCCACTATCTGTGGGAAGAACAGCTTTGGAATGCAACAATTTTGCAGTTAATTTCAGTGAGCCCATCGCTGTTGATTCAGCAATTTAATTAGCTGAGATTGAAGTGGCTCTCATGAACATGCTGATTGACAGCTACCAAAAACTATTGATGCTTGACAGTCATGAATAAGTCCAAGGAGCTCCACTGGGGAATGCAAACAGGAGCAGAAATCGTTTTGGAAAACACTGCACATATTTTACTGGAGCTCAAATTTACATTACATTACAGTTATTTAGCTGACACTTTTATCCAAAGTGACTTGCAGTTGATTAGACTGAGCAAGGGCCAACATCCCCCTGGAGCAATGTGGGGTTAAGGGCCTTGCTCAAGGGCCCAACAGCTGCACTGATCTTATGTGGCTACCCTGGGACTTGAACCACTGACTTTCCAGGTCCCAGTCAAGCTCCTTAGCCACCTTAAGCCAATTTGATCAGGATTTGCGTTTGTAATCACCCACCACATCCCCCCCCCCCCCCAAGAATGGGAATTAATAAATGAGAAAATAATTTTACTATCAGAAGGTCTACATGCATTTATTTGTTACATTATGTAGAAATCACATAGACAAACCATACAACCTGAATACACTAAAGCCCAATCTTACACCTTGAATAGATTTAAAATTCAAGGGAATACTGCCCCCCCCCCCCCCACACACACACACACACACACAACTGCTACGCTTTTAGTGAGAATGGTTTGCTTTGTGATATCCGCACTATTTCTACCACAGAGAACATGGTTTCTGCACAAAGGAAAACGTGTTAGAGTTAGGCCGCCGATCGAACGCGGTCTCACCACGGTAGCCGAGTCCGCAAAAGCCCCCCCGATATTTTTACATCGCAGAAATCTCAACAGCAGGCCTCAAACGGCGAGAGGAGACTTCAATCATCTCTACGGCAGACGGAGAATTCCCAGAGCCAGGCGACGGAGCTAAAAAGCCACGCAATTTAGATACGGGGCACAACTGGGAAAAATGAAATAATTGAAAAGCGTGCAATATTCTAGTAATGCTAATATTAAAGCAAAGTTTAAATCAAAATTGTTCCATAAAAATTAATTGCAAAGGCTGAAGTGGAGATTAGTAACAGGCATTTCAGCATCCAAAGGACCGAGCAGAATTATCATTATTATTATTATTATCATTATTATTATTATGAAGGAGAAGTGCATATTAACAAAAAACATTGGCCATCCCAGCCTTAATTCATCATTCAAACACCCAAGAGAAATTCTGCTCTCATTTCTCATTTCTAGCTAGGAGTACATCAGCACATACTGTACATCAGTACAGTCATACAAGCAACAGAAAATCAGTGGTATAGAAATACAGTGAACAATCAATAATAATTGTATTTTGAAAGGGTAACACTTTACAATAAGGTGCCCTGCATTGGCATGAACTAATATAATTCTTAAGTTGTTAATATAGTAGTTATTATAATCTATACAACTGTTATCGTATTTGTACATCATTAATTAATCTTAACAACTACATTAGTTATTGCCAATTCATATTGGAATGAAAAAGTATTGTTATGCATTTGCTAATTCCTAATTAATAAATTAATCCTATGGTTTGCTAATGTATGAATATCATGTAACAAATAAGTTAGTTGTTAAAAATTGTATTAACTAATAAAAAGTATATTTTATGCTTAACTAGTGTATCTGTCCATCATTAATTCACGTTAACAGCAGTAACAGAATTTGTTAATGGCAATTCATGAACCTTATTGTAAAGTGTGAGCATTGAAAAACTGACCGTATGGAGTCTACTAAGTCTCGATAAACCACTCGAGTGTATTATACACTGGAGAAAGGTCAATTTCCACTGTAGTGTAACACAACCATCAGTAGTGGAGGAATGGCTCTGGGTTTAATACAGCGCACTTTTTTTTTTTTGGAGCCTTCATTTTCCCCTATAGCGCAAAATCACTTTTGTTTTGATCTGGCTGATGAAATTATTCAAACGGCGCGCTCCAGTGGTGTTTCTTGATGAATAGGATTATGGCTGTAAACGGCCATCAATTTTCCATCACGGTTCACAGCGCTCCAAAAGCCAATTTCCCCCGAAAAGCCAGAGGATATTGTGCCTTAGATTAACCCCCCCCCCCCCCCCCCCCCCCCGCACTAACACGACGGCCACAGCGCCGAAACGTCCACCCTGCCCAGGAAGGGGTCTTTACTGATCAAATTGAATTCCAATCCTTCCTTAGCACACGCGTTACCCGGGAATAAATAAGAGCGGTTCAACTGGAAAGATGCCGAAGCTGGGATGTAAGCCGGGTCGATGCCGTTCACCAACACCCGCGATCCTAACTGTGACCTATCGACAATGGCCCCAGAGAAAGGCGAAGAGGAGGGAAAGAATTCACACTTCACACCGTGTCCTGTCTGCGACTGTTTCCCATTATTCACAAATGTTGTTTTCCCACGATTTCCCATTTGCGGTATCGTCAAGTGTGATAGCACTGCGTTTGTCCACCTCACATTATCCCATTTCCATTACAGCATACAGCAACATTCGCAGGGTGGAATCAACATGTCAATATGGCCCCCAAAGCTGTACTACGGTTAAAAGTACTGAGAGAGTTGAAAATACTGTGAACATTTTGCCGCACATGAGATCAGATGAGATTAGGCCATGGCTGCTCAACTCTGCTCCCGGAGATCTTCCGTCCAGTAGGTTCTCATTTCAACCCGAATTAGGCACACCGGATTCTACTAACTAGCAGCTCAACACGATCTCTAGCTGTTGAATGAGGTGCACTTTGTTAGGGCTGGAGTGAAAACCAACAGCAGTGGTCTCCAACCCTGGTCCTGGAGAGCTACTGGGTCTGTTGGTTTTAGTTTTGACCTTAAAATCAGACCCAGGTAACCACGTGAGGTGGGTTAACTATGTAATCAACTGCTCTAATTGATAGCTCTAATCTAGAGTAACAACACAAACCAGCAGTCAATGTAGCCTACCAGGACCAGGGTTGGAGACCCCTGACCTACAGGATGGTAGATGTTCAGGAACAGTGTTGGTCAGCCCTGGATTAGGTAACCTTCAGAACAAAGAGAATGCGAATTGGTTAAAACCCAACAGCTTCACATGATCATTTCATCAGATGTGCACAACTGCAACATAACCATGTTTTGCTCTGCCGCATGCGGTATACAGAACTCACTCTTATTTTCAAAACCTTGAAATTTGAGCAATAAAACAAAACTTTGGTTGGCTGCCTCGCACCCTTTTCAGACCGTCCCTCCATATTTCATGGCTCTTGTGTTGAATGGGTCTCTGTCAGCGGATTGTTTATTGCGCTAATGTTGCCTTTTTCCCTATCACTCCCTTCACACGCAGATTTGAACAATGAAAACGGACGGGGGAAAGAACACGGCTTAATTAACTTCGTTAACCACAAAAGGTAAAAAGAAAAACAATCCACTCTTCCCCCCAAAGAGGAAAAATACAAGAAACTTTTAAAGAAAAGGACTAATTGAGAATTTGTGCACAAGAGGGACCCAGAAATACAGGGAAATGAAACAGGTTTCTAAGGCCCTGGGCCCTGTGTACAGGATTGGGCCCAGAATTACTGAATTAGCTGGATAAGTGCACTACGTAAAAGCTGGAACCCTCCCAAATCCGGAACATGGACTCTGCGTTTTACAATAATCCTGCTTTGTGAAATATGCCCCTGTAGTCTTAAAATTCAGCTTCATGTGTGTGATTAAGTATCTGTGATAATAATTACTGTACTTATCCACTAAAACCCAGACCCTGCTAAAATCTGGAACATGGACTGAATTAAAAATGATTGTTTGGAGTTTTACTCAGCGTTGGTGTCCAGCTAACTCAATGATATGGAATAGGCCTCAGCAGTCAGTGGCAATGGGATATGACTGGCAGTGGCAATGGGTTCAGATTGGCTGGGGGTTCTCCGATTACTGCTCAATGAATTCCTCCCAACGACAAGCCAGCGGACCACCGGCCAGCAGTTAGTCAGTGACAGATAACATAATAGAACATAACAGAACATAACGGTGAGAACAGGCCATTCAGCCCAGCAATGTTCGCCTTTTCCAACCACAGAAGTGTACCTGCTGCTTAGTTTGCCTAAACGCGGAATAATATTTAGCACTGTATCAAGCCTGGTCTTGAAAACCCCCAGTGTTTCTGCCTCTGCTGCATATCCTTATAGACATGCTATCTCTCTTCAGATCGATGCTAGCTCTATCCTGTGTGGACTGTGGCGGAGGGTGCAGTATTTTCAAATCGTTCACAGGAGAGCAAGCTGGCAGACTTCATGTGGTTCTGCGGTAGTGTTTGTGTGATTGCAGGTGGTGGACCGGTATATCTCCAGAGGCATAATTGACCTTTGGCAAACTCCTGCCTGCTCCTGCTACTGTTGTGCTAACCCAGACAAACAACCCCGGCTAACTGTCCAGAGCTTCAGCTGTAAACAACTGAGCGCTCTCCAAAATATCACCAGAGGTTTCAGACAACCTTCGGACGAAAAAGGCTCACTAATGACATTTAGAGGCGGGGAAACGGTCTCCAGCATTCGGCGGAGGGTAACGACCCGGGGCGTGAAGTTGTGGGAAACAAGAAGCAAGCGGAGGGAATCAAGGCCACAACACAGCGCACCCGAGAGAAGCCTCGCCAGCGATCCACCGATGCAGGGCCGGGGAGAGAGACTGAGATCACAGCAGGCCCACTGTAAAATGGTCATGAAAAAAAATAGTGAACGCTATCACTGTCAGGCAAGCAGCCAGACAACTAAGGGGAGAAAGAACAGTCTGCTGTCAGCCGTGGGTGCCTCTCAGCGTAAGGCTGGGTGTGAAACATGATTTTCAGGGGTGTCAGTGCAGGGAGCTGGGTCCCCAGCAGAGCTCCAAGTCTAAGCAATGCCCCTCAAAAGCTTTCTCCTGTAAACCTGGACCACGGAAGCGATTGAACGCACCCAACTAATCAGAAACAGCTGAGAAGCCAAGTGCCCAATTACTTTAAATGGGGGGACTATGTATAAAACGGGATATAGTTCCTACACTGATCACCCAACATGGATGTGAACCCCCTTCAAATTAAATAGGGCGGTCTGCACTTTCGTCGTTTCATGCGACGTCCAACGTGCCAAAAAGAACACGAACTGTACCGCCGTCCAAATAATTACGGACTGCACTGCACTGTACGTGCAGGGAGGAAGTGAAGGCCAATTGCTGATTCCAATTAAGGGGAGAAAGAAAAACCCCAGCCAAAATGGTGGATAAATGTGGGAAATAAAGGTCTGGGACAGTCATTAGGCGTGTTTTTACTCCCTTTTTCTTCCTTTGGCTGGCAGACAGTGGAACCGGTGCTGGATCCAGGGTGGCACACAGGCCTGGATCTCGTCCCGATCTCCATCGTGTGGAAGCAGCCTGATTTTCAGCATGGGTGCACCCCCCCCTGGACAGCCTGCCAGTCTGTGCAATGGCCATTACCCACAATCCCCCTCTTTAATGTCGAGTGCCAAGCGAGGGAACTTGGAAGGCACTTTGGTGACCTCACAAACTTCTGAGGCGGGGCCAGAGATTACCCATAAGGCCACTGAAAACCAGAAAAAATGCATTAGTATACGTACGTGCCACTGCACTGCTGAAGAAAAAAAAACAAAAAAACAAAAAAAAAACGTCGAGAATTGTTTTTAACACTACTCTGCTACACAAAAGATTGACTTTCAATATCACACCAAAGCAGAACTGAGTGTGCCATATCTCTCATTTCAAAAGCAAAGTAAAATCCCCTCAGGGAACAGGTTGTATTATCTGCAGTTTCTATAATTAATTCCTTTCTCGTTCCCATTTGTCATTACATTCAATGTTCTTCCTTCCACCGTTATTTATTTATTTATTTATTTATTTATTTATTTACTCTTCCGGCGTTGAAATTATATAACTCTGAATCAGCCGGAGTTTTGAAAGCAAAGATTCGACATTACTGGGGAGGATAAAACAACAGAAAACAAGTCAAAAGATGTACTACTCAGCACAGATTCATCAAAATCATCTGCTTTTGTGCTGAACGGCGTAGCTTCAGCAACACGAGGGTATCAATTGCACTTTCCATCATCGGCAAAAAATGATAAATTTTGCATTGGTACGAAAAGCGTGCTCAGAGGCATTAAATCGCTGAGCGCCACATAAATCATTTCCGTACCCGTGCATTGTGTCCTCTTCGGGACCTGAATAACACCGAGGTAGGAGTTTAGTAGCTGCTTGTTTCTCCGCGCGATACCAAAATAAAACCAGTGTTGTTCCCGAGGAAAAAGCTGCCGTCTTTTACACCGGTGCGCATTTCACTTCTCATCGCGAATGAATAGCAGCTAAATAACGTGGACGATAACGTCCACCAATGCCATATGCAGCCCCATCTTTGAGACCAACGAGATGTCTTACTGGAGCTCCGCTCCCATTTCAAACGTGCATACAATATTCTTATTTCTATATTAATTGTGATATTGATAATAGTATCACACAAAATGCATTGCGAATATTAACATAGCAAATTTTTCAATGCATTCTGTGTGCCTGCTGTCCAATTTCAAAATCCCGGAAGACAACAGCATAACAAATTGCACTGTGCCAGGAGTACACCGTAATAATACAAAATAACAATAAAACAGCCTGCTCCAAATACAGTCTGGCTTCTGAACAATTAGTTTGATTATTCAGCTCTCTATTGAGTTTGAAGAAGGGAAAACACAGACGGTGTTTTCTGCGGATAAATAATTAACATCATGATCGTGTGCAGTTGCTGCTTTGTCCATCGATGGAGACAGATCGAGGTCAAATACATATGGATTTAACCTTTTTAGATGCCAGTCACAGATACAGTAATATGAAAAAAAAAAAAAATGCTGAATATTGGGCAAACATATAGTAGATTATTCTTTTAAAACTGACAGAAATTAGCAGGGATTTCACCACTGATTCAGACCCAAGAACCAAAGTGAAGTGAGTTAATTAACTGTGTAATCAACTGCTTTAATCGATCAATTAAGTGAAATGGTAAAAGCCTGCATGGCGCCTTTATCCAAAGCACTGTGCAATTGATGCTTCTCATCCACCCAGTCACCCGTTCACGCCCGGCGATTGGCTGCCTTGCTCAGGGACACTTCGACACACCCGGGGCGGGATCAAACCGGCAACCCTCCAACTGCCAGACAACTGCTCTTACCGCCTGAGCCAACCAAGTAACAACGAAAACCAGGACACCCTGTCACTCTCCGGGACCTGATGTGAAGTCTTAAGGCGTTTCGATAATGAAAGTTTGATTCAGGTTTGGCTTGGGGAACGAGATCAGAACAGAACGTACAGTGAAAGCGCCCTGAAAACACACGGAACTGGCTCCGAAACCAGCCCTAATTTGAACCCATAATTTACTCTGATTTAATCAATGCTCCCGCTAGCCAAGGCCGCCATTTGCTCCCTGAACTCAAACTTCTCTATTGCCCTTTGAGATGGGTTATTGATTTCGTGTAAACCTAAATTTTGGTAACTTTTTTTTATTTTTATCAATCCCTTGAAGCCGCCTCTTAAATAAATAATCAACTGCCTCCGTTTTTTATCAGTATTCATAACAACATCTTCCTTTGGATGATGCGTTTTCGGAGCAAAGCGCATCGGTTTTAAACCAACACCTCCAATACCCCATAATTCCTACAGTCAAACATGCAATATATATGTGTCTCCTCGCTCACTGAGAGACAGCGAGCCCCAGGGGACCAGGAGAAGCCTGCTGAAGATGTGGTTCCCAGGGCTGTCAAACAGACGGGACCCTACACGGGCTCATGAATATTTTCGGCGCAACTTCTCGGAAGATTTTTAAACAGATTTCAAAACCCCCGAAAAAGAAAAATTAATCAATAAATAAAACATTCTCTCTGATTTTTTTTGTGTGTGTGTGTGTGAGCGTTGCTCAAGCGTGCCGTACAGTTAATATACCGTAGAAAATGACATCTCACTAGAGTTTGGATTTTAAATTGAGTATTTCCCAGGAAGTGCTGTCAGGGAGTCACCGGGGGGCAAGCAGCATATTTCTATGTATGCGAATGTGTGTAGAATATATCCTTCGCCGGTCATTTTCACTCACGGGTTCCGTTGAAAGTTACACGGTCCAAGCGTCGGGGACCTCCGGGATAAATGGAATTCCATTGAGCGTCAGCGGCGGACGGTGGGGAGGGGGGTCGACGGCAGAAATTGAATTTCTCGCTGCCTTTCCTCGGTCGGTTATGGGATCACTGTCCCTCAGGAAAGCCGGGGAGGCAGAGAGCCAGCTCTCCTGTTGCACAGGCAATTACACTCACAGCCGTGCGGACCGCAGGTGAGGATTTCACTGGATTAGGTTACGGGGGAAAGGGGGCGCCGGGGCCAGGGGCATGGTCGGGCTGGCTCTCGCTGTCCCCTGTATTGTGGGGGAAATTACTTTTACCCTTTGCTATGTGGATTTTAAAGGAGTTGAAGGTGCTATGAAAACACTGCGAAAGTATGAAAATGCGCGGGGCCCAAATAAATCCACACAATCCGTTTGAAGGAAATGTCCGTTTCAACAAGCCGTTTGGACTTCCGTTAAGTTGTGAGGAAAGCCCAGCGCTGGGCACCGGCAAAGTTCAGTTGCTTGGAGCTAGCCAGCCAATTAGAAGAGCGGTTCATTGATATTAGTGAGCCTTAAAAAGCACTAAAATAGCCACTAAAACAGCCTGTTCTTGGTAAATTAACTTCGCCGGAGAACGGACATGTACAACTGGGTAGAGGATCGAGGTTGTTTTTGGTACTTAAAACCATGCAAACGTCTTCTGGTGGATATCAGGACCTAAAATAAATCACTGGATAAGTGCAGAATACAGGACGTTTAAAAACTGAAGAATATTGTTTTGGCTTACATATGCATATGCGCCAATTCCGATGCTAAATCCCACGGATGCCTGGAGTCCAATTAAGTATCCCAAACCTTTTTTTATAGACAAAACAATGTGAGTAAATGGGTATTACTGGAGGATATACGGGGGTGTATTCCTGTACAGGGTCTGTTTCCACAGAGACTTTAAGCCATATGCTTCAAGCCTGGATGCCCTTTGATGGAAGTGTTTTCGCTTCTCCACACAGTCCCATCCCGCCAGCTGGTCTCCGGCTGTGGCTGTTGCTCACCTTGCGGCGCGCACTCGGACTGCCCACTGGGAAGGTGGCATCTGCTGTTCTCTCCTGTTTGACGCTCCCCCCCCCCCCCCCCCCCCCCCCCAAGTCCATTTCTCAGGCCGCACGTGGAACCCTGACTACACTCTCACCGGTTAACCCTTTTGCGGAGCAAGCATCTTGGAATGTGTTTTTTTTTCAACATTCTAAGTCAGCGTTCTAGAACTCCCCTGCTTTCGATCACCAGTAGTGATTGTGACATCAGCATTAGAATGTTCAGTCGACAACATTCCGACCGCATATTTGCGACCTCACATCTTAAAGGCCTACATCTGTGGAGTGACCTTCCTGTGGATGTCAGAACAGTCTTTGGGTCTTTGACCACTTTCAAGCGCAGACTGAAGACTCATCTCGTCAGGCTGTGCCTTTCACTCCTTACCTCACGGCCACGATTACCTATGTGTATGCCATAGCTTATAATAGCACTTATTTGTAGTTATTGTAGTATTCCGGGTATTCTAGCTGCCAACCGTGGTATGCTAATTGGTAAGTTGATGTGCTCAAGTTCAAGTTGTGTCTGTGCGATCACTCGAGGACTCGGAACTGTACTTTCCTCTAGGGTCCTCAACGCACTTGTCTCTGTGTTTGATTTGCACTTCATTGTATATCGCTCTGGATAAGAGCGTCTGCTAAACGCCTGCAATGTAGTGTAATGTAAAGGGCTAATAACGTAGCGATTTGCGTGACAAGAAGATTTCCATGTAAAAAATTCAGATACTTACATTCTTATATGTGTCCATTTAAAGCAGTGGTCAATTTTTAGCGTGGCTACTGTTGGGTTCTTGTCTAGTTTCACCTCAGTATACAGGAGAGCAACTCTTAGCAAATGAGCTGTATTGTTTAATGTCACGAGCACAAATTACAGCAAATGTTCATACACGTAAGCGACTGATGTTGATCAGGCTATTTATTTGGGTATAATTGCTTAAAATGCAGGTAACAGTGATTACAATTCGACCCTATTAAATCAAGGCTAAAATTCAGCATTTCAAAAAAAAAAAGAAAAAGGTGGCAATGTTTGTCAAGCTTCACTGATGGCAGTGTTTAAATCCATAACTCCTGCATTCTAATCATGTAGCAGCTGAAATTCATTACACCGACGCTTGAGTTATAAATGGTGCGAATGAAGCAACACAAAAACCTTGCACGCTAAACTGTTTTGGATAATGAGCTTCTGTAGTTCATCTGGGTGCTTCGCAAAATGGCTGCCATTTTTTGACTGCCACATTAAAGAACACTCTGAAGTGTCATCCACCAACAATATATTCAAACCGACATAAGTCTGTCTTTGTAGGATCCAAGGAGTCCTACTTGCTGCTGTTGTTGTGAAACAAGGTAGGAATTGAATCTTATATTTAACAAGATTTTAGACTCTTTAAAGTTGCAGCCCAAGGAACAAGTCTAGGCAATGTATTTGTGTTTGTCTCAGGGGACACTTTTTTCTCTATATTATGTAAAGAAAAAAAAAAACCAGCCTCACATTTTATAATCATATTCCTGCACAAAGTTGTATGGAAAATGTTGCAATTTACTCAGAGTCATTTTGATTGGGTCAGTAGCTATTGAATATTCTCCTGACAGTGTATAGAACACAAGTCTATCAGAAGTTTTCAAAGCCTCAGGCTGACAGGAGACATGCAGAACAAAGGGGACTTTGTGAAGGCAACACTGTCGATATTAAACACAGACCGTGATTACATTTATGACGGAATGTCAATATAACAGGTCTGATGAGACGTGTACAGTATGCCGTGAGGTGTTTGAAACATAAAAAAAAAAAAAATTATATAAATATACAGTACATTCTGGCCACCAAAATTTCCCTTGATTGATATATTGCGAAATCGCGGGTAAGACAAATTGACTGAATGTCTTCAGAGCAAATACGCTCAGAAAAGCGCTTTGTTGATACCGCGACATGCGGTGAAGTAGCGCGGTATGGATTGTGATGTTTTTTTTTTTCTTTTCTTTTTTTTTTCCCCTGCACCTGTTGCCATGGGAACAAAAAGCTGGGGGGAAATCTCGTAACGCTAATGATTGATAAAACTGACACGGCCGTCACTTGGAAGGAGGTAAGGAGGAGGCGTGAACGCTCCTCCCGACCGCCGCGCGTTTACCGTGTTTATGCTGGGGGGTCCACTCCACCGCCCCGCCTCCCGCGGGATCGCTCCCCCCCCCCGCCCCGCCCGTAACTCCGCCGCGCTCTTAATCTCCCGCGTCTCTCCTCCTGTCAGTCTCAGAGCCCCGCGGTCTCCACCCACACGCCAGCCTGGCGGGGAATCTGACCTTGCGTTCGCGAGAAATAAAAGGCAGCACTCCAGATGTCTCCCTTAACTCCCCCTCAAAACTTCCAGATTGCCGCTCTGACTCCTGCTCTCTCCTTCTGTCTGCCACCCTGTTCCTGCGTGCCTCCTGACTGCCCCTCCCTGTTGCTCTGCTATATATATATATATATATATACACACTCAGTGAGCACTTTAGTAGGTAGGCCTGTACACCTGCTTGCTAATGCAAATATTTAATCAGCCAATCATGTGGCAGCAACTAAATGCGTAAAAGCATGCAGACGTGGGCAAGAGGTTTAGCTGTTTTTCAGGCCAAATGCCAGAAAAAAACAGTTCTGTGGGCAGAAACGCGTTGTTAATGAGAGAGAAGAAGATCAGAGAAGAAGCAGTTATTACTGCTCGATGCAGTAATAACCACGCATTACAACAGTGGTATACAGAAGAGCAACTCTGAACACACACACACACACACACACACATACACACACATATATATATATATATATAATTTATTTTTTAAGTTAGGATGTAAATTTCCTTGTGTTTATAATTAGGGGGCTGTGCATGAAGGCCAAGCTCAGCTGTTCCTAATCTAACATGGCTACCAAAAAAATAACCAGGCAATAATTACATCAGCCAAACGGGCGCTAATGAGAGTTGTCCAGTGCCACCGTTAGCCCCATGACACCTCCAGAGGGCTTAACGGTGACACCTCCAGAGGGCTTAACGGTGACACCTCCAGAGGGCTTAACGGTGACGACTTCCTAGATCCACCCCTCTCCATCCCCACATCACATACCCCTCACTTACCACTAGTGTGCCCCAAGCACAGAACGCCAGATAAAATGTACATTATTATTATTAATAATGTCCTACTGCTATGCACACAGAATCCTATCTACCCCTCTCTCTTACATAAACACTGCAAATGCCTGCACTCCCGTTTGCTGTTGATGTTTTAAGCTGACTCCTTGGCCCTGGCTTTTTTACGCCGTTGAGGATAATGACATGAGTTGTTCGGTGACTTGCAAAGAGGAGTTTGTTGCTGGCCTTCCTGCAGTAACTTTTCTCACTTTCCATCACGATAGCTAAAATATCCCCGCTTTCTGGCGCGAATCCCCTCTGGGGATAAAAGCTCTCCCTATATCTCTCCCTCCCTTCCAAAATGAGTTCCCCAGGGGTCAGTGCTTAAGCCCCTTCAGGTTTCCCTCTGGTCACGTGACGCAAATCCCCCCTGGCTCTTTTTACTTCTTCCCTTGTTTTTCTCATCACCTTTTTTTTTATTCCGGTCACACTCAATTTTCTCGCCGTTTTCTGACTCCCAGGTCCCCGGAGACAACACTGCATTCTAAACCTAGAGCCTCTATCCAAATTTCAGAAAACATCCCCTCGGAGGCTGACCCACTCTGCTTTCTGGCCAAATCCTCCCTGCTCAAAGGCTTCTCAGAGCTCCGTAAGACTCCAAAGTCCACCGCTTCCCTTCCGGAATGCAAAGAATGTCCGCGTCGGCAGAGACTCACCTTCACAAAGAAGTGCCGTCCTGCTGATCTGCCGCGATGCAGGCCCGTCCTCAGTATTTTCGGAATGCACCTTTCATACGACCCACCGCCCTGTCCATTCATGATCTGCGCTTGTGTACTATCTGACCGTGGTAATCCGCCAGGGTCTACCCTCCAGGGTCTACCCTCCAAGGCCTACTTCTCCAGGGGCCTCTCCCCTCCCCTCCTCGCCCCCTGTGCACGGTGGACCTCCCCGTCACCGTGAGGGCTGCAGAACAGCCCTGTCCATCACACCCCCCTCTGGACGGAGAAGGTCGCACCTGTTTCGGAATTCACCTCAATTCCCAGAACTTTGAGATAACTTACAGCGAGGCCCGATCGCCGTCAAGCATCAGAACACAAGGCGCTGGGCTCCGGATAATCGTCCAGTCACCGAGACTACCGCGGTGCTCATTTCGATCATCGTCTGGCACCGCGTGAAGGCGGTGAGGAAAGGTGCTGTCGCCGATAGCCGTCAGACTCACGGTACGCATTAGCACCGTGCAGGTGTGCGCGGCCACAGCGACTGTTCACGGGTATGTACAATTACAATTACAATTCCCCTTTGTGGCGGCACGGATGGTGCAGTGGGTAGCACTGCCGCCTCACAGTAAGGAGGTCCTGGGTTCGAATACCCGTCGGCCGGGGCCTCTCTGTGCGGAGTTTGCATGTTCTCCCTGTGTCTGCGTGGGTTTCCTCCGGGTACTCCGGTTTCCTCCCACAGTCCAAAGACATGCAGATTAGGCTGATTGGAGAGTCTAAATTGCCCATTGGTATGAGTGTGTGAGTGTGTGTGCCCTGCGATGGACTGGCGACCTGTCCAGGGTGTATTCCTGCCTTTTGCCCAATGTATGCTGGGATAGGCTCCAGCCCCCCTGCGACCCTGTTCAGGAGAAGCGGGTTAAGATAATGGATGGATGGATGGATTCCCCTTTTCTTTATCGCCGTCTGTTCTGCGACCCGCTGCCCCAATGACGTTTAATGTCGTCAGTGCTTTCCGGTGTCCGCAATCCATCAGAATTCCAATGACAGAATACCTTTCACCCAATGTGTATTAAAAATATATATATATTTCAAACAAGAATGCTGCACTAAGCAGGTGTATCATTCAGCAGGCATTTCTTTTCTCCGTCGCTGAAATGTGCCCTTCAGTCTGATCCACGTAAAATGTGTTTTCGCTTGACTTTTAAGTCCGTTACAACTCATAAGTCTATCTAATCGCTTTGTGAGTTCTTCATCCTCTGTTGAACCGATTGAACTGTACTCGACCAGTCAGATTATCCGGCACATTCTGCCACAACAGAGAGCTCACATGCCGTTTCATTCAGATTATGAACATTTTTTTTTTCTTTGTGTGAGGCTAACAACCTTGCATTTCACATTCAGTGGAAATAACATAAAGCAAAGAATGCATTGATATTCACCAAAATGAATATTTAAAAAATCTATAAAGATTGAGACAGTGTATCAGCTACTGTGAAGACCGTGGTTTGTGCAATAAGGATCAATGTATTTACAGCTAATTATTTAATCGGGAAAAACAAAGATTAACTACAGCATACTGCACTTGTTTACCACAGCACAGTATGAAAAAAAAGATGACTCAATTTCTCTGAAAATAATTCTCGCACGCGAAGAACTATCAAATGAAATAAAACCACTACTGACAGCTGAGGCACATCTACACACTGCAGTAAATTTAATAACATTTATGGAATGGGAGTCTATTAATGTTTGCATTTTTCCTCATCATATTTCAGTGGCTGATGATAATTACCCCAAAATTCCTTCTCGAGCTTAAAGATGAAAAATATCACACGTCACATGATAGCAGCCGGTAAAGATACTCAAAGCGGTAAAGATCTCAGGCTTGGACCTGTAGTCCTGTAGTTCTGTGGTCATTAACTGGCTACGAGGGGGGAGTGAACAAGCCCCTTGTCTCGCAAGGGTTACAGTGGATTTGAGTTGGGCAGGTTACCTATGGCAACCACTCTATTAGCTGCTACCTAAGGTGTCCTGAGCACCTGCAGCTTAGCAACCCGACATCGTAGCAAGGCCTTGGACTAAAATCACCTTTTATTTGAAGGCTCCTCCACAAGAGCTACATAACTCCTTCATAAACACTACATAGAGCATTCATAAGCACTTACTACTTGCTTATGTATTACATTACTGGCATTTTGGCAGACACTCTTATCCAGAGCGACATACAGTTGATTAGACTAAGCAGGAGACAATCCTCCCCTGGAGCAATGCAGGGTTAAGGGCCTTGCTCAAGGGCCCGACGGCTGTGCGGATCTTATTGTGGCTACCCCGGGATTAGAACCACCGACCTTGCGTGTCCCAGTCATTTACCTTGACCACTACACTACAGGCCGCCCTGTATGTAGAGCTCATGAGTGTGCTATATAGTGTTTATGAAGTCATGAGATATATCGCTTCCTTCAAATAAAGTGTTACCCAAAAATATATTATTATATTATTCCCGGGCCCAGGAAAATAATATTTACGACAAGTTCACCAACCATTGGTAATGGCTTACAATAATGTTACATGAATTAGCATAAACGGATGTCATTGCTAACCGACTAACTACTGGGAAATTAATCTCTTCAGCTTTGTTAATGTATTTGTACATTATTAATTCATGTTAAAAACTACATTAGTTAACGGCAATTCACATTGGAATGAAAAAAACAAAACAGTTTTTGTTAATGGCTAACTAATAAGTTTATCCTATGGTTTGCTAATGTATAAATATTCATGTAACTAGTAGCTAACACATACATTCACTAATGTAAAGTTAATTTCACGCTTAATTAATGTATTTGTACATCATTAATTATTGTCTAAGAACTACATTAGTTAATGCTAATTTGTTTATTGTGAAGTGTGACCCATCCATCTTCCACCAGGCACTAGTGCCTCACCTGCAGTCCTGTGTGACTGGACTGCACATGGACTGCACAGCTGTTGTAGACCTCAACAGTGGATGGGTGGCACAGCTGGGACACAAAAATAAATGATATGTGATGAACATGAATTATATGAGATTCTCCCTTATTAAGGAGCATTCCTGAACGCATGTCCGTGAGTAATTCAGAATAATTTAAGAGAACCTGGTAAATAATCCTAATTAATCTGTTCAAATGACTAATGAATGACTCACCGGAAGAAAACAGATGATACAATTCATGGACATGTTTGTTGGCGAAAAAATGTTGTCTTGACAAAATTTGTACCGAAGATGCCAGAGAGAAGGACACAGGGTAGGATTTCTAATGACATGAAAATAACAAAATAATTACCTAAAATGACAGACATCCGTTGAAGTCATGCAGTATATTAATCCGCTGATTTCTGTTTGAGTTTAGGGCACTGCTGCAAGCGTTGCTATGCATTTCGCATTAGCTGGAAATCAGCCCTGGAATTGAAGTCGGGGAACTGCACTGTGAATCGACTGCCACGGACCCAATGAAGAGGTTCTTTCTGACAAAGTCCAATAACCTGACTTGCCACACCACCTTCCTCCAGGCCTTTGTGCGTGAGTACATGAGGCAAACAGAAGCGCATTTTGCCCCTTAATTTCTCCATTAAAAAAAATCTCCACATCTCAACTGTAGAGTGTCCAACATGCGCGGCTAACAGATCTGACATCCGTTCCGACAGGCGTCCCAATTAAAGTCTTTACCGCTTGCTACTTCAAATGTAAAAAAAAGGCCTTTGTTGTGCAGTAGTAAGAAAAAAAAAGAAAGAAAAAGAAGCCCAGTCTTTACTGAAGTCCCAAGGGGGTGGGTGAGGGGGGATCGGGGGGGGGGGGGTAGGGGGGGGATGGGTTGGGAGGGTGGGGATGACTGCAGGCTTGTACCACCAGTCCGGAATCTCCGAACAGGATCACAGGAGCCACGGGAGGCTGTCTCTCGGGTCGTTTCAGGCTCCGACGGCGGCACACCCGCTGCGCTTCGCACGGCCGCCCTCTCGGCTGCACGGGGTCCCTGCCCGTGCCGCGCCCTTCCGAGACGTCGGTTCGCGTTTCGACGGCTCGCGCCGCCGTTTCCGCCCTAACCGCGGCCGACGCCGGTACACGTCCCGGCGGAGAGAGGCGGACTCTGTACGGCCACACCGGTAGAAAAGGACCCTTAGCTGACTTATGGGAACGCCTGCGAACTGCTACTCTTCGTTGAAGCTTCGTTGATTGACACAAAGAAGGCGGTGTGGTTAGTTCATCTCCAAGTCACTGGAAGGGCATGCCCCTAATGAGGGGGTAACAGCTAGTTCTGCCCAAGTGTGGTTCCGGTTCTGGTCCAGTTGGTCGATTCCCCAGAACAGGACCTGTCAAAACCTCCAAGGGGAAGCTGTAGAAAAGGGCTCTGATGTTTCATAACTCCGAAAAAATATGTTGCAGTGCAGTTGCACAGAAATCCACTGGCAGTTATGCTTTCAGTAACTAATAAGTATTTATTTAACAACTACTACTACTACTAACTAACTGCTGTATACACAATACAGTGCTACAGGACATTTTTCTCTCTATGTTTTGGCACGCACTATGAGAGTCATGTTTATAATTTGTATTCAGGCAGCATTAAATCTGTATGAACCTTAGAATCTGCCAATATATTCATGTTCTTTGATCACAAGGCCGCGCTAATTCCATTTCAATATCCCAGGAGTCTAATGGATTCGCTGCATTCCGCGTTCGCCGTCATTCATCATTGTGACATCACTGGTCCGCCAGCTCTCAGACAGCCACCTTAACAATTACCGACGATATTCAGCCGGCGATGCATCACCGACTGATGCACTGCGAAAAGACCGGCCAGTCATTCATTACGTTCCGAGGGACCACTTTAACGTGCGCGGACATGCTGAGACACGCAACTTTGACTTTCATTCCAGTCCTCGGATTAACAAATGGAGCGAAAACGAGTCCGATAGACTCAACAAAAGCAAGACATTTTAAATTCATGGCAGAATTAGAATTCTCATGGCACCGTGCCGTGGACAGTCATCCGTCTCTGGACCAATAACCTATTATTTGTTGCATATCTCAATCTAGAACCTCTCTTTGAGGGTCGACGTGCAGTGTATTGGCATTCACCTTTGTCAAATTATATTTCGCGCATTTACCGAATGAAATCTCCTCCACAACTATTTTTAAAGACTACAGTCTGTCAATAACGGCAATAACAAATATTAAGACTAGGAATTAAAAGTAAGCATTGAGAGTAAGTATTAAAAATATTCTCTGTTGTCAGCTGATAAGGGTAGCAATACGGTGCAAAAACAAGCCAGAAAGCTACAACATTGCCATTTAAAGGCCATTTTAAATAAGATTACACAAGGTTATCTATTATCTATTCCATTATTGATTCGAATATTTCTGAAGACACCGAGGTCGCGCAGAAGCCCCCCGTGTCGGTAAAGTAAAGAGTTCTTACTTGGCGCTGCTCACTTATTATGACGTGGGCATTCGCCTGCCGCGGGAGACTCCATATGACAAATGCCTCTCGGAGCCGAAAGCCGCAAAGCATGATGGGCGGCCGTCTGCCACGGCACATTACGCGGCGGCGGTGGAATCCATCTGAAGTAAATCTGACACACAGGGACACGCGGCGAATGATAAATAATGACGGTAAAAAAAAACCCGTTTATAGCATCGGGGCTTCTAATTATTGTCTAAACTAATGGCTCGGCAATGTCGTGTCGCGAATACCAAATCCGCTTTTTTTTTGTCTTGTTCCTTTGGAAATTGGTGTCGCCTCTACATAATTCTTCACCATAATTGTTCATGAGGGACATTTATTAGTTGTTCCTTCAGACGGTGAGAAATAGATCCCCCTACCTTCTTAATCTTTTCGACGGCTTAAAGTTTTAAATCAGGCGGTACAGTGGGAGCGGCTGGGGGAGAAACGGGACTGTTGTGAATTTTTCAGTCGGTTGCATCTGCAGCATCTGTCATAAAAATACACTCACTGAGCACTTTATTAGGAACATAAAGTACATCTACACATGCGCTTATCTAATCAGCCAATAGCGTGGCAGCAGTGCAGTGCATACTATCATGCAGATACGGGTCAGGAGCTTCAGTTAATGTTCACATCGACCATCAGAATGGGGGAAAAAATGTGATCGAAGTGACTTTGACCGTGGAATGATTGTGGGTGCCAGACAGGGTGGCTTGAATAGCTCAGAAACGACTGATATCCTGGTATTTTCACGCACAGCAGTGTTTGGAGTTTGTAGAGAATGGTGCGAAAAACAAAAAACATCCAGTGTGCAGCAGTTCTGTGCGCGGTAATGCCTTGCTTATGAAAGAGATCAGAGAAGAAGGGCCAGACTGGTCGAAGCTGACAGGAAGGTGACAGTAGCACAAATAACCACAACATTACAACGGTGGTATGCAGAAGAGCACCTCTGACTGACCTCTAAGTGGATAGGCTACAGCAGCAGAAGAATAAGTGTAATAAATACCTAATAAAGTGCTCACTGAGTGTACGTACCAAGATGAGCTTTCAGAGAGAACTCATACTCTGATTATGAGGCACGGACGGAGAGAGCGTTATATCATGATAGAGGGGAGAAGCCGTGGGAGTAATTCTCCTCTTAAAAGAGACTACGCAGCCGGTGTGAAGCACAATTTGTTTGAGAGATCCTGTACTGATATTAATGCTGCAGAGGACCTGAGTGATCTCTGTGTGCTACGCTACGTGGTAGCGCTGATATATCCTGCCATTATTGTTTGAGGGAGCCCAGCAGTGGGAGAGAGAGAGATGACAGGAACTGCACTGGGCACAAGGACTTACATGTCAACAGGAATTTATTTAGTGCAGCATAGAAAAACATCCTCCCCCCAAACGCACTCACTCACTCACTCACACACACACACACACACACACACACCCTTCCAGGCACACATCATATTCAAGGTACATTGGGGCCTGTGAGTGCCATCTGCATGCTCACAGATCAACCCACGTAGTGTGTGTGTGTGCGTGTGTGTGTGTCTGCATGTGTGCATGCATGCACATATGCGAGTATGCGTGCGTGTGTGTGTGTGTGTGTGCGTGCACGTGTGTATGTGTGCGCTTGGGTGCGTTAGTATCAGTTCTATTTATTATTTAGAAATAGAAAATCATCTGAGCGTGCTATAAATCTCATTGCTCTCATTGAAAATGTACATTATCTCAGTTTTTGCTGCTGGTAAAATACCACGCAGTACTTTATGTAAAAGAGAGTTCAGTTCCTTGGAAAAAGGTTGAAACTATTAATTTACCTCTGGACCTGGAGGATGGCAGGTAACTGAAGAATCTCCTCAATATAAACCTGTATAACTGATATGGAAACCTTGAGCATTACAGTTTATTGGTTGAAAGCACTGGAGATTCAAGCGTGGAATATATGTAAAAAAAAAAAGCAGAAAAACTGAATTAGAATAAAAGAAATAAAACACTGGATTTAGCAGGCATTGGTACAGTGATTATGTACACTGCACAAACAAGGTATTGGGCAGTAGGGAGAGGATGCAGGTCCTGTATACATACAAATTTTGGTCACTACAACTGAAGTTGCTTTATAAGTAGCTTCTTCTTCTTGAGAAATGTTTGAAGCGGTCCAGTTTCGGTGGGCATTTATGAGCACTGGAGGACCCAGAGCATTATAGGATCAATATGGGAATTCAGAAATGCAGTCTCCATGTTGTTTTGGATGATGGCCAACACAAGAAACACAACTGATGGATAGCCTGTGTGAATCATCTTGAAAATGACATCACAGTAAATGAACCCCACCCGCCTCCTCTCTCCCTCCCTCTCCCTCTCCCTCTCTCTCTCTCTTTCTCTCTCTCTGTCCCTCTCCCTCTACCTCCCTCTCCCCCTCTCTCTCACTCCCTCCCTCTCTCCCTCTCTCTCTCTCTGTCTCTCTCCCTCCCTCTCTCTCTCTCCCTCCCTCTCCCCCCTCTCTCTCTCTGTCTCCCTCCCTCTCCCTCCCTCTCTCTCACTCCCTCCCTCTCTCTCTCTCTCTCTCTCTCTCTCTCTCTCTCTCTCTCATGGCTCTGGGTTTTCACTGCGACATCTGTCTCAAAGCTGAGACACAAAAAAAAAAAAAAAACACCGGCAGTGAAATCTGGTAATTAACTTGGCAGCCATTTTCCTCAGAGTGAACCTCCTTCTCCTCAGCCGGCCCCCTCCCTCTGGGTCAGGGTTACCCTGGTTACACTGGACTGCTGGCGTTTCTCTGGGCCCGGGGACGCTGCGAGACCGGCTGACCCGTCCGGGGAAACTCCGCACTTCACCACGCAGGGGAAGGCTTTCGGGGGCCTCGTCGGAGGACTTCGCTAACGAGCCGGGAGGTGGGGACTGAAGTAACGCTCTCCGTTTAAGCCCCTCAAGCGCACTTCCCTCCGAGAAGATCTCTCTCGGGTCAGGGGTCACGCATGTGCCACCTGATGAAGATCTGCGGGGATATAAAAGTTGTGCACAAGTTTTGGTTTTGCGAGCGGAAATAGTTGCGCTGGCACTGTTCTTTTGCTTGTCATACTGCTCTCCTTTCTGTTCCACAAAGCAGGTTCACGGGGTTAGACAGATAACTCCATCCATCCATCCATCCATCCATCCATTTTCACCCGCTTATCCGGAGTCGGGTCACAGTGGCAGTAGGCTAGTGGTATTTCAGGCGTCCCTCTCCCCAGCAACGCATTCCAGCTCCTCCTGGGGGATCCCGAGGCGTTCCCAGGCCAGGAGAGATGTATAATCTCTCCGGCGGGTTCTGGGTCTACCTCTGGGTCTCCGCCCAGTTGGACGAGCCCGGGAAACCTCCAAAGGGAGGCGCCCGGGAGGCATCCTGCTCAGATGCCCGAACCACCTCAATTGGCTCCTTTCGACGCGAAGGAGTAGCGGCTCTACTCCAAGCTCCCTCCGGATGTCCGAGCTCCTCACCCTATCTCTTAAGGCTGAGCCCGGCCACCCTACGGAGGAAGCTCATTTCGGCCGCTTGTATCCGCGATCTCCTTCTTTCGGTCACTACCCAAAGCTTGTGACCATAGGTGAGGATTGGGACGTAGATCGACCGGTAAATCGAGAGCTTCGCCTCCCGGCTCAGCTCCCTCTTCACCACGTTACCACCGCATTACTGCTGACGCTGCACCGATCCGCCTGTCGATCTCACGCTCCCTTCTACCCTCACTCGTGAACAAGACCCCGAGATACTTCAACTCCACACACACAGTTCAAGGGTTAGACAGATAACTGCATTGAGTAAAACCCTTACGTCACCTGACATGGAATAAAGTAAATGGTAAAAAACCTGCATTTATATATTATCCAAAGCACTGTACGATTGATGCTTCTCATTCACTCATTCACAAACACGCTGACACACCAAGCAGCGACTGGTTGCAAGGCACCAAACAGTTCATCAGTAGCATTTGGGGGTTAGGTGTCTTGCTCTGGGACACTTCGACACACCCAGGGTGGCAGATCGAACCCGCAACTGACTGCCAGACGACTGCTCTTACCGCCTGAGCCAATGTCACCAAATTATAGTAGATTTATCCCTCCCCTACATTTTTCACATTTGCACGTGTTTAACTACTTTTAAAGCACTGCTCAAAAACGGTTTAGACAGACACAGTGTTTCCTGGGCTCAATTGGGCTTCCACTTTAAAAGCAGTTAACATGGAAACTGATTCATGTGTGCAACAGGAACTGCCTAAATAATAAAAAAGGATAATTATTTTAAAACTTGACTCCCCATGCACATATTTTAATTACCCATGACTTGGCCACTTGATAGATGGGAGGGTAACATCTGTTAACAATGAGGAGAAGCACAAGGGATTTTTACACACAGCTGGTAATACAAAGATACATGGATTGGAGAGCGGAGCTTAATTTTCCAAGCAGAGCAGGGCAGTTAATCCAACCACCATTGCTCTCAGTTTTTAACTTTGATTAATGAATTTAACAGCTTACGTTTTTTTTTCTTTCTTATTCTTGATATTATGATAAAAACACGTGATCACTACGTAGAGACAGTGGTAATGAGAATAATATCACCGCAATACTGTCACACTTTACAATAAGGTTACATGAACTGTCATTAAATATAGTGGCTAACGATTATCTACTGAAAAGTTATTATGTACAATCTTTGTCAATGTATTCATACATAATTCATATTAACAACTACATTAGTTAATGCCAATTCATATTAGAATAAAATAAATGTATTAATAGTTAACTAATTATAATTGTAATTTTATCCTGCATTTTGTAGGATGTATAATGTATAAATAATCATGTTACTAACACATTACTACAATAACTAACAAACTCTCTAATGAAAACTTAATTTCATGCGTATTTGTTCATCATTAATTTTTAAATTTTTTCATCATGATAAATGAATGTTAACAATTACATTACTTAATGTGACCTTATTGTAAAGTGTTACCCGGAATAACAATGGAATCCTTGTTAGAATTGTTTGCTCAATCCCAGCTATGAAAGGTGTTTAGATTGAATGGCACTTTGTAATTCTCTCACTCTCTCCGCCTCCCTGGGCCGTGGCAGGCTTTGCTAAATCACCGTGGGAAGGGCGGTTGCACTCTGCGATAAGGTAAATGAGTGCCGGGTTTCCAGCACAAAATGTCTGATGTGAAGCCACTCTACACTGGCAGCAGTACATGAAAACACCAATGCATTCATTTGATTGAATGTGTCCACGCAGAAAGGAGGTTCTCTACACTGCAGTGCATACACAAATATACTCCCAGGCAGGAAAATGTGACCTTTGACATTACACAGAATTTATGCCGAGCAGTTTGTGATGATTCAAGTGAAATAGCTAAAGGGTGATATGAAAAGGCCTTCAAAAATGAATATTCTCGTAAGACTGGTAGCCACCTGATTCTGCATCCTTCACTCTTCAATTTGGGAACACCCAATAGCAACCACAGACCTGCTCCATCAGTGAAAAAACCTCCTCTGGCAATGCCACTTTGCCTCTTGCATGCACTGCAAAGACCAAAAAGTATTTTCGTCTTATATAGAGAATTAAAATCTATTTTATTTAACTTTTTTATTGCTAAAGAAGACATAAATAACGCTAATGAGGGAAGATGGTTTGACTCATTTGTAGATTTGGCAATGGGGTAAGAAAATATCACTTGTCAGGCAAACAGTCAAAACAAGATAATACGTTCTACTTGAGAGGAAAAATAAGATCTTAAGTCTCATTACAAGACCAAAAGACGTTTTTTGAAGTATGCAGAGAAAAATGTTCAGCGTTAAGTGAACGTTAAGTCGACAGTGTCAAGTGTACTTTAATTTCCACACTGTAAGAAAAATAAAACTTAAAAGGTTAGTGTCCGTCCCGCCTTAAAACTGAAATAAAACTTAAAGGTTAAGTGAACACAAGAAGACAAGTTGTTTCACTAATTAGAGTAAAGAACTTGCCTTCTCAAGTACATTCATCACAACATTTAATGCAGAATAGACGCTAACTTTTCCAAGCTGAAACAAGAAGTATTTTTTATTCATGTTTTTCTTTTCAGTGTATCAAACTCCATTTTAGCATGTGGATGCCCTCGTATGGATAAATCAGCCGGAGCCCCTCTGTCAGACTGCTGCTATAATGTCAAGCAGATCGGCATGACAGTGCAGTATCTCCTGCTCGATCTCAGCAGCAGAACACCTGTCGTAACACAAACATTCACACCGGCTACGGAAAAAAAAGAAAAAGCACTCAACCTCTCACTACACCACAAAGAATCGTTAAACGCGTCAGTCGTGCGGGACTCAATGAGGATCTTGGCCCGTTCTTCACGGAAAAATAAATAAAAAATGTAAATCTCCCTCCGCCCCAATCGTAACTTTGGCCAGTTCATCACGGGTGTCACTGGTGCGCGCCCTCGGTCCCGTCGATATCCCCCATCCTTGGAGGACCCTATATCCCCACGCAAATCAATTCATCTCAGCCTCTCAGCACAGTCCCTCATTCACACTGGAAGGGTTCTTTCCTCCGGAGAGCGAGCCCCGCCCTTCATCCGCACGGAACGGAACCCGTGCACTGCCCTCTCCGATCCCCCCCCCCTCCTCCTCCACCTCCACCATATCTCTACATACGTGATATGAGTTTCTAAATGGTAAATGGTTGGCATTTATATAGCGCCTTTATCCAAAGCGCTTTACAATTGATGCTTCTCATTCACCCATTCATACACACACTCACACACCGACGGCGATTGGCTGCCATGCAAGGCGCCGACCAGCTCGTCAGGAGCATTTGGGGGTTAGGTGTCTTGCTCAGGGACACTCCGACACAGCCCGGGCGGGGGATCGAACCGGCAACCCTCTGACTGCCAGACGACTGCTCTTACTGCCTGAGCCATGTCGCCCCGACATTGTTTCTCTCATGAAAATACCATATGTACTCAATTGGTTCCTGCATCAATCGGTCTGTTTAATTCCGTTTATTAGTTTCACAGGGGCAATGCACATTAATACATGTCTGACGGAAGCCTTGCACCGACCTTTCCAATCCCCCCCACCCCCCCATGCACTGACCTCTCCAATCCCCCCCACCCCACCCGCCATATCTCTACATACATGATATGAGTTTCTCTCCTGAAAATACCATATGTACCCAATTGGTTCCCGCATCTAACCCATTTCTGAAACAAACCAAATTCTGCACACAACCTCGGTCTGTTTAATTCGATTTATTTGTTTATTTGACAGGGGCAATGCACATTAGTACATGTCTGTAAATGCGCCAGGGAGTTAGCCAGGGAGGCTAATTTTCATTAGCAGTCCCCGAAGCTACACGTTCTGTACGGGCAGTCCATCTCCACACTCTATAATGTATATCAATATGGATTCATTAAGAAAAACAATATAGCATACGTAGTTTGAGCATCGACCACCACTGAAGTAGCTACCAAATTAAGACAAAGACCAATTTAATGTTCCCCATCAGCCATCGCCCGCAGGTAAACATTCAAATCCCTCGGTGACAGGATTTTCAATTAGTCTCATAATCTAAGCGCAATTCAGAGCCTGGAGGAAAGGTCAGCCGTCAGTCTCCCTCCCGCCAATTACGCGCGCGGCGCGGCCCTGAGGTCTCAGCGACGCGCGGCTCCTCCTGCCGTTCAGACACTCAGGCCCGCCGCGCCTGAGCCGCGCCTGATCCCCGCCGAATAAATAACAAACTCAAACACTCTGCGTCTGCGTGTCTGCGTGTCTGCGTCTCTGCGTCTGCGTCTCTGCGTGTCTGCGTGTCTGCGTGTCTGCGTCTCTGCGTCTCTGCGTCTCTGCGTCTCTGCGTGTCTGCGTGTCTGCGTCTCTGCGTCTCTCCGTCTCTGCATCTCTGCGTGTCCGCGTCTCCGCGTCTCCGCGTCTCCGCGTCTCCGCGTCTCCGCGTTTCTGCGTTTCCGCGGCGGCGCGCGGGAATCCGGGGCCCCGCGGTGAGGATTTCGGAGGGGCTTAACGCGCGCACCTATAATTTGAGCGAGACATCTGCTGCCGTCCCGCAGCTGGGGGCCCGGGGAGGCGATGTGCGATTACTTCCGCGTGAGGGGAGCGGCGCCTCCTTACACGGGCCGCTTTCAGGCCCGACGGCGGGGTTTTGGGTTTGGGGAGACGGCGCTCTCCGAACAGCTGCGACCAAAAGACTCGAGTAATGAAGTTGCCTTCTGAAGCTGCGGATGGATGCAGATTTTTGATTTGCGTTTTTACCTTGCTGTGGATTAGCTCTCTCTCTCTCTACCTCACTGTTTCTCTCTGTCTCTTTTGGTCCCTATCTATTTCTCTCTCTCCATCTCTCTGGGTCTCTCTCTGGGTCTCTCTCTCTCTCTCTCTCTCTCCATCTCTCTGGGTCTCTCTCGCTCTCTCTCTCTCTCCATCTCTCTGGGTCTCTCTCTCTCTCTCTCTCTCTCTCTCTCTCTCGGTTGTTAAAAGCACCCAGCTCTCATAGGTACTTGACTAAGTTTTATTAAATATGTTGTATTTTGTCCGCTTCCTCAAAAAAACTAAAAACAAAACAAAACAAAAAACAATGATTACCGCATGCCCAGTGGGAGCCTGCACACACAGATCTCTTGCAACTGCATATCTTCCACGCCAAAAACGCCCCCGCCCCCTCATCTACCTCCAGCCCCCCGCCCCCCCCCCCCCCCCCAACCCCTTTCCTTAATGTTTTCCTACGTTTCTTCAGAAAATTCCAGGAATACTCATTCTCCAAAGCAATAAGGAAAACACACTTTCTTCCTGGCAAAGATTTGCTCTTTTCTCATTTCTGGAGCCAAAATGAAGGACTGCCCCAGCATTAGTCCAGAGTTTCAGTCAGAATGACTGTATATGCGGTTGGTGAATGCGCCTTTGGAGTTTGTTGTGACCCAGGGGAATTTTGATATGCAGCTGGAAGCTGCCAAAAAAAAGTAGCCCAGAGAACCACTTGGAAATGCTACTCGCTGTTTATGAGAAATTTATTCAGTTTTTAAAATATTCTCATCACCCTCTTATTTCTGTGACTGTTAACTAGATGACACTAAATAATTGATTCCTCCATTGGAGGCAGATAATAGAGGCACAGGATGGCAGAGAGAAGTTGAGCTGAGTGAATATAAGGAAGGTGAAACAAGGTCAGGAAAGGTTTGTCAATTTCCACGATCTTCTCAAATCGCGTTAAAAACAACCACATCGATAGCTACGTCCCCCCCCCCCTTCCCCCCCACGCAAAGACGAACAGACGGAACATAATTCAATGTTGTGCCACTTTTCCCCCCCTCCTAAATTTAATCACGATAATAAATCAGTTTTAAAACGTGGACAGGGTGACATCAGTGGAAGGAGAATCACCATGGGAACCCATTAGCAGTGCTTTAGCTGCTCTCGGATACAATTACTCCGGCCGAAACTGTTTTGGAAGCCGCGTACCGGGGCCTCGAAATCGCCCGATTCCTCCCATAATTCCGCGCTGATAGATTCCTACAACAGTTTGAGAATAATGATCCGTTCTCGACAAGCTAGCCGGCGCATTTCCTGCCGAGGATATTGCCGCGCTGAAGTCGCGAAAAACAAGACGCCGCGGCGTATAACGAATTTGGTGCCCGGCTAATGCATTTTTCATTCGTTTCATGATTTATGAAAACATTACAGTCCTTGAGGAAGAAAGAAAATGGTAGATGGAGGGAAAATGGCTTGAGCAAAGCTCGGTGACACAGGATGAATAATTTAGGCTGTTGCACACCAGAGTCTGGAGTGAAGAAATCATTTGAAAACTACAAGGACAGCGACAATACACTTGCCCCGGATGAAGGACAGGGAACTGTGTATTTCGCATGTTCCGTAATACGGTATTAAACGGAACATATTGAACGTGCTTCACGGTGCTGGAATATTTGTGGCAACAGTTCAGTTATTGCTTAGCTTTAGTAACTCCAGTAAGTTTTGATTTGGTCACTTTTTTGGACCATTGGAAAATTCCCAATGCTTTCATTTTGAAAAGGAGTAAACCATATTTGACACATATCCTCCATGATACTTTCACATGCTAAATTACCGCCACCAGGAACCAGGTGCTCAGTGTGCTCCATGCCTGGAATTGTTTTGGAGCAATAAACTATGTTCAAAGACAGTTAGGGGAACATTCTCACCATAACAGTATATCACAACCAAATGACAATTTGACCAGAATGACCTCAATGTTCTTGAGCCATTTTTTATTAGCTGGGTTGACGCTCCTTGCTCTACATCATGTTCAATATCATGTTAGGGCCCTTACACCCATCAATCCAGGTGGAACCACATACATAGTATCAATATTATCACTGCTAGTAGTAGTAGTGCTGCTACACTCTTCGCAATGGGGCTCCCTGAGGTCCTGGCTAAATTCCCAACCCTGGCTCTTTCAACCTCCCACCTAATCATCCCATGATTGAACTGCCTAAAATATTGTTCTCTCTCTCTCCACCTCAGCTGGTGTGTGGTGAGCGTTCTGGCACAAAATGGCTGCCATTGCATCCACCCAGGCAGGTTCTGCACATTTGTGGTGGTTGGGGCGAGCTTCCCCCTTGTCACTGTAAAGCGCTTTCAGTGTCTAGAAAAGTGCTATATAAATGCTCCATCTATATATCTAGTAGTAGTAGTACAGTAGTAGTAGTAGTAGTAGCAGTAGCCATAATGATACTGATAAAAACAATTGTGAGTAGAAACACAATAGTAACAGCAATACAATCGCAGACAACACGCAGAAGAAGAAGCAGCTGGAAAAAGTCAGTAATAACATGACAGTCTCCTTGATTCCGGTAAGCAGCCATGAACAGACGAACCCTGAGTACAGCCTGCTGCCCTGCGGTGGGAGGGGAGGGGAGGGGCATTGTGTTTAGAGGGCACAACAGTCATTATGGCCTATAGAGGCCATTATCAGCATCACCACGGCGAGGCATACTAATCAGCCCTGAGGGGGGGATCAATATCAGCTGCACTGGAACAGCGCTGTGAAGCCTAATTGATTATTCCAGGGCCCGTATATTTATGATTTTACAGAGAAGGATACATGTTTTTAATCAGCACTGGAGGTCCCTGGCAGAGGTTAATTGTATCTAAAAATGGCAGGTAATTCTGATATGGGCGCAGACAGTCCCGGCGTTGATTTGCATAAGTGTGTGTTAATCAGGTTTACAGTTATGGGTGCGCCGGATTTTGAGGTGACAGATGTAAGGTTTGGAAAGTGCGGGGGTGCGGGGGAGTGGGGGAGTGGAAGATTGATGGGTCATTGCTGCGAGCTGACAGGGGACGCAAATAAATGCCGGCTGTTTCGGAAACTTGCTGAACGGAATAAGTGGAATATTAATGACGCCGATGATCAACAAAACACATCCGTCGCCCCTCAGAGGGGCGTCCGTGGAGCAGCGTATCAGACGCAGGCCGCTTCTACATCCGAACATTCTCACGCGGCGTCCATTTAAAAAATATATATAAAACCGTCCAGAGTGACAGACGTGATGTGCAGCTGAACGACATGTTTGCTCTCCGTTTATGATTAATTTACGTATTTACTTATTTCACTAGCTTTTTCTTGTCAGAAAACATTTCTCAAGTTGTCAAGGCAACCGGCTGGTCTCGGGGAAAGCCGGAGGGACGTGGAGCGTGATTGGACCAGCCTGGCGTGGCCCGCTGCGCGCTGGGGCCTAGCGCTGCGTCTGGCGACAGGAGCCAAATGGAGATAATGTATGCGCGCGGGCCGGCCAATCGAAAGCCGCAGCGGGAGCAGTGTGCTCGGTGACGGGCGTTTCTCATTGGAGGAGGGATGAGATGAACAAGGCGCCTCCCTCTCGGTCACACGGGGCTCACTCCAATCCCTTATTTTTATTGTTTTTTTTTCCTTTTATTTTCTCCTTTTCTTGAACTAGCTCCACTCACCAGGAGAGGCCAGGGAAAGATGAAAGAAAATGAAGTAAAGATGGGGGAAATCGAGAAAACGAATTAGGCAAATTAGGCCCTTGCTCCTTCAAACTGTCAGTGACAGACACCAAGGATACGTTGATGTTTTCCTGCTCAAAGGAAAGATCTGGACTTCTAGCTCCTGGAAGGATTATTTTAAGGGGTTGGGATGTCCTTAAAGATAGGGGACCTCGATCAATTTCTGGGTCAGGAGCAAGGAAAAGTCGAGAGAAATTAGAGAGTACAGGAATGAGCCCATGTACTTGTTCCTAACATCCAGCCTTAGGTACCCAGATTTGCTTTGTGTTGTGGGTAATAAGGCTAACGTTAAGGACACAGCGCCTATGTAGTTTGACTGAGAACCCTCCTCTCAGGGAGACTGACTCTGACTCTGTCTCTGTACGTCTGAACACACAAACACACAAAGGTCAACTCTGATATAGTGCACGTCCTGAGATGACACATGACGTTTCGGTGCAAGTAAGCAGGCAGGAGAGGATGCTGGGATACAGAATGTGAGCGATAATGAGGCTAACGCTCACGAAGGCTGTCTCTGTACCGTCTAAACATACAAGCGCACGGCGCTGAACTGCATGTCCTCAGATGACACATGACGCTTTTCTTGTGGCGAACAGGCAGGAGAGGTATGCCGGGAAGCAGAGAAGCTCTTCATGAGCTTTTTTCACCATTCGAAGCTGAAATAATGACATATTACAATCAGAACGATGATTAGCTCAGCTACTTAATGACCTGGTATTCTGCAGTTTAGAATTACAGTTTAAAAGCAGCCATCCAAGGCTAGAGCTCTCTCTAAATTTAGATGCTCTTATTTTGTTAGTTTTGAGTACCCTAAAAAAAAAACCAGCTGTGCACATAGGCTACACCGGATTGGCTGTTGGAGTGCATCTTCTTCAGAGAACTAAATCCATCAGATATTACTGAGAAATAATTTTTTTACAAATAATACTGTAAAAAACTCGGTGAAACTTGGGTGAATACCAGAAATGTTTCGGTCATACGGGGGGCTTCAGCCCTATGTGACGTGAACAGAAATATGTTTTTGTAAGTGAGTTATCTGCGGCACAGCGAGGATCTGCGCCGTATCTGTTATTAATTGCTACAAAGGAACGCCGCCGTTGTGCCGTTCTGTCGGGCAAGGTGCCCAAACACAAAGCAAATTAATTGGATGAACAAAATGCAGACAGCGGAAAATTGGAGCCCGATTTTTTTACACATTCATCATTTCGGAGGACGCCATTCCGCTTCGAAAAAATAAAATAAAAAAAGTTGCTCGCAAACACAACTTTAGAAGGCCGGTCTAAATTTCCCCCCGTACTGCATTATCATTGATTCTGCCTCAATTAAGGTCACTCATTGTCTCACATGAAAGAGACACGGAGGCTGGGAAGCCGACGGGAACATGAAGGAGCTGTCTGACGTGTATATATATATTATATTATTGACATTTGGCAGACGCTCTCATCCAGAGCGACGTACAGTTGATTACACTAAGCGGGAGACAATCCTCCCCTGGAGCAATGCAGGGTTAAGGGCCTTGCTCAAGGGCCCAACAGCTGTGCGGATGTTATTGTGGCTACACCGGGATTAGAACCACCGACCTTGCGTGTCCCAGTCATTTACCTTAACCACTACGCTACAGGCCGCCCCTACGTGTGACGTGTGAACCGAAGCGCTTAACGGGACGGGCCTGGGGCGTGAGGGGCGCTGTCTGACGCGGTTGCCGCGGTGATGATGTCAGAGACGATCGGAGCGGGTCGCGGGCGCAGGTGGGCCGCCCCGGGCAGGGCGTGTTCGAGCGGCGAATCACAGAGCTCCCCGCGCCCCGGATCCAACGGCGTCTGTTCGCGCGCTCTCTCTCCCGGGGACCTGCCGTGGAGATCACCGAACGCCGAACCCCCTCGCTCCGTGAACCGAGCCCGGCGGCTTGACCCGCAGTAACCAGGGAACAAACACCGAGACTACGGCCCGAAACAGCCTGCTAACTAGTGTGTGCTCAAAATACTAAACACTAAATACTGCCTACTTACTGTATATTAATACGCAATGTACTCCCCAATGCAGATCGTGTGTACGGAGAGCCATCTTTGAGTCCAATCACAGTCCAGTAGATCCTAGAGTAAGAGGCGGAGCCATCTTTGAGTCCAATCACAGTCCAGTAGATCCTTGAGTAAGAGGCGGAGCCATCTTTGAGTCCAATCACAGTCCAGTAGATCCTTGAGTAAGAGGCGGAGCCATCTTTGAGTCCAATCACAGTCCAGTAGATCCTTGAGTAAGAGGCGGAGCCATCTTTGAGTCCAATCACAGTCCAGTAGATCCTTGAGTAAGAGGCAGAGCCATCTTTGAGTCCAATCACAGTCCAGTAGATCCTTGAGTAAGAGGCGGAGCCATCTTTGAGTCCAATCACAGTCCAGTAGATCCTAGAGTAAGAGGCGGAGCCATCTTTGAGTCCAATCACAGTCCAATTGATCCTAGAGGAAGAGGCAGAGCCATCTTTGAGTCCAATCACAGTCCAGTAGATCCTTGAGTAAGAGGCGGAGCCATCTTTGAGTCCAATCACAGTCCAATTGATCCTAGAGGAAGAGGCAGAGCCATCTTTGAGTCCAATCACAGTCCAGTAGATCCTTGAGTAAGAGGCGGAGCCATCTTTGAGTCCAATCACAGTCCAATAGATCCTAGAGGAAGAGGCGGAGCCATCTTTGAGTCCAATCACAGTCCAGTAGATCCTTGAGTAAGAGGCGGAGCCATCTTTGAGTCCAATCACAGTCCAGTAGATCCTAGAGTAAGAGGCGGAGCCATCTTTGAGTCCAATCACAGTCCAGTAGATCCTTGAGTAAGAGGCGGAGCCATCTTTGAGTCCAATCACAGTCCAATAGATCCTAGAGGAAGAGGCGGAGCCATCTTTGAGTCCAATCACAGTCCAATAGATCCTAGAGGAAGAGGCGGAGCCATCTTTGAGTCCAATCACAGTCCAGTAGATCCTAGAGGAAGAGGCGGGGGCTTTTTATTATAAGGGCCAACATCTTACGACATTTCCGCCGTACCGTTGACAAATAGCACGGGGAATGTTTTGCACAGTCTGCAATGTGTTTAGTAGACACTATATATTTTAAGGACACAATAGTTTCAGGCTAGCCTGTAATCAGCACAACCCTGGAAATACGTATATCATCACTTAATGACCTTCTCCACCCGTGTATTCAATAGTGAGCTAGTAAGCTGTTTGGGACATGGCCTAACACAAGCATACTGCACAGTACGACTCAAATTCAATAAGCCTGAACATTTATGGACGTGTTTTATGGACGTGGCGACACTTCACCGAGACTCTTTCAGAGATGACACATTGACTGCAACATGAAACTGAGCAGAAATGAATACTCACTCTTATTTTAGTTATTTTTCTGTCCTACAATGACACAGAAAATATACATACACTGCAATGTGCTTCAAAGGTATGTACCTTAGATTTTATTTTACCAATTACTGAATTTATGTAGGCAGATGCTACAGTATATGCAAGGTAGTTTAGCGTCCTGACTCATATATGCGCAGTACAAGAAATTGAGCTTTCTGCTGGAATGTTACAGGTATTAAACAAAACAATTTACGGAAGAAGAGCGGATGTACAGCCATTTTGGCAAAGGGTGCCGTTTACTTGCAGAGATTCATTAGTTCTAAAGCGCCATCCTCTGAAAAATGAGATTAGTTTGGAGCACCTGTGATCCAGCCAAGCACCTTTTGTGCATCTTAAACTGGTTAAGGGTTACCATGCCAACTGCGTGCAAATAACGAACACAAATCAAAAATACTTGGAGGCAGTTGGAGGCAATTTATGGCGGCAAAGTTAAAACAAATTTTTTTTTACTGTTATTGTTCGTTTGTTGATACTTACTAATAGTAATTAGGGGAATAAAGTCAGCTGGAAACAATCAAATTAGATACCCCCCACTGCACATCAATTACACACTTCCCATAAATTGTACACACTGCATGCGTTGACACGGCCAGAATAAGCAGAACACAGAACAAAAGCCTGTGTGTGTGAGATTGGGGTTGGGCTTGTGTTCCTGAGAAAGCCCCCTTTACACAGAGTTGAGTGAGGAATTTTTGTGAGCCTTCATCAGTTGCAGGAGTGCGATCAATCGAAATGGAATCACAGGCTAATAAACACTTTCAGGGCTTCCATCAATGGCATTGTAATGAGCAGCTGAACCTGTGCATAATGTATGATGATCTCTGCAATAGATAATGACAAGGTAACATTGTCAAACGCACATTATACCACAATGTTTTAGACTATTTTTATTGTTTAAATTTATGCCAAACATTTATTTTTGGTATAATTATTAACTGACAGGGTAGGTCTGTGTGTATTTGTGTGTGTGTGTGTTTGTGTGTATGTGTACATTTGTGTGAATGTGTGTGTATATGGGTGTGGATGTGTATATGTGTGTATGTTGGAGTGTGTGTGGACATGTGTATGCATGTGTGTGAGCGTGTCGGTTGTAGGGGGGGCTATATGGAGTCATCAGCCTCCATCTCAAAATAAACCTGCACACACACACACACACACACACACATGCATGTACACACACGCACACATGCATGCACACACACACGCATACACACACAAGCATGTACACACGCAGACACATACACACAGACACACATGCAGACACACATACACAAACACACACACACACATACACAGACTCACATACACACAGACACACAGACACACACACGCGGACACACACAAACACACACAGACACACATGCAGACACATACACACAGACACACACACACAGACACAAACACACACAGACACTCATGCAGACACATACACACAGACAGACACACACACACACACACAGACACACAGACAGACGCCATTCGGCCCACAGCCAGCACCAGAGTAACAGGGCCCAGTGAGACTGCTGGTGCAGAGGACTGGTGCCAGAGCAGCCCAGCGCAGAGCCTGGATAAGCCCCAGAACAGGCCCTGCATGCTGGCCTGGCCTCCTCCCTCCCCCCCTCCCCGACGCGGTCCTGTCACTGCCACTGATGGAGTAAGCCAGCCTGGCAGGAGAGATATTTAAGAACAGGCTTACCACACCAGGGACCGCAAACCCCAAAAAAAGCTAAAACAGATTAATAAAACTAACCAAGAAAGTGTTTGATTTTCGCTCCTTTTATTTTTCAGAAGTATTTCTGGGTGAGACGCTATGTTTTGTACAGTTCAGTTGAACAGCGTGAGTCTTTGATTCTCTATTCGGGATGAGAATGGGAGTGTTTGATCTGTTGGGTTTATTGATTATTCATTGCAGTCTTTCACGCGTCATTTACAACCATCTACCTCAGTCTTAAAAAGGTGCGCGTAGATCTCACGAACGACCAGTCGTAGGAAGCTTGCCTTCATTTTCAATGCCACAAGGCACACGGTGTACTTCAGGAGCGCCAGGACAGGCCGGTATTAAGCTGACCGCAACAACGTCACCACGCCTCACACAGGGGTAAAAAAAAAAATGTCGCCGCGATTACGAACCACGATCTAACAAACCGCACGACTTCGCGCGTCGAAAAAACGGGCAAAGCCGAAAGCAGCGGGGACCAGGCCGTTCGCAGGCCGAGGAGAAGCGCGGCGTCAACATCGTTACCGTTATCGTCGGCGGACAGATGCGGGGAAAACCCGCCGCTAAATAATGCACGCGGCTACAGTACCGACAGCCTTATCTGTATCCCGCATGCAACTGATCTTCGCAGGGAAGCAGTGTGAACGCACCCAGGAGACTCTGGCGCAGCGTGAATTACAGCTCCCGCTCTCCAGTCGCGCGCGAGTCGCGCGTCGGTTACCTGCTCGACGCGGGAGCGAGCGAGCGGGCGGGCGGGCGGAGCGGGCGGGCGTCGGCTCGGAGACGGATTTCTCGAAAAAGGCTGGCGCGTTGCCGTTGGCGACGGAGGACAACGCATGTGCGGACCCCAATAAGCGGGCAGGGAAATGCGCGCGGCGGGCGTCAGATGTCAGCGTGCGTGAGGAACAAACCGGAGGTGGAGAAATGAGCGCTGTAACGTGTTGTGTGTCCTGTACAGCGGGGGGGGGGGGGGGGGGTCTCCAGATGCAGTCCTGGAGGCCCCCCGCGGTCTCCGCCGCTTTACGTGATTTCCTTTCAATCAGCAGCCGATCTAGGCCTCGGAAACAAGGCGCGGGGACTCTTTAGCCAATCGGTGGCTTAATTCAGACACTTGAATGCAGGAACACACCCAAAGGCGGCAGACACAGCCACCCTCCAGCCTATCGGCTTCAGGTCCCGGCTTTATAGTCATCGTTCTCGAGTCGGATCTTTAGACTGACTGCACAAGAACAGCGTGCCCACATACGGTAGGGAGAAAGGTGTAGTTCACACCTAGCCCATTGGTGAGCCATTCACTGTTAATTTTGCTAATAAATATAGCTGAGAACTGAGCAGTACTGTGCCAAATGTACAGGTGTGTTCCTGCCAACATGAATAGGTCCTGTGGCCAAGACTCTGTGGCACTCCTGCTGGAATTAAGAGCTAATTTCAACCTGTGACCACCAGTTCGTATGGACTGTAGCGCATGTACCGCATTTATATAGTGCTTTTTCCGGCAACTACGCAAAGTGCTTTACAATCGATGCCTCTCATTCACCCATTCACACTCAAACCCCAATGGTGAAAGGCTGCCATTCGAGGCGCCAATCAGCTCGTCAGCAGCAATCGGGGGTTAGGCGTCTTCCCCGGCGACACATCGACTCGCCCAGGGCGAGAGATCGAGCTGGCACCTCTCCAACTGCCAAACGAGTCGGTCCTGAGCTAACGCCGCGCCCCAGCGAGATCCATGCTGTACAAGAACAGCAGCCGGCCAACGGAGCTCAAAGGGAGACACGCTACAAGCGTTAGCCTCAGCCAAGCCTTTCCTTTCACGCGTATTAAAAGTGTGTTTACGGGCAACGCTAATAAAATAACACAAACCGCATTGCGTTGGCGAGCCATTTAAAACGTCAAAAGTTATGGCACTCGCTACAAAGGGTCAGGACGTTCCCCGCTTTAAGAGGCTTCCGATACATCTTTTTTACCGCCGTATGCTGTGACAGCACGATTCTGCTCGACTCTAGGGCTGTTAAGGGTAGGCCGTGAACGCATTACGTACACTGCAGCGATTAAAATAGGTTAAAAGGGTAAAGAAATAAATATATAATTAAAGATTCAATTTAGATATTGCAGTGTTGGCAAAAAAAAAAGGGCTAGTGATAACATACAACTATAATTCTGAGATATCTGATATCTCCATTTTTGACAGTCTAATCTCGTTCCAGCACTTGACACTTTTAATGTCTGTTGGATAAACGAAATCTCTATCTTCCAAATGGATGGCCTAAACATTTATAAAATTAGGTGCAAAATGCAGAACAGACTACTGATTTGGAAGCAGATATTGCGGAATGACACAATATACTGAAATATCCTTTTAAAAGGTGAGACGTGACAATTTTGCTAAAATCGGTCCGTTGCGATGGTTCTACAACGAATTTGGTTAAACGGGTCACCCAAAAAAATGATATTATGTTCTCAGAGTTCTATCTAACCGTCCAGATAGTTTCGGATGATTACTCACACCTCAATTTCGGATTCAGTGGCGGAAACTAGCGTGTGCAGTCAGATAAATGTGCATTTTTTTTTTGCTCTGTTCATGTCTGCGAGTAGCTATGTCTGTATATTTGGAAAGGGACGTTCCTGTTGAGTTTTTATAATGTAAATTGTCACCACATTGATGATCGTGAAGGATGAGAGCCTGATTATATCATGGTGAACTGTGTCCTAAAATTAGTCAGAGCTTGAAAAATCAATCATCAAGTCATCACACACATCATTCATTACAAATACTCACTGAAGATCGGGACTAATG